>NC_138770.1:330180447-330662947 GCF_965119305.1 Pelophylax lessonae | reverse complement strand
TTACCTGCTCTGTGCAATGGAATTGCACAGAGCAGCTGTGAACCTCTCCTTTTCAGGTCCTCTGCTGCAGCTTCTGGCCCCTCCCCTCTGTCCAGTGCCCCCATGGGGGCACTCCTGCATGCTCACACTCGAGCCCTGCTCCTGCACCTATTGACACAGACAGGGGGTCTCGGCCCTGCCGCCTGCTCCCTCCTCACTGGCTTAGATTGACAGTACTGGGAGCCAATGGCTCTCGGTGCGCCAGCAAAGCCAGAGACAACCGGAAGTGAGAGAAGAGAAAAGCTGCAGACGTGTATGGCGCTGCATCGAATGAGGGGGAGTGAGGGGGGATGCTGACACCTAAACATTTTTACATTAATGCAAGGAATGCAATAAGATAAAAAAATGTTTAAGCTTTACAACCACTTTAAGTTACCCTTTAAGTCAGCATCTC
The DNA here is from genome assembly GCF_965119305.1 of Pelophylax lessonae. Classification (NCBI taxonomy): domain Eukaryota; kingdom Metazoa; phylum Chordata; class Amphibia; order Anura; family Ranidae; genus Pelophylax; species Pelophylax lessonae. The sequence goes on along the minus strand of NC_138770.1, from coordinate 330,662,514 downwards.
AGTCTAGGAAAAATTAGGAAGTAATTCCCTGCTTAGATATGACACAAATCATGTAAACCCAGATGCCTGTGCAGCACTTTAATGTATTTACAAATATTTGACAAATCTGTTAGCCACTGCTGCTGCCTCTCACCTTGTTACTTGAAGTCTACTCACTGCTAAGATGAGACTGAGGAAATGCTTCCTTTTGCCTGCAGCAGATTGACCACATCATCTCAGCCCAGGCAGAGTCACCTGACCTTAGCTCAAGGATTGTTTTTGTAAAGATTAAACACTTGCTGCCCGCCCGCTGTCAAATGACGGCGGAGCAGTGTGGCTCTCGTTCTGGGACGACATCATATGACGGTGCCCCAGAACGGCCGCTCTTGCGTGCCCGCAGGGGCGCGCATTGCGGCAATCATGGCAACAACATGTTCCTAGGACATGGCACGACCCGATCTTGGTAAAGAGCCAATGACTTGGCTCTTTACCCATGTGATCGGCTGTGTCCAATCACAGCTGGTCACATGTAAATGAGGAAGTGCCGTTTACTGGCTCTCCTCGCCTCACACTGATCAGCGGCTCCCACAAAGGGGGATCTAGGACAGGTAATCAGGGCACTGGTAATCCTGCCCCCCTCCATGTCCTCCTCTTCCTCTGGCCTCTCTCCGTATCCTCCTCCTCTACCCCCCCCCCTTGTCCCCCCCGGAGCCGGCTTCCCTCCATTCCTGCCAGCTTCTGTGGGGGATGTCAGAATGGAGAGCAGACTGTGTTTACTCTGCTTCAGTTTATGAATAAACAGGAGTCTCTGTCATTTATTTTCAATGCTGAGGCTGCTGAGAAAGGGACAGGGGAATCTCTATCCTCAGTCCCTTTCTCTGTCTCAAAGGGGAGATGTCAGGGGTCTGTTTAGACCAACAACAGGGCTGATTAAAAAAAAAAAACAACAATAAATAATTTAAAAATGAAATTGTACATTTTTTAAAAAAAAAATGATAAAAAATAAAATTGTAAAAAATTAAAAATTAAATAAAGAACTACTACCATCAAAAATAAATACATAAAATGAAAAACTACTGACACCATCCACTGCTCTACTGACACTGTCCACTGCCCTACTGACACCATCCACTGCCCCGTATCCACACATATTCCGTGCTGTGAATTTCTTTTTTAACATTATCACATTCTACACTATGTAGGGCATCTGAGGCTCAAATAAACTACACCCTCTTTAGGCTACACACAATATTAAGTGCAATGCAAGCCACGACCACATTTCGCCACATGGGCCCACTGATTTCATGATACGCCCCTGTCCACAGTATCTTTTTTCAAAATTGGTAAGGAAGCAGTTTAAATCTATGTCAATGTTCATTCCTTTGGGATATAAAGTATCCATTTTAAAGATTTAATGTGTCTTTATCTTTGGGATACTTCTTTTTGCACATCAGTAAACCTCCAATGAGGGATTATTTTTTTCTATCCCATAAAACTTGAGGACACTTGGATCTTTATTGTGTTTTAATTTGAAGTGTCTTCATACACTATGGTTATCCATGCCCCTATTGATGTTATTTACATGCTCTCCTATTCTTATACCTAATTTTTTTGTAGTTCTACCGATATAGTGCAAATGACAAGTACATTCTAAAACATAAACGACACCCGTGAAATCACATGTAATGCATTGTTTTATATCTTATTCTTTTTTGGCTGTGTTGATGTGAATTTCAATTTCTTTTTTTTCTCTTTTAGTAGTTTTGCAGGCTATGCATCTGTTACATCTATGAAATCCATTACTCTCAAAAACATCCTGGGGGTTTCAGGGGGTTCTATCACATTATGTACTATTCTATTCCATAATGATTTTTTTTTTCTATATATTTTTCTATATTTTTTTCTATATTTTTTTTCTATATTTTTTTCTATATATTATATATATATATATATATATATATATATATATATATATATATATATATATATATATATATATATATATATATGTATATATATATATTATATATATATTTTTTTTTTCTAGGTTGTGTAGGTAAAACTTCTTTTTAAAACCTCATCTTTTAATAAAATTGGCCAATACTGTTTATATTCTGTGTGGTAGTTAGTGATAAAATCATATGGATGCATCTTTTGTAGTTTATTCTTATTCCTATTTTCCAGCATTTCTGTTCTATCTTTTTTGAACGCCTTCTTCCTTTCTTTTTCCAAAAAGGATTTCTCAAATCCCTAATCTTCAAATCTAAATAATTTGATTAATTTATTATGGGCACACATTTGCGATGTTGAAATGTGTACCAGGAAAACAGCTGTATATAAGTAAGATTAAGATGATGAACACCTTATAGACCCAGGTGTCGTCATCACGTTGTTGAGACTGGGTTGTTGCTTGCGGTGAGGTGCTTTGCCAGAGCCGACTCGGCTACAATGTTTTATCGCTTATTTTCCGTGTGTCAATTGTGACACTTACAAATGTGAGTGCAATATATATATATATTATTAAAGTCACCACTGGTTTTAAAAGATCTTATGCCATGTGAAGCCTCTTTTCTCTCCTATATTGGCATGAATGATCCCCTCTGAGAGAGCTTTAGTCATCAAGAGACAGCAAAGGACTGCAGAGGATTACACCATCCAGATCACTGCAGAAGATTTTCCCATACAGGGAAGCCAGTGAAGCTGGTTTATAATGTGACCAGCAACAACATTTGTTGAGTCAATTTAGGACATTAATAGTGATGTATTAAATGTGAACACACAGAAAAACAAGAGAAAGGAAGTTTGAAGAGACTTTATATTTTTTATGATCTTTTTTTGGATACCACTATGGAGTTGTATTGCTATAATTTTGAGAAATTTTGTGATAAGTTTGCACCTACATGTGTTTGCCACATGAGAGCACTTTATTGATTTGCTGGTTCACGGAATACTTGTTAACACATATATTATTTACTTTTTAATATAGTTTTTTTTTTTTTTTTAGTTTTTGTTAGCAAGACAAAAACTAGGGGTAGGGTTAGTATTGTAATTTTGGGATACGTGTTTGGATTTGCTGCACTATAGCACTTTATTGATTTACTGTTTCACAAACATACACAAACCATTTGTTTTATCTGGCACTTATATGAGAGGGGTTCAGTCCATCTGATTTTTTGTTACAACATTATATTCTAAAATTAGCTAATAAGTATCACACACTTGTTAAATAGTAACTTTCTATTAAAACGCAAATAAGAGAAATGTACACAAATAAATTTCCCTCCTACAGTTCTGTCATCCTGATAATATAAATTCTAAATTGAGCTTTCTGAATTTTGACAGCAGCACTGATCACTCATTAATTACCCAGGCGTGGTTTATATTTTCCTCTAATAACTTCATCTTTGTCCCTCTTCTTTCTCCTCCTATCAGCATTCTCCTTGTCAGCACATTAGCTTATTGGATCGCTGTGCTGCTTCTTCCTCTCCCACTCTGTGCTCTGCTATACCAGTATTGCAAAAGCCAGATACCAAGTTAAGTCCAGGTACTTATTTGAAGTTACTGAAAGCTCCCCATGTAACCTTTGGCTTGCACACACTTCAAATAGGAAGTTAAACTCCAGTCTGTAAAACAAAAAAAGGTCCAGAGATTTTGCTTCTAGTGGAATCAAATGATCATTTCAAGTGTTATAATTAAAACAGCATTATACCTCTAGCAGCTTTTAGATGTGGCAGTAATTCATCAAAGATTAAACGCCAATAGCAGTCAAGAATACGACGTTGCTGGGGATGCTAAATTCCATGCAACAGAATGTCTGAAATTTCTTCTTAACTACTTCCCTTGTTTGGGCAATGTTTTCATGTTTTGCTATAAAATTACTACAATCATCAGAACATTATACTTTATACTGTATGTGCTGAACCCTGTAGAATTTAAAAAAATGTCACTTTCAACATTTTATGTCACACATCCATATTTTCAGGGAACACAATTTATTCCTAATTTTCTGTACAAAATAAAAGATGAGGTAGTGTGGAGTAAATAGATACCATATACAGTACGTCTAGCTTCAAAACTGTGTGCAAAATATTTTTAAAAATGTCAACATATTTCAAGGCTCAGAATCACCAATAGGTGACATATTGAATTCATTGAAATAACCTAGAATTACTGCTGTCACTCCAGTGTGTGTGTGGGGCAATATATAACATGTGTGGCACAATCGTTTATTGGCTTGGGACATTATCAGCTTTTACAGTGGTGAGCTAAATATCAATATTAATCCCTAATAATTTGGGATCAGTCAAAATATTGTTATAAATACAGTATATTTAGTGTTACTATGCTGCAATATACTGCTATCTATGCTGTACCAAATGAACATGCTCCTGTAAACACCAGATGGAATATAGCTTAGAGATCACCATAGCCATAATCCACACCATTTCCCCTTCATTATTACTGGGATGTTTGCTCTCCGGAGAGTTTCCTTGTGTTTATTTACTCCTATGAGGCCATTTATTGCATTTTGTTTTCTGTGTATTCAAGCTTACTTTCTCATCAAGGATCTTAACACTATAAGTCTGTCTTTGTAGATACTAGAATACATTTAGAAGAAGAAAGCTGAATTGTACAACTGGTGTTAAAAGTCTATTTTGAATCCAATCATCCAATCACTGATATGAAGGAAGACTGACACCTAGAAAAGAGTGTTTGAAGTTCCACCGGCTCACAAATTACATACAATGCTGAAAATTAAAGTAGGTCATATCCACATCATATGAGACCCGTGATCACACATGTACTCCTAGCAACCCATAGAGTCATACTTAGAAATTAAGATCCCAGGAATCCCCAAATATTTCCAAAGTGACATTTACAGTTCATCGGAACTACTCGTATGAGCGCTTATTGGCGATCAACTTCCACACCTGCACTAAGTTCGAACCAAGTTTGGTCATCGTGGATGACCTTGCAGCCCCCTCCTTGACAACTGTATTCATATGGTCGTACCTTCTGCTTGTTTCTTTGGTTAAATAATTACCGGTTATTATTCGATGTATACTACCTTATGGAACCGCGATTCCGATCATAACATATGCTTTACATTTGTTGTAATAGATCTGTGTCGTGTGCCATCCTTGTTTGTTATCCCTTTTCTTAATCAATAAAAAATTATAGAACATGAAGAATAAAGCAGGGATGTTGGCATCACTAAGTTTCTTCCTATGGAAATTCTAGTTGCCTAGCTATCCTCTTTTGAACTGACCTGGAATAAGAAAGCACATCAGGACTTTATACTTTTACTTTTCTACAGCTTTCCTGATCTCTATACTGTATTGAAACCAGTGGGCCTGGTGAGTATATATATATATATATATATACTGTATATATATATATATATATACTATATTACCAAAAGAATTGGGGCGCCTGCCTTTACAAACAAATAAACTTTAATGGCATCCCAGTCTTAGTCCGTAGGGTTCAATATTGAGTTGGTCCATCCTTTGCAGCTATAACAGCTTCAACTCTTCTGCCTAGCCTGTCCACAAGGTTTAGGAGTGTGTATGTGGGAATGTTTGACTATTCTTCCAGATGCACATTTGTGAGGTCAGGCACTGATGTGGATGAGAAGGCCTGGCTCGCAGTCTCCACTTTAATTTATCCCAAAGGTGTTCTATCGGGTTGAGGTGAGGACTCTGTGTAGGCCAGTCAAGTTCCTCCACCCCAAACCCATTTGTCCAGGTCTTTATTGACCTTGTTTGTGCACTGGCGCACAGTCATGTGGGAACAAGAAGGGTCCATTCCAATACTGTTCCCACAAAGCTGGGAGCATGAAATTGTCCAAAATGTCTTGGTATGCTGATGCCTTAAGAGTTACCTTAACTGGAACTAAGGGGCCAAGCCCAACCCCTGAAAAACAACCTGAAAAACAACCCCACACTATAATCCCCCCTCCACCAAATGATTTGGACCAGTGCACAAAGCAAGGTTCATAAAGACATGAATGAGGGAGTCTGGAGTGGAGGAATTTGACTGGCCTGCACAGAGTTCTGACCTTAACCCGATAAAATACCTTTGGGATGAATTAGAGTAGAGACTGCGAGCCAGGCCTTCTCATCCACATCAGTGCCTGACCCCACAAATGCACTTCTGGAAGAATGGTCAGACATTCCCATAGACAAACTCCTAAACCTTGTGGACAGCCTTTCCAGAAGAGTTGAAGCTATTATAGCTGCAAAGGGTGGGCCAACTCAATATTGAACCCTATGGACTAAGACAACATTAAAGTTTATGTGCATGTAAAGGCAGGTGTACCAATAATTTTGGTAATATAGTGTGCGTGTGTGTGTGTATGTATGTATATATATATATATATATATTTATCCTGTTTTTATCAGCAATTAAGTAACATAAGTAACTCTTACAGGTCTTGTCTCTGCACCAGCTTGTGGCTGGACAGTGAAAGGAAAGCAGCAGATTAATGCTCATCTCTCTTTTACTCTCTTCTTTATTTCACGTAGCATGTCTCTTGTTAGCACATGAGCATTGCATAAAGTTTCTGAAATCACTCCATTGCCACATCCGTACAATCTAGTTAGAAAACAAAACAAACCCCCAAGATCAAACCTTAAAGGCAAATTGGACCACAACAATTTTTAAAAAATAAAATCTAGATTTTATTATACATAGAAAACACCTAAAAATATTTTCACACATAAAGAAACACAATTAAAAACATACAGTGTATTAATCTCTGAACAGAGTTCGGCTCATCGTGGCCAGTTTATGCAAATTATTGTTACATAGCGATGGATAAGTGAGCCCCTGTGCGTCAGCACGTTTTACAGATTTGCTTCCTCAGGACACACAGAAGGATAACAGAAGATAAAACAGGCCTCAGTTTCTTGTCTAGATGTGAGCATGTATACATACAGAGTCTCCCCTGGGCGGGCACCGGGGCGACCAGACAGATCAAGTAGTAAGACCCCCACTTGGTCTAATATACGCAAAAAATTGGTCATAAGAAGGTGTATGTTTAAAATAGAACTACCATGGACTCAGACAGTCAAGAACAGAAGATTGATGGCTGCAAAAGGTAAGGTAAATATGTTTTTTTTAGACAAAGTGATCAATGAGACCACTGCTAGGCTGAAATAATTAGACAAATAGGGAGTCGTTGAAGATACATCCCTGAATGCAGGACTGAGTATAGAGAGAGTAGAACAAAGATGTTTTTCCAGACCAGCAAGGTCAAATGTGCAGCTTGGAAGTTGAACTGGTTAGACTCTTAACTCCACAAGAGAATTGCAGAACAATTGCTACTTATGCTGCTTCTCCCTCTCACAATCTGAGCTCTGTTGTACTGTATACCGAATTGCAAAAGGCAGATACCAAATTAAATTGAGAAAGTTACACTGCTTGCAGTTATGACAAATACATGGAATGTTCTGTTTCCAATGCTGATTTATGTATTGACGATGTACTTCCTTATACCCAGTCTGTCCGGACAGTATGGTCACCTGCTGACTTGGCACCATCAACAGGAAGCTTAACTCTTAATTAGGGTACAGAGTTTAAATCTAACACAATTTTACTTCAGCTAATTGCAGTACAGAGGATGTGTTTCCAGTATTTTGAAGTGTAAGAAGACGATGATTCCTGCGAGCCCTGTCTATGTGAAAAAACTAACACTGACTGAGGGAATATGGAAAAAGTGACGGAGGGTCTAGCTAGGAATAAACTAAATAGCACTAAACAGAAGGGGTGGACAGAGAAAGATACCAAAATCACATTAATGATGAAGTTGCAGTGGCCACAATCGGCCATTAAAAGTCAGCATACTAAATAACAATAATAATCTGAAGCATCTCAATGCAACATAGAAAAATGACATGAACATGGGGCAAAAAATATGTGCCCTTTGTACCTGCTTGGAGTTAAGTTTGTTAAGTATTGTATATATGTACCATAAGCCAGAAAGTAAGCTGAGATCCGACCCATCGCCCTATCATGGGGCCCGAGCCTCAGACTGAGAGCACCGTCCCCCAGCAACCGCCTCCTTGCCTGACCCTCCCACAGGGCTCTACCCCAGGCTCCCTCCCACTGTAAAACCTCCATCACCACCCATGCCACCGCCAGAGAGTGGAAGCCATCATGCTACACTCAGCCACGGCACAGGAAGGCTCCCTGTGATGACTTCCTCCGACGGCCATATTGGTGCACCCATACTCCATACACCCATATTACAAAGCACAGCCCATCTCACTAATGGTGCTCGGTACCGATGATGAAACAAACTCAAATGATGCTAGCTGCAGCCACTCTCCCGAAGAGACTGGAGCTCATGCGCCTCAGGGGAATCTCAGTCTCACGGAGGTTACCACCACCCCAAGTCGACCACCACTAGACACTGGCCCTATCATAGTTTCCAGGGGAAGGCCAGACATATCTACCAGGGCAAAAACAGTTCCCCTCCATGGCAGCAGTGGCCTTAGTGATCGGATTAAAAAGACTCTGGCTACATACTTCCCCCCCCATCCCCCAGACGAACCATCCCACAGGCCACCCACCTCACCAGCGGGCTGGGAAAAAGCCACACCAGCTATCCGTTCCCAACCCCTGCTTTCATCGGGGTGACTAGCATCAGTTCTTGAGCCATCACTTCCCCAGGTTCAAACACCTTGGCTCACACTACCGATATATTCTCCCTCGACAGATGTGTCTGGGATAGCCACCAGTGACTCACGTGATACTGTACAATATGCACTCCTGCCATCTAAACTCCTTCCCCCACAACCACCCAGTATGCAGGGAGCCCCTGGTTTGGTTCCTTATCACCAGGGACAGGGGCAGTATCCTCAACCAGGAAACAACCAAATATCATATGCACCTAGGGAAATGCCTATAGCCCAAGGAGCATGTATGTGACATTTACTCCTGGGCAGGCATCATCTCTTGTAACCAGTCTGCCAGACCCTGAAAAACAGCCTATGCCATTTTATAGGAGAATTGCACAGATCCAGAAAGCATATTCATGTGCCTGGCAAGATCTAGTAAGCCTGTGTGAGATTAAGGCAGGAGATGCCTATTGGCCGGTAATGTAAAAATGTTTCAGAACTACTAGAATTGGCGCTGACCACACTTATGAATCGGGGTGTGAATTTGTGATTCAGTTGCAGCAGTGGGCGCGAGATCGCCTAGCAGACCAAGCAACCAACATACAGGACATTACACAAGACAAGACTGAATCAGTTGAGAAATTTCACACTAGAATTTCACAGGTATTTACAGATTTGGGATTCAGCATGCAGAATAAGGCACACACCCAAATGCGGTCCTCCGCATTTGTTTCAGGCCTTAAGGAACCTATCCGAAAAGGTCTGCTCTTATCTCGCCCAGAATTTAGAGTGCTGCCTCTTGATACACTACTGTTGGTAGCAAAGGGCATAGAATCTTCACAGGGAAGTAAAAAGATAACCCCTCTCATGGTGACCTCTGACACACCATATCTGCTACAAAATCCACGAGTCTGTTATAATTGTTGTAGGCCTGGGCACTTCAAAAGGGAGTGTCGAATCCCTCAGAGATTTACCAGCAGACAGCCTGGCCGTGGGAGCTACCCACAAGGGGGTGCCCAACATCATGGACGAAACAACCAGGGGAACCCATCTGGCTCTCTTTCCATCACCTGGCCTCCTCCTCCTGATCAAACTGACCTCCTCCGCTAGGATTTCGGCAAGCCTGTGTCGCACACGCCAACTATGACCGCATCATCCAGAGACGCCGGAGGACCCCTTACAAAAATAACCCTCCCTATCAAGGGCCGTCCCACCACTTTCCTTTGCGACACAGATGCTGCCAGAAGCGTAATTCAGAGCTGAAGAATTACCCGATACCTCATTCCTATCGGATATTGACATAACCTGCGTGGGAGTGGATGGGACGCCCAGGAAAAGCCTTTTGACCCGCCCCCTACAAGTTGGCAACTACCCTGACCTACTAGCAAGATTTGTGGTCTCCTCCACATGTCCTCTAAATTTGTTAGGGGCTGAAGTCTTATCTAGACTCCAAGCTTCCATTTCCTTTCAACTCGACGGTGGTATTAAAGTAACTTTACCGCTGACTATTGAAAATACCTCAGCACTATGTTCCATTCCACTCCTGCTTCCTTGGAGGAGAAGGACCAGACTGGGATCCCACAAGGAGTGTTAGACCGAATACCCTCATGTTTGGGGTCTACAGGGCCAGAAGACATCGGTCACCTGAAAGTCCCGCCTGTTATTGTCAAAATGAAGCCAGGGGCCCCTTATCCCAAGAAGCACCAGTACCCCCTTAAGCCCTCCCAGTCGGCTGCAATTGCTCTCCAAATAGAGACCCTCCTGCGGAATGGAGCTCTTATACATTGCATGAGCCCCTGCAACACTCCTCTCTTTCCAGTAAAGAAGAAGACCCGAAAGGAGAACCTGTAAAATATCGAATGGTACAAGACCTCCGAGCAGTAAATGAAGCAACCATACTGGAAACACCCATTGTACCTAATCCACATACCTTGTTGGCTGGAATATCACCCACAACAAAATATTTCACAGTGGAGGATCTAGCAAATGCATTTTTCAGCGTCCCCCTTGACCCTTGTTTTCAATTCCTTTTTGCCTTCACCCACGAAGGCCAAAGTTACACCTGGACCGTAATGCCTCAAGGAGCCCAAAATTCCAGATCTCATTTTGCCAAGGCAATGACATTAATTTTGGACACATGGATCAAACTCCACCCGGAGGTTGTGCTCCTCCAGTATGTAGACGATCTATTGCTTTGTGCAGACACCCAAGAAGAGGCATTGACCCGTTCTGAGAGCCTCCTTTGCTAATTGGCCAAACAAGGCTGCGAAGCCTCAAAACACAAAATCCAGTGGTGCAAAGGCACAGTGGTCTTTCTTGGTCACTGCATCTCAGAAGTCACACGACATCTTACCCAAAAACTAGTCACCGCAATCAAGGCCATTCCAATGGGTCAGAGATACAGTACCTCCATGCTTTCATGGGACTGATCTCCTACTGCCGTTCCTGGATCCCAGAGGCATCCCTCCTGATGCGACCCCTGTTTGATGCCCTGAAGACTGATCCTTTCCTACTATCCCTAGAAGCCCTTACCAACTTTGAACTTCTGAAAGAAATCCTGTCCGTGGCCCCCACCCTCGGCCTCCCGGACTATGAGCAGCCTTTCAAGCTATTTGTCTCAGAAAGAGAGGGACATGCCACAGGAGTGCTGGTTTAGGCCCATGGCAACAGACTCAGACCCATTGGTTATTATTCCTGCCAACTGGACCCGGTGCCTAGGGGGGGGCCCTCCTGTCTCAGAGCCATGTTTGCAGCCCAAGCCCTCCTGGACAAGACTGCTGACCTTGTGTTGGGTCATCATCTCCTCCTCCTAGCCCCTCCTGATATAGCGGCCATACTGAATCAAGTACAGCCAAAACACCTGTAGACAGCAAGACATCTCAGACTTCAATGTGCTGTACTCATCCTGCACAATGTTACCTTTCGCAGGTGCGACATACTCAACCTGTCCACTCTGCTCCCACTTCTCGAGGGGGGAGATGATCCTCATGATATTCCCCATGACTGCTTTGAAGTGATGGAAATGGAAACTGCACATCTACCAACTGTAAGTGAGGTGCCTCTGGAGAATCCTGACCTAACTATTTATGTTGATGGATCAAGGTATGCGGATCAAGCAGGAAGATATCACACTGGATATGATGTTACCACCAAGGATACAATCCTCCACACCTTGGCTCTACCCCCCTCAAAGTCTGCACAGGAAGCAGAGCTCCAGGCTCTGATAATGGAATGCAAATTAGCAGAGGGAAAAAGAGTCAACATCTACATGGATTCAAGATACGCCCTCAGTGTTGCCTGCTATTTTAAGGTCCTCTGGAAAACTAGAGGGCTTCTAACGGCGGTGGGTACACCCGTGAAGCACAGTGCAGCAATCAAGGACTTAATGGATGTTCTGCTTTTCCCTGCCCAAGTAGCTATACTTAAAGTAAAAGCACATGGCAGGCTGAATTCTTCAGAAGCACGAGGCAATTATCTGGCAGACACTGCCGCAAATCAGGCCGCATATGAGGTGCGAGAAGTTGTCGATAGAGTGGACATCTAAATAGAATATCTACGCCTATCCCTGGTGCAGCAAAGAACAGGGGCGTAATAAAATAAAAAGACATGTGCCACGTCCTGAATATCAGAATGCAAAAAAAGGGGGGGGAGGAATGAATGGACTTTAAAGGCACCGTAATAAAAAACAACACTTTATTTTAGATACGCATTAAGACCACAAAAGTGTGTATCGACCGATCAACATGGGCAATTTCATTGATCAGAGGATACAAATGATAGGTGAGTGGGGAGGACCTCACACCTAAAACATACAATGCAACGGACAATACAAGATTGCATTTGAATGATGTACAATGGAGAAATAGGGCGCTATACGCTGCACACAAGCCGCACCACGGTGCAGGCAACGCAGAGCGTCCTGTACAATAAGATAACAGCTTCCACAAGGAAATAAACCAATATATCCAATTGCTCTACATGTTTCGCCTGGTGTTCAGACTTCATCCGGAGCGGTTTGGAATATAGATTCTGTATGGTAGGATACAATGGGATTAGTATAGCAACATACCATCAGTAAAATGAACATTGATGTTGCAAGTTGAATATGTCCAAGCAGTTAACATGTCGCCAGTTAGGACACTAGCTGGCAAATTGCTAGAGTGTTCTCATGATTAACATCTAAAATAGTACAGCTGGCACAGAGGGAAAGGGAGATGGTAGACTCACCTCCAGTCATGGTCAAACTGGGTGGGCTATGGGTCACTGATACAAGGGTCTCGGGAGTAGAGGGGTCACTATGGGGAACAAGGGAGAAAGTAGCAAGACATAGAGGATCATATAAGTCAGGTAACAATACCTACCCATAGGAAGATGTTGCTGGAGCCAACCAGTAGGCGCCAGAAGCATAATAAACCAATCTTGTAATTAGTAATCACGAGGGGTGACCTGTTGAGGTAGCTGGAGGAGCACGCACTGCTTATGGTCAGATTAAAAGGGAATCAGGTAGTCACAATATAGAGTAAGCCTGTGGTAAGGAGTGAGATGTCATAGGGCCAGTTAGAGTAGCAGATGACGGCATCCAAGAGATATAACAGGGGGTAATTATAGCGGCAAATAGCAATATACCCAAGCCAAAAAAAAAATGTCCCACGAAAATGAAGATGCAGAAAGCATAAATAGCAGCAGTGGCAAGAACCAGCACCCACAGGGTTAATGAAACCCAATCAGAAAAGTAGATTAGATATATGGAACACCAATACCTACAGGAAAAAATCACAGGAGGGAAGTGCCGGATGTCTAAGGACAGAGGCCGTGAAGGGTGGCCAATGTCGGTGTTAAAGTTAGTATATACTCACCTGTCCCATATATAGCCGGACATAAGGCATAAGGTAAAATAGCAGGCAGTTCCTCCAAAGCGAAGAGAGCTAGCAACAGATAGACAATTAAAAACTAAACTGGAACTTTAGATGGACAGAGCGGCGAAATAAGGAGATAAAGATTACCATGCAGCGCGTCCTCCAAATGCTCCTCAAAGATACAGATCAGTGACCCCCGGATGGGGAATGACCGCCATAACGGAGGCTGGATATCTGCCTCCTTTATAGCTCAATTGTTCCCGGGTCAGTGAGTCACCCGGAAGTGACGTCAGTCTGACCCCGGCCGTCCAGCCCACGCATGCGCCAAATAGCCGTGCGTAAAAGGGTAGGAAACGCCGGACTGGCAGGGCGTGGGAGGGGAGGAGCCCACCAGAAGCCCAAAGGTCTAATGGGCTCATATGCCACATCGGAAGCCTCCAAAGGAAGCGTTGCAATGTGGCTCCCCGGCCGCACAGTGAAACCTAATAAACTCGAGTAGACCGTTGACAATGAAGCAGCGCCACCCAGTGGAACCAGGACATAGCAACATCCCCCAATGACAGCAGCACCTATAGAAAGAAAAAGAAGAGAAAAACAGGGATATATTGAATTAAATATCAGATCCATGAATAAATGATGTTAAATATAGAAAGGTAAATACATAAAATTCCAGCCATGGCAAAAGCCCAACCATATGGGCCTCTGCAATGAGAAGGAACAACCTTCAAACTGAGGCAATATATATCGAAAAATGAGGGCGCAAAAAATGCACACCAGGTCCAATGAACCATATATGAATCACAGGGATAATCCAGAAAAGGGGGAGGAGGGGGTAGGGTTGTGGGAAGGGGAGAAGGGGGGGAAAAATTGATAGAATTACAGAAAAGATTTGAAAGACTGTGCCTCATTCAACCCCGGGCGGCAGGTGGCATTGAGGCGTAAAATCCAGAGTGCCTCACGTTGTAGGACACGCCTGTTCCAATCGCCTCCACGAGGGTCTTGAGGAATCACCTCTAGAATAAAGAAATGTGCACACCGATTATTAAATCTGTGGTGCAGATCTAAATGTCTGGTGACAGGGGTAAGCATCTTCCCTTTAGAAGAACAGTATACATGGTCGTTAATACGACGTCTGAGTGGGCGTACAGTCTTCCCTACATAGAAGACCCCACAGTCGCAGTACATTAAATAGATCACCCCTTGGGTATTGCAATCCGCTCGAAATGTTGGAAATAGGGTCTCTCCATTAGGTAACAAAAATTGGGTGCCTTCAGCAACCCAGGGGCAGTAAGCACACTGATGGCATCTGAAAGTGCCCCTGTTCCTGGGGGGGGGCACTCTAGACGGTTGATAGAAACTGCTTGTCAAGCGATCGCGCAAAGAGCGCGTCCGCCTTAAAGTCACCTGTGGGGTGGGATTAATGTGTTTGCGGACAATGGGGTCTTCACCGAGCATGTGCCAGTGCCTATTCAAAATGCTTCTAAGTAAGCCTTGGTGACTCGAAAACTCAGTGATGAGTCTAACAGTGGGTTGATGTGGGGCCACGTTGGGTTTATAAAGAAGTTCGGCCCTGTTTTTAGAGCGGGCACGATTATAAGCTTTACGTAATATGCTTTTACTGTACCCTCTCTGGAGGAGACGGGTACGTAGGAGGCCTGCTTGATGGTTGAAATCAGTAGTGAGCTTGCAATTGCGCCTCAGCCTGATATACTGGGCATAGGGGATGCTACGTAGTAATGTGGGTGGATGCGCACTGGAGGCATGGAGAATAGTATTGCCTGAGGTCGGCTTACGGAATAGGTTGGTCACAACCTGGCCCTCCGAGTCCTTCATAATGGTCAGATCTAGAAAGTTGACCTCAGTAGGATGAAAAGAAAAAGTAAATTTCAAGTTGAACTCATTGATGTTAAGGAGTTCGATAAACTTGGTCAGGGTATTGGAAGAGCCTAACCACACAATTAGAACATCGTCAATGTATCTAAGCCATAATTGAATATGGCAGACATACTGAGTGTAAATTTCTTCAGAGAAGATGTAACGTTCCCACCCCCCCAGGTACAGGTTGGCGTAGGCAGGTGCACAGCATGTGCCCATAGCCACCCCCTGTACCTGGAGGAAGTGGGAACCATTGAAGGAGAACCAATTGTGGGTAAGGACAAATGTTAATAGTTTGAGAAGAAACCGATTGAAGGGCCAGGTATGACGATCCTGTTCGGAGAGGAAGGTACCTATCATCCTGACGCCCCGCTCGTGAGGGATGCTCGAGTACAGAGCCTCCACATCCAAGGTCACGAGCAGGGCGTCAGGAGGAAGGACCATCCCCTCCAGGGTCCTCAGCAGGTCCACAGTATCCTTGATATATGAAGGAAGACCCGCCACATGTGAAAGTAAGAAGAAGTCGATAAAACGACTGGCGTGTTCGGTGAGGTTACCTATACCCGACACAATAGGACGCCCAGGAGGGCAATGTAAATTTTTGTGCGTCTTGGGGAGGGCATAGAATGTCGCCTCCCTAGGAAGACGCACATTTAAATAATTATATGTGTCTTGGTCAATAATGCCATTCTGAAATGCTTCGCCAATAAGGGTTTTGTATTCCTCACCGAACCTGACAGTCGTGGAGCAATTTATCCTCCTATACCACGAGGTGTTGTTAAGTATGTCGTAACACATTTGTTCATAGCTTGCCTTCGTCATAAGAACTACGTTGCCCCCCTTGTCCGAGGCTTTAATCACTAAGTCTGGATGTCGTTGTAGATTATGTAAAGCTCTATGTTGTTTAGATGTGAGATTACCACGGGAAGGTGGCAATTGGCATCTATAGATATCGCTAGCACAAGCTATCAGAAAGGCCCAAATCTTGGGATTGGTGTTAAGGTCAGGGAAGGCGGTGGATTTAGGTTTAAACTTCCTGTGGGTAGATGGAGGGGTCACCTCCAAAGGAGGTGGAGCAGCTGAAAGTAGGCCCGATGGAGGGGAAGAGGGGGTGCGTTCATTTTCCTCCAAAAGGAGGATGAGATCACGTAGAGCCATGAATTCTTTAATAGTGAACTTTTTGATCTGTTCGGAGAGTTCGCGCTCTTTATTCTGGCGGACATGCTCCTGATCAAAAATGAACCTGTATGTTAGGTTGCGGCAAAACAGGTATAGATCCTTAATAGTATTGTACCTATCTAATGGAGTAGTAGGGCAAAAAGTTAGGCCCAGTTCCAGCAGCTCCACCTCCTCGGGGGTAAGCACATACCCAGTCAGGTTGATGACAGAGAGGTTAGACTTTAGGTGGGAGGGATGGGGGGTTGACTCGGCTGAAAAAGGGAGGGGTGTGACCCTGGAAGACTGAAATGAGAGTCCAGTGTAGTTTGTCTACTGCCAGGCAGTAAACCCAACGAGGAAGATGGGTTAGAGGCCCCTTGTTGGGGCAAAATGGGCCCTACCGCAGGGCTGGTGTTAATGCCCAGTTGGCCCATATTGCTATCAGGGGGATTGCTACTGTCTGCCAGGGTAGGTTGGAGCATCTGCAGTGCCCGGGCCGCAATGTTGCCCAGGTAGGCATCAGGGGTAGGGCCCGATGTATCCACAGGGCCCAAAGCACTAGAATGGCTGTTGTTAGAATGCGTAGACGGCTGTTTCTTGGCTGGTAGGCCAGACCGTTTGGCTGATTTGAACGGAGGATTGGGTGCAGCAGGTGGGCGATTGTGGAGACCATCGCGAGCCCTAGAACGGGTAAGCATGCGATTGGAAGTACCAGACTGTTGTGAGGTATTGGAGAAGGACGATGAATCAGATTCACCGTCCGTCTCTCTGTGGTCAGAAGCCCTGGAACTAGATGTAGCATTATAAGGTTGTCTAGGTCGTCTGGAACGAGATGGACCTTGCCAATGATAGGCATAGCCTTCAGTGAAGGCCAACTTGTCCTTTACAAATTTGAGTTGTTTCTTGTGAATAATGTCCTTGTTTAGTTTAGTTGTATATTCCTTGACTTCTGACCATCTTTTATCATAGTTAGCATGTTTCTTAATATTTTCATATTTGCCATATAGAGTGGCTAGCTCTGAGTCAAGAACCGTCAAGTCCAACCTGTATTGGGTCACCAATAGTCTGCATAGCTCAAGGCTACAATGAGTCAAGGCATGCTCCCACTGTATCTTGAACTCAGCTGAAGTGATCTCAAATGATGGGAACAGTTGTACTCTGAGACCCATCGGGCATATCCCATCTTGAATATATTTACAGAAATATTCGATGTGCCAAAACAGGTTGGACTTACGTTTGAGTAGTTTCTTGACTGTATTGATGTATTGGTTCAGGCTAATATCATCGCTGACTGGAGTGGCGACACTCTGTTGCAGCTCCGACATGTAGCCAGTCCATGCCTCACCCATAAACTCCATCCCGGTGCCACTGGGGGGGTCCAATAGCCAAGTATTCAGATCACAATTGGACACTGTTGAAAATAAAGATAAAGAGAAAAGGGGGGGATGAAACACAGAAAAGGGGGAGGAGAAAATAGGGAAAAAAAAGGGGACACGGGAAACAAACAACAAGCACAAAAAACCTGGTCAGGGACTGGGGACAACCAAGTGTCGGCAGTCAGTGATCAGGAACAAGAATGATTCACAATGGGTATAATAATTGAACATGAGTGATATCGTAGTAACCTTAAGGTAAAAAAGCTGCAAAAGCCAGTATGGTGACTGGCGGGTGCTTCCACCCAAAATTGTTTAACTAAATAGAATATCTACGCCTATCCCTGGTGCAGCAAAGAACAGGGGCGTAATAAAATAAAAAGACATGTGCCACGTCCTGAATATCAGAATGCAAAAAAAGGGGGGGGAGGAATGAATGGACTTTAAAGGCACCGTAATAAAAAACAACACTTTATTTTAGATACGCATTAAGACCACAAAAGTGTGTATCGACCGATCAACATGGGCAATTTCATTGATCAGAGGATACAAATGATAGGTGAGTGGGGAGGACCTCACACCTAAAACATACAATGCAACGGACAATACAAGATTGCATTTGAATGATGTACAATGGAGAAATAGGGCGCTATACGCTGCACACAAGCCGCACCACGGTGCAGGACGCTCTGCGTTGCCTGCACCGTGGTGCGGCTTGTGTGCAGCGTATAGCGCCCTATTTCTCCATTGTACATCATTCAAATGCAATCTTGTATTGTCCGTTGCATTGTATGTTTTAGGTGTGAGGTCCTCCCCACTCACCTATCATTTGTATCCTCTGATCAATGAAATTGCCCATGTTGATCGGTCGATACACACTTTTGTGGTCTTAATGCGTATCTAAAATAAAGTGTTGTTTTTTATTACGGTGCCTTTAAAGTCCATTCATTCCTCCCCCCCCTTTTTTTGCATTCTGATATTCAGGACGTGGCACATGTCTTTTTATTTTATTACGCCCCTGTTCTTTGCTGCACCAGGGATAGGCGTAGATATTCTATTTAGTTAAACAATTTTGGGTGGAAGCACCCGCCAGTCACCATACTGGCTTTTGCAGCTTTTTTACCTTAAGGTTACTACGATATCACTCATGTTCAATTATTATACCCATTGTGAATCATTCTTGTTCCTGATCACTGACTGCCGACACTTGGTTGTCCCCAGTCCCTGACCAGGTTTTTTGTGCTTGTTGTTTGTTTCCCGTGTCCCCTTTTTTTTCCCTATTTTCTCCTCCCCCTTTTCTGTGTTTCATCCCCCCCTTTTCTCTTTATCTTTATTTTCAACAGTGTCCAATTGTGATCTGAATACTTGGCTATTGGACCCCCCCAGTGGCACCGGGATGGAGTTTATGGGTGAGGCATGGACTGGCTACATGTCGGAGCTGCAACAGAGTGTCGCCACTCCAGTCAGCGATGATATTAGCCTGAACCAATACATCAATACAGTCAAGAAACTACTCAAACGTAAGTCCAACCTGTTTTGGCACATCGAATATTTCTGTAAATATATTCAAGATGGGATATGCCCGATGGGTCTCAGAGTACAACTGTTCCCATCATTTGAGATCACTTCAGCTGAGTTCAAGATACAGTGGGAGCATGCCTTGACTCATTGTAGCCTTGAGCTATGCAGACTATTGGTGACCCAATACAGGTTGGACTTGACGGTTCTTGACTCAGAGCTAGCCACTCTATATGGCAAATATGAAAATATTAAGAAACATGCTAACTATGATAAAAGATGGTCAGAAGTCAAGGAATATACAACTAAACTAAACAAGGACATTATTCACAAGAAACAACTCAAATTTGTAAAGGACAAGTTGGCCTTCACTGAAGGCTATGCCTATCATTGGCAAGGTCCATCTCGTTCCAGACGACCTAGACAACCTTATAATGCTACATCTAGTTCCAGGGCTTCTGACCACAGAGAGACGGACGGTGAATCTGATTCATCGTCCTTCTCCAATACCTCACAACAGTCTGGTACTTCCAATCGCATGCTTACCCGTTCTAGGGCTCGCGATGGTCTCCACAATCGCCCACCTGCTGCACCCAATCCTCCGTTCAAATCAGCCAAACGGTCTGGCCTACCAGCCAAGAAACAGCCGTCTACGCATTCTAACAACAGCCATTCTAGTGCTTTGGGCCCTGTGGATACATCGGGCCCTACCCCTGATGCCTACCTGGGCAACATTGCGGCCCGGGCACTGCAGATGCTCCAACCTACCCTGGCAGACAGTAGCAATCCCCCTGATAGCAATATGGGCCAACTGGGCATTAACACCAGCCCTGCGGTAGGGCCCATTTTGCCCCAACAAGGGGCCTCTAACCCATCTTCCTCGTTGGGTTTACTGCCTGGCAGTAGACAAACTACACTGGACTCTCATTTCAGTCTTCCAGGGTCACACCCCTCCCTTTTTCAGCCGAGTCAACCCCCCATCCCTCCCACCTAAAGTCTAACCTCTCTGTCATCAACCTGACTGGGTATGTGCTTACCCCCGAGGAGGTGGAGCTGCTGGAACTGGGCCTAACTTTTTGCCCTACTACTCCATTAGATAGGTACAATACTATTAAGGATCTATACCTGTTTTGCCGCAACCTAACATACAGGTTCATTTTTGATCAGGAGCATGTCCGCCAGAATAAAGAGCGCGAACTCTCCGAACAGATCAAAAAGTTCACTATTAAAGAATTCATGGCTCTACGTGATCTCATCCTCCTTTTGGAGGAAAATGAACGCACCCCCTCTTCCCCTCCATCGGGCCTACTTTCAGCTGCTCCACCTCCTTTGGAGGTGACCCCTCCATCTACCCACAGGAAGTTTAAACCTAAATCCACCGCCTTCCCTGACCTTAACACCAATCCCAAGATTTGGGCCTTTCTGATAGCTTGTGCTAGCGATATCTATAGATGCCAATTGCCACCTTCCCGTGGTAATCTCACATCTAAACAACATAGAGCTTTACATAATCTACAACGACATCCAGACTTAGTGATTAAAGCCTCGGACAAGGGGGGCAACGTAGTTCTTATGACGAAGGCAAGCTATGAACAAATGTGTTACGACATACTTAACAACACCTCGTGGTATAGGAGGATAAATTGCTCCACGACTGTCAGGTTCGGTGAGGAATACAAAACCCTTATTGGCGAAGCATTTCAGAATGGCATTATTGACCAAGACACATATAATTATTTAAATGTGCGTCTTCCTAGGGAGGCGACATTCTATGCCCTCCCCAAGACGCACAAAAATTTACATTGCCCTCCTGGGCGTCCTATTGTGTCGGGTATAGGTAACCTCACCGAACACGCCAGTCGTTTTATCGACTTCTTCTTACTTTCACATGTGGCGGGTCTTCCTTCATATATCAAGGATACTGTGGACCTGCTGAGGACCCTGGAGGGGATGGTCCTTCCTCCTGACGCCCTGCTCGTGACCTTGGATGTGGAGGCTCTGTACTCGAGCATCCCTCACGAGCGGGGCGTCAGGATGATAGGTACCTTCCTCTCCGAACAGGATCGTCATACCTGGCCCTTCAATCGGTTTCTTCTCAAACTATTAACATTTGTCCTTACCCACAATTGGTTCTCCTTCAATGGTTCCCACTTCCTCCAGGTACAGGGGGTGGCTATGGGCACATGCTGTGCACCTGCCTACGCCAACCTGTACCTGGGGGGGTGGGAACGTTACATCTTCTCTGAAGAAATTTACACTCAGTATGTCTGCCATATTCAATTATGGCTTAGATACATTGACGATGTTCTAATTGTGTGGTTAGGCTCTTCCAATACCCTGACCAAGTTTATCGAACTCCTTAACATCAATGAGTTCAACTTGAAATTTACTTTTTCTTTTCATCCTACTGAGGTCAACTTTCTAGATCTGACCATTATGAAGGACTCGGAGGGCCAGGTTGTGACCAACCTATTCCGTAAGCCGACCTCAGGCAATACTATTCTCCATGCCTCCAGTGCGCATCCACCCACATTACTACGTAGCATCCCCTATGCCCAGTATATCAGGCTGAGGCGCAATTGCAAGCTCACTACTGATTTCAACCATCAAGCAGGCCTCCTACGTACCCGTCTCCTCCAGAGAGGGTACAGTAAAAGCATATTACGTAAAGCTTATAATCGTGCCCGCTCTAAAAACAGGGCCGAACTTCTTTATAAACCCAACGTGGCCCCACATCAACCCACTGTTAGACTCATCACTGAGTTTTCGAGTCACCAAGGCTTACTTAGAAGCATTTTGAATAGGCACTGGCACATGCTCGGTGAAGACCCCATTGTCCGCAAACACATTAATCCCACCCCACAGGTGACTTTCAGGCGGACGCGCTCTTTGCGCGATCGCTTGACAAGCAGTTTCTATCAACCGTCTAGAGTGCCCCCCCCCAGGAACAGGGGCACTTTCAGATGCCATCAGTGTGCTTACTGCCCCTGGGTTGCTGAAGGCACCCAATTTTTGTTACCTAATGGAGAGACCCTATTTCCAACATTTCGAGCGGATTGCAATACCCAAGGGGTGATCTATTTAATGTACTGCGACTGTGGGGTCTTCTATGTAGGGAAGACTGTACGCCCACTCAGACGTCGTATTAACGACCATGTATACTGTTCTTCTAAAGGGAAGATGCTTACCCCTGTCACCAGACATTTAGATCTGCACCACAGATTTAATAATCGGTGTGCACATTTCTTTATTCTAGAGGTGATTCCTCAAGACCCTCGTGGAGGCGATTGGAACAGGCGTGTCCTACAACGTGAGGCACTCTGGATTTTACGCCTCAATGCCACCTGCCGCCCGGGGTTGAATGAGGCACAGTCTTTCAAATCTTTTCTGTAATTCTATCAATTTTTCCCCCCCTTCTCCCCTTCCCACAACCCTACCCCCTCCTCCCCCTTTTCTGGATTATCCCTGTGATTCATATATGGTTCATTGGACCTGGTGTGCATTTTTTGCGCCCTCATTTTTCGATATATATTGCCTCAGTTTGAAGGTTGTTCCTTCTCATTGCAGAGGCCCATATGGTTGGGCTTTTGCCATGGCTGGAATTTTATGTATTTACCTTTCTATATTTAACATCATTTATTCATGGATCTGATATTTAATTCAATATATCCCTGTTTTTCTCTTCTTTTTCTTTCTATAGGTGCTGCTGTCATTGGGGGATGTTGCTATGTCCTGGTTCCACTGGGTGGCGCTGCTTCATTGTCAACGGTCTACTCGAGTTTATTAGGTTTCACTGTGCGGCCGGGGAGCCACATTGCAACGCTTCCTTTGGAGGCTTCCGATGTGGCATATGAGCCCATTAGACCTTTGGGCTTCTGGTGGGCTCCTCCCCTCCCACGCCCTGCCAGTCCGGCGTTTCCTACCCTTTTACGCACGGCTATTTGGCGCATGCGTGGGCTGGACGGCCGGGGTCAGACTGACGTCACTTCCGGGTGACTCACTGACCCGGGAACAATTGAGCTATAAAGGAGGCAGATATCCAGCCTCCGTTATGGCGGTCATTCCCCATCCGGGGGTCACTGATCTGTATCTTTGAGGAGCATTTGGAGGACGCGCTGCATGGTAATCTTTATCTCCTTATTTCGCCGCTCTGTCCATCTAAAGTTCCAGTTTAGTTTTTAATTGTCTATCTGTTGCTAGCTCTCTTCGCTTTGGAGGAACTGCCTGCTATTTTACCTTATGCCTTATGTCCGGCTATATATGGGACAGGTGAGTATATACTAACTTTAACACCGACATTGGCCACCCTTCACGGCCTCTGTCCTTAGACATCCGGCACTTCCCTCCTGTGATTTTTTCCTGTAGGTATTGGTGTTCCATATATCTAATCTACTTTTCTGATTGGGTTTCATTAACCCTGTGGGTGCTGGTTCTTGCCACTGCTGCTATTTATGCTTTCTGCATCTTCATTTTCGTGGGACATTTTTTTTGGCTTGGGTATATATATATATATATATATTACTAAGGGGGTGGGATGCAGCTGCTATAGTAAAGTGCTAGTGACTGTGTGTTAAGTAACCTTGATATAGGATTACCTATAGCGCTTGCTCAATTATAAAGTGCAAATATATAATATAAATTATGAACAATCCTATAATATTTCAGAAACAATATTAAAGTTCCTAATGTTGTGCAAAAAAGTGAGCAAATATAAGTGATATACAAAAGAACAAGATTGCTCATTCAATAGATAACACACTAAAAAATAATGAATGTATAAATTATATAAAAAATATATATAAAAATTATAAAAATATGTAAAACGGAAAATTCAAGCTCATACGTAGTGCATGAGATATATGAATAATCTCATAAATATTCCATACAGTTCATGTGCAAATGTGACTTCTTGTGAAAAAAGTTCAAATATATTAAATTAATGCAGTGCAAGGTGCAGGTGCTCAGTGCCAGGCTTTCCAATCAATTACTGGTGTCACTTTTTACTTTCCACCGTGGCTAGTAGTAAAATTGCTCACTCACCAGACCAAGTGAGTCTTATATGCCTTATGGCATTAAGACCACATAAGCTTAAGTGACCCCCAGAGCCGGGATGGGTTCCCTCCGAGTGGATGCCTCCTCTTTGTTCCAATGGTGTCACACCTCCGCTGCGCTTATGTACTGGAGTCACCGCTCTTCACTCCGCCCAGATGCTGCAGCTGGAAGTCGGTACACGAGCATGTCCCCGCAATGTTATTAAACACAGCAGGTGCTCCCACTTCCGCCGTACTTTGCAAAATCTTTTAAAAAAAATGTTTTCTAGAATTCCATCCTATCTATATATATGTGTGCTGGCCTTTGTACCTCATCCATATGTTATCTTGGTAATAGTAATAAAAAAATATAACATTGACTATATTTGGCCAAATACATTAATTGAATCGGATAAAAACTAGTGAATAAAACACGAATTAATAAAACAAAAATTATATATGAATTGGACATAGTAAATTCATTTTAGTTAAAAGACCAGGGGATAAAACTATCAATACTGGACTTGTTATATTAAAACGTCAATTAATCAATAATCTACACATAAAAAATATTTTATATATATATATATACAATATTCTTAAAATTTTATACTGTGGACAGATAATTGTGATTATTGGTGATTTTAGAATACTATTTTTACCAGTCATAATTTATTTATTATTTCATAGTTTAACTTAGGAAAATTCCAAAACCTCAAGAACTCCCCACAATCCAACCAAAGGAACACAAAAGGGCGCATGTGTGTTTTGTGTTCCTTTGGTTGGATTGTGGGGAGTTCTTGAGGCTTTGGAATTTTCCTAAGTTAAACTATGAAATAATAAATAAATTATGACTGGTAAAAATAGTATTCTAAAATCACCAATAATCACAATTATCTGTTCACAGTACAAAATTTTAAGAATATTGTATATATATATATATATATATATAAAATATTTTTTATGTGTAGATTATTGATTATATGACGTTTTAATATAATAAGTCCAGTATTGATAGTTTTATCCCCTGGTCTTTTAACTAAAATTAGTTTACTATGTCCAATTCATAAATAACTTTTGTTTTATTAATTCGTGTTTTATTCACTAGTTTTTATCCGATTCAATTAATTAATGTATTTGGCCAAATATAGCCAATGTTATATTTTTTTATTACTATTACCAAGATAACATATGGATGAGGTACAAAGGCCAGCACATATATATATATATATATATATATATATATATATATATATATATATATATATATATATATATATATATATATATATATATGTATATATATATATATAGATAGGATGGAATTCTGGGAAAAACTTTTTTAAAGATTTTGCAAAGTACGGCGGAAGTGGGAGCTCCTGCTGTGTTTAATAACATTGCGGGGATACGCTCGTGTACCGACTTCCAGCTGCAGCATCTGGACGGAGTGAAGAGCGGTGACTCCAGTACATAAGCAATCCGTGATACGTATGACTCCACCTCTGAAGACGTCAGCCAATGACGAAACGCGTTAGATGGAACGCACGTCGTGACGTCACATGAGCTGGGTGGAACGCAAACCGGTAGTACCGCTCTCCACTCCACAGCTCTTCTATGTGACGGCGTTTTTTTTTACTATTTACTTGTCTCGTTCCTGGACTGTGTAAACTGTTTCTTTGAATTTTTTTGTGCAATAAAATACCTGTTTAAACGTTACTGCACTATCTGGAGCTTTCCTTTATATACATATCCGGCCGGAGGAGAGCAGCGGAGGAGTGACACCATTGGAACAAAGAGGAGGCATCCACTCGGAGGGAACCCATCCCAGCTCTGGGGGTCACTTAAGCTTATGTGGTCTTAATGTCATAAGGCATATAAGACTCACTTGGTCTGGTGAGTGAGCAATTTTACTACTACCCCTGGTGGAAAGTAAAAAGTGACACCAGTGATTGATTGGAAAGCCTGGCACTGAGCACCTGCACCTTGCACTGCATTCATTTAATATATTTGAACTTTTTTCACAAGAAGTCACATTTGCACATGAACTGTATGGAATATTTATGAGATTATTCATATATCTCATGCACTACGTATGAACTTGAATTTTCCGTTTTACATATTTTTATAATATTTTTATATATATTTTTTATATAATTTATATCATTATTTTTAGTGTGTTATCTATTGAATAAGCAATCTTGTTCTTTTGTGTATCACTTATATTTGCTCACTTGTTTTTTTGCACAACATTAGGCACTTTAATATTTTTTCTGAAATATTATAGGATTGTTCATGATTTATATTATATATTTGCACTTTATAATTGAGCAAGCGCTATAGGTAATCCTATATCAAGGTTACTTTACACACAGAGAATACAGATTGACCACATTCAGATGCCAAAGAGTGGCCGACACGAGTACGCTTTGGTAATCATAGATATGTACTCTCCCTGGCCAGAAGCTTTCCCTGTCGCCAATATGACGGCAAACACCACAGCTAAAAAGCTTCTAGTGGAAGTAGTGTGCAGATATGGCATCCCAGAGGTTATAGACAGTGATCAAGGGCCGGCTTTCATAGCCTCAGTAACCAAAGAGATATGGACAGCTTTAGGGGTTACCCTAGCCTTACACACCCCATACCATCCACAGAGCAGTGGGAAGGTAGAGAGATTGAATGGTACAATAAAGTCTAGGATGTTAAAAATGTCCCAGGAAACAGGGATGATCTGGCCAGACAGTCTACCTATTGCTTTGTATAGTGTTAAGTATACTCCCACAGGAAACCATGGTCTATTACCTTATGAGATACCGTTTGGCTCGGCCCCTAGACTAGGGTGTTACTTTCCACAACAGTTACAACTTTAATCTTATGTATTGACTGATTATGTGACTGCCTTATCTCATGAATTAACCCGTATCCATGCAAAAGTGTTTTCTTCCATTCCAGATCCTAAACTAGATACAGGAACACACAAGCTGGTTCCCGGTGACTGGGTCTTGAGAAAGAATTTTGTATGAAAAACCTCCCTTGAACCCAGATATTATTGTCCCTTCCAAGTTCTCCTGATAACTGCCACATCAATGAAGGTGGCCGGGAAGAACACCTGGATACACGCCTCCCACTGTAAGAAAGTCCCTGTACCTGAGGAAGTGAACAAGGACAGATCATGTTCCTATATATCCTTTTCCTGTTGTGTACAACCAAAGCACAACATGCAGCTATTACTGAGAAAAATGGAAAGGTCACTTTCTGGTATAACTCCTCTGAGACCCATGTAGCCACATTTGACTTCCATGCATGTAAGATACTCCCATGTCCTGAACATAGTAGCAGATGGGAATGGTATTAGATAGGACATGGAGAAGGGTATATCTGTGTCACCAAGGGGTCATAGGGAAAAAATTGTGACTATTGGGGAGCAGCAGCTTGGAACACAGGGACACCCTGGGGATATCAACCCCAACCAGCCTATGATAGTAAGGATAGCTGAGGAGAGCCCTTGTTGACCCGTCTCACTCTCCATAAGCCAGGGCCCAGTATGACACTTGTTCTAAACATGTGGGACCTGAGTCCCTCTGATAGGGGTAGGTATGTTTTGGAATGGTGGTTTGGAGGAGGTCACAAGGGTCATAGAGGGTCTTTCTGATTAGAAGATATGTATGACAACAATGAATGGCAGCCAGTCAAAAGACGGCTCCCATCTAATCCTTTAACCACTTAAGCCCCGGAAGATTTGGCTGCTCAAAGTCCAGGCCCTATTTTGCGATTTGGCACTGCGTGACTTTAACGGACAATTGCGCGGTCGTGCGACGCTGTACCCAAACAAAATTTACGTCGTTTTTTTCCCACAAACAGAGTTTTCTTTTCGTGGTATTTTATCACCTATGCAATTTTTAGTTTTTTTGCGCTATAAACAAAAAAAGAGCGACAATTTTGAATAAATAACAATATTTTTCAAATTTTTTATATGAAATTATCCAAAAAAAAAAATGTAAAAATCAAAATTTTTTAACATTTTAGGCCAATTTGTTTTCTGCTACCTATGTTTGGTAAAAAAAATCACAATAAGCGTATTTTGATTGGTTTGCGCAAAAGTTATTGCGTTTACTAATTATGTGAAAGATTTATGTCATTTTTATTGTTTTCTTTTTTTACTAGTAATGGCGGCGATCTGCGATTTTTTTTTGCGGGACTGCGACATTGCGGCAGACAGATCGGACCCTAACTGACATTTTTGACACTTTTGGGGATACCAGTGACATTACTACAGTAATCAGTGCTATAAATATGCACTATTACTGTCAAAATGACACTGGCAGGGAAGGGGTTAACTTTATTGGTGATCAAGTGGTTAAGTGTGTCCCTAGGAGCGTGATTCTAACTGTCAAGGGGCGTGGATTGTGATGTAATCACAGAGACATACGATCCTACATAGCAGGATTGCATAGTCTCTGTTCTTACATCAGGGAGAATGACAGACGGCTGTGTTTACATCAGCAGTCTGCCTTTCTCCCTCTGCAGCGGGAGATCGCGAGTGACCGGCGAACATCGGAGCCGCCGGTCACTCGCACAGGGATCTCAGTGAACGAGCGGGGTCGGGAGCGGGCCTCCGGCGGTGCGCGTTCGCCCCCCACAGGCGGCTGAGAAAGTGACATACCCCTACATCACTTCACCCAGCAGCGGCTGCCTGCCGCAGTATATCTGCGGTGGGCGGTCGTTATGTGGTTAAAGCTTCATGTACAGACTTTGGGAGACATGATTGCAATAGCGGATCCTACCTTTGAAGATACAATGGCAGCCAAGACGGGTTTTCCGGAGATTAACCTCTGGATAGAGTTTATAGGATATAGTGCTAAAAAGCACAATAGGACCAACTGGTATGTCTGTGGCAGTGCCAGACCGCACTTAGGTACAGTCCCGCTGAACATACCTGAAAAAGCTGAAGAGTGTTTCCTAAGCCTCTTCACCAACACTTCTACTAATTACTCAGCTTGTGAGAAATGGAAGGTGGAACATCCTATCAATACCAGGGCCCCAAGACCTAAAGAAACTATCACAATATACCCTGGGAATTACACCCGTCATGTCCATTATGCAGGGAAAGGTAGGAACTTAGGTAATTTTCCAAAAGGTTACTGTGCCTCTTATAGTCACCTTTCAGCTAATATGGTACAAAGCCAATCCCTAGGTGATGTGTACTGGAGAGGAGAGTGTGCCCTTGCGAAGGCCATCATGCCTTTGCATATTCTGACAGAAAGTATTCATGACACACACACCAACCCGACTCCGGGTAAGAGGATGAAACGGGAAGTTCTCCCTGGAAGCTTTGATCCTCATGTGTACATAGATGCTATTGGAGTCCCAAGGGGGGTCTCTGATGAATACAAGGCCCAAGACCAGGTCAAGGCTGGTTTTGAGTCTCTAATCCCCATAATAACTGTTAATAAAAATGTGGATTGGATAAACTATATACTGTATATTATAACCAACAAAGGTTTGTTAACTACACCAAAGATGCATTCCAAGGGATAGCTGAACAACTAGAAGCCACTTCCCAAATGACCTTCCAGAACTGGATGGCTCTGGATATGATGTTAGCAGAGAAAGGAGGGGTCTGCACCATGATAGATAAGACCAGTACCTGTTGTACCAATATCCCAGACAACACCGGTTCAAATGGTAAGATCACATTAGCTCTTAAGAAATTGGAGAACCTATCAGTCTAACTAAAAAAAAATTCAGGGGTCACAGACCCATGGGATCAATACTTTAACTGGATAAGTGGGTGGCAGAAAGTCCTGGCATAGATAGGAGTGACTGTGTTGATCATCCTAGTTCTGCTCACTTTAGTGGTTTGTTGTGTACTCCCTTGCTTGAGGAAGTTTATTGAAAAGGCAATAGAACAAACCACTCCCACATTCGTGAAACACCCAAAATAGTGGTTGTCATAGTCAAAATCATAGTAGCATAGATACATCCAATCATGAGCTTATATGTTCTTTGCTGCTTTTTATCTATGCCAGGTCTATACAAGTATTTCCTTGAATGTATATCTTGATGCTTTATAAGCTTAAAAAGAGGAATGAATAAAGCAGAAGTATCCTAAACCTGACTGTGTGTCGATGTATGGTTTTTCCTCCGTGTGTGCACACACCGTATTGAATTAGACCAGGGACAGATATAATCTCGGATGGTTCTGGTTTTGATCCAAAACACTAAACAGAAGGGGTGGACAGAGAAAGATACCAAAATCACATTAGTGATGAAGTTGCAGTGGCCACAATTAGCCACTAGATGTCAGCATACTAAATAACAATAATAATCTGAAGCATCTCAATGCAACACAGAAAAATGACATGAACATGGGGCAAAAAATGTGTGCCCTTTGTACTTGCTTGGAGTTAAGTTTTAAACATGTAAAAAGGAAACTAAAGCTTTACCTGCTGGCTGGAAAATGAAAATTTTAAATATTCTTCTGCAATATTTTTATAGTTACCAAGCTAAAAAAAAATGTTTAACCTTATAATCTCAAACATAAGGAAAATATATACAAACCACTATAAATGACCTTTAATTTACATACTTGTGTTTTAAAAATTGAATGCATTTTAGGCTAAGCTCATTTCTAGCAGGATTACTTCTGAAATGGATCTCAATAACACGTCTAAGCCTTTTCCTTCTGGTGATTTTTCTCCCATATGTTATGGTTCACTAAGCTCCAGAATTCAGTGTGTCAGTTTGTATTACTTTTAGTCCTATAGAATTTAGATGAGTAACTGAAATTAGGATTTGCAGAACCATACACAGATCATTCCAGAACCAACTGGAATGCATTCACGTTATTAAGATAACATTTCTCTCCATGCGTATGTAAAATTAATAGGCTACTTAAATATATATTTTAGGTACTAAAATGTTCAACTTTTTTTCTATTTCTGTCATTTTTGAGAACTAGTGTTTTAAAAAGCTTCCAAGAATTTTCTTCTTCTCAAATAATTTATCCGGTTATTTCTGGTAATTGAGTTACTCATGCAAAGACACGAACTGTCATATGTGCCAGGAATATGAACACAAAATGATTGCAGCAGGTGAGCACTGATTTTCATGACATTATTAGGAAGAATTAGAAATGTACTTACCATAACCAGCCCAGCCTGTTCATTGCTCAGGGAATGGGCAAATTTGGCAAGCTTAAACATTTGAACCTCCAGCTGTTTATAAACAAATATCAGCAGTGGAAACACTACTAGATTTTAGGTGATGTAATTAACTAAATATGGTCATGGTCATATTTGGTCCGTGATGCATATCACCCAGAATCCCCATCTGGCTTGTTTACAAACTGTAGTATATCTTTCATGTAATTTAGTGGCAGTAGAGACTGGATATTGAGGGCCCCTTATTCCTAATCTTTTAATTCTGCCTGTTCTGTCCACCAAACTTCTAATTTGAATACTTGTGTTTATGTTGCTTATATAACATGCTGGGTTTTCTTGATTCACACAAGTTAGTTATGTGCAGAGTGCAGGTACCATCTACTGTCCTTTTTTGGTATAGTTTCAGTTGTTCTGCATATGTTGCAAGTTCAGAATGTGTTTAATAAAGTTGATAGTAAGCAGGGCATTCTGGGTAGAAGTTCTACAGGAAGTGAATCAGCCACCATTTTGAGAAGATACAGCAGGGCAGCAAGACATGTTTTTCTCAATCTCTCGCCATCACCCCTGAGAGAGCTTAAAAAGTGAGTTCTTGTTATCCCATACCCATTATAGATCATTGTTTCTTTGTTGTATGCAATATTGTACTGATTGATGTTTATTTTTATCAATTTGCAGTTTCACCTGGCTTGTTCTAATAAATTTGAGATCAAAGAAATATGGTATCTGAAGTTTATGAAGCAGGAAGGTTTAGCTCTCTGTCCTAGAGACAGAACAACGCCCCCTCCTGAACCATACTGGGCTTTATGCCTTCAACACTGCTCGTGCAAGGCACTTTGACTCCATGTTGAAAGGGCCTCACCTTTATATTCTGTTCCCAAAAAGTCATGTGGGGGTCTGGGAGGGACTTACAAAATATAAAGGTCTCCCTTTAGAACAACGGGGCCCCAAGATATCCATCATCTCCAATTTCAATGAGTAAGGGTACATAGTACCCCTCTTTACCCAATCACAAAAAAATAAAAAAGGAAATACAAACAAACACACCATGAAAAAGTCCTTTTTGAAAAATGAAAATAAAGATGTAGATTCACATCACTTATGATACGCGTGGTTTGACACACCACTGCTCCCATTGCAAATGACAGGTTCCCGCCGGCATGTGTACACACAGAAGCCAGATGTGATCTATCTTTTTCAATTGGCTGTGACGTAGCAGCATTGTCAGTCATTGGATCATGGTGATGAGAGTGTCCATATTTGGTAAATGAAGACACCAAAGATCCCCATGGACTTGTTTACAAATAGAAACACTCAGAAATCTGTCATTTAGTGCTCTTAGGCCGGCCATACACGGTTTGAATCTCAGCCGTTTCAACAGGAACTGGACGAGATTCGAACCATTAATTGGCAGGCTGAATGTACCAAGTTGATCGATCAATAAACTTGGGTACAACCAGCCTGTCACATTCTCTGGCAATTATCGATAGCAGAAGCTATAGCCGCTGACAATAATCACTGTCCTCTCCTGGTAGGGGGCAGCTTCACCCCTTTAACCCCCCCCCCCCACACACACACACACACCGCCAGGAGAAGACAATGGCCCAACAGGAGGGATTCCCCTGTCAGCACTGTCTGTGTTAATAGGAGAATCTAATAAACAATGTTACTCACTGTATGGCCGGCCTTAGTGCTACCACCATTAAATTACAGATTGCCTGGCTAGTTTACAAACAAAACCTGGCCAGGAGCAGTACCCGGGCTGCAATTTGTTAAAAAAGTAACTTTTAAAAGTGTATGTTGTACTGCATCTGTAACTTTTCCAGTATAATTGCCTGTCACTAAGCCCATCTTCTGATGAAGTCACGTGATCAGGTGACGATACACGTAGGGCTGGTCTAGGTGATGTCAGGGCCGCAGACCGGAAGTGCTGCAGTGTGTAAGCTGTCAGATCCTGAGTGATTAATATCCTTATATGCGATTGCCTTTTTATGTAATGTGAGCGTTTTATCTTTTAATAAATTTATGGTACATAGTAATACTACATTATGGAGGCTCCTATGTAGCCTTGAGTTGCTTTATAGTGACACACAAGTGATACAGTGGATCTCTTAAAGACACAGCCACATAGATTCAGCTACATACAGTACACAGTGCTGGGTTCCGGCTGTGAGACAAAGAGTTTCAGTCTCACACCTAGGACAAAACAGAGTCGGGCTGAGCAGCGCTCAGCCGTTCATAGGCAGCATTGTATTCTGTGAATGAATAAAAAGCTTTCTCTGATTGGCCGAGTCAGAGAGTGTGACGTCATCATCCCACCCCTCCGACTCGCCTGTCAAAGGAAGCTTTGTATTCATTCACTGAATACAAATCTGCCAATGAATGGCTAAGCGCCGCACAGCCCCACTCTGTTTTGTCCTAGGTGTGAGATGGGAAGTCTCTGTCTCACAGCCAGAACCTAGCACTGTGTACTGTATGTAGCTGAAGCTACATGCCGTACATACCGTGCTTAGAGACACTGCAGCACTTAGGGAAGGAAATATAGTTTGGTCCAAACAAACTATTTAGGGTAAGCACTGTACACTGTATATAGTTGAAGCTACGCTTATTACATACAGCGCTTAGGGACACTGCAGCACTAAGTGAAGGAAATAATTAATTTGGACCAGCATGATACAAGCAAACTATTTAAAGTGACAGGAAACATGGAAATCAGCTTTAAAGCATCAATGTTGAGTGTGTCTTTGGTAACATTTGATCATTCAGGTCAGGACTCTGTGCAGGCAAGTCAAGTTCCAAGTTCCAAGTTGACCTCAACACGATAGAATACCTTTGGGATGAATAAGAGTGTAAACTACGACCCAGGCCTTCTCGTCCAACATCAGTGCCTGACCTCACAAATGCGCTTCTGGAAGAATGGTCAAACATTCCCATAGACACACTCCTAAACCTTGTGGACAGCCTTCCCAGAAGAGTTGAAGCTCTTATAGAGGAAAAGGGTGAGCCAACTTAATATTGAACCCTACGGACTAGGACTCGGATGCCATTAAAATTCAGATGCGTGTAAAGGCAGGTGTCCCAATACGTTTGGTAATATAGTGTATATACTCTTTGTCTTTATTCCTTTTCTTTGCATATATCATAAATAATCTTTAAAGTGATAATCCAGGCTATTGCTAACTATGCTTAAACCTGTACCCACCCCCCTTCTAAATCTTTTTCTAAGTACCCTGTGAAAGGAACATGCTTATACTTACCTATGCTAAGAATGCTACACCCCGGTCATGTGATCGGCTTCAAGCGGTAGCTTCAGGGGAGAGGAGGGATAGCCAACAATGGATACCTCATAACTAGTGATGTCGCGAACCTAAAATTTGCCGTTTGTAAACGCTGAACGCGAACCTCCGCGAATGTTCGCAAACCGGTGAACCGGGCGAACCGCCATAGACTTCGGCAGGCGAATTTTAAAATCCACAGGGACTCTTTCTGGCCACAATAGTGATGGAAAAGTTGTTTCAAGGGGACTAACACCTGGACTGTGGCATGCCGGAGGGGGATCCATGGCAAAACTCCCATGGAAAATTACGTAGTTGACGCAGAGTCGGGTTTTAATCTATAAAGGGCATAAATCACCTAACATTCCTAAATTGTTTGGAATAACGTGCTTTAAAACATCCAGTGTGTGTATACGATCAGGTATGATGTTGTATCATTCAGGTAGTGTAAGGGTTACGCCCGCTTCACAGTGACAGACCAAATATATTTTTTTTAATTTGCAAGGTGCTGTGCCACCGTATATATATGAGTGGTGGGCACTGCAGTGGGCACAGTACACTCTGTTTTTTTTTCACTACAATTTTTTTCATCTAAGACTGATTGCGACAATTTTCTTTGGACTTTTTTTCACAGTCTTCACCCTCACACTGCTATTTAGTGTATATATCTAATTTGTAGATATATTTCACATTTATCACTACTAAGATTTTTTTGCTACTGAAGAGTTTTAGTGGTTCACCCTTCATAGGGCACTTAAAATATTTTTTTATTTTCCTCCATTTTAGCACTTTATTTCTTTAGGATGATCACATTCGTCACTTTTTATTGATTCACTTTATTTGATTGAAGAGTTGGATGGGTTCACTCTTCATAGGGCACTTCACTTTATAATATTGTTTTCTTCTTTCTTCTGCTGAATGTTGGATCAGTACCCTTTATTATTGATTCTTTCACAGCATTCACTTTGCACAGGATACTTATTCAAGCGCTATTGATTCAGCATATTGAGGATCTCACTTTTTTATCATATTTATGCACTTTCACTTTGGCACTCAAGCACCTTTGTCATTTTTATCTGAAGGTTGATGTATTGATTTTATACTATTGATTTTGAATTATTGATTCATTTTAAAG
Source organism: Pelophylax lessonae (assembly GCF_965119305.1). NCBI lineage: Eukaryota > Metazoa > Chordata > Amphibia > Anura > Ranidae > Pelophylax > Pelophylax lessonae. Next base: position 330,626,534 of record NC_138770.1, on the reverse strand, counting down.
ATCTACTTTTAGATATCTATGGTTCACTGGTTTTAGAATATCTGCGCTGATTTTTACTCTTTATTTTATCTTGTTGTATGTGGGGACACTACAAAATTAGCTGCAGATTTCTGGTGCTCCATTGTTCTATATTGGTACCTCCTCTTTTTTCCGTTCCCTTCTCTTCATTTGGTAGCACATAGATTTATCTTCATATACACTCTGTGGACCTGACAGTCACTGGCAGGCCAGGCAACTGCAATTATAAAAAAATATATATATTTTTAATTTGCAAGCTGCTGTGCCACCGTATATATGAGTGGTGGGCACTGCAGTGGGCACAGTACACTCTGTGGACCTGACAGTCACTGGCAGGCCAGGCAACTGCAATTATAAAAAAATATATATATTTGTAATTTGCAAGCTGCTGTGCCACCGTATATATGAGTGGTGGGCACTGCAGTGGGCACAGTACACTCTGTGGACCTGACAGTCATTGGCAGGCCAGGCAACTTCAATTATAAAAAATAATTATTTTTTTCAATTTGCAACAAGCTGCTGTGCCACCGTATATATATCAGTGGTGGGCACTGCAGTGGGCACAGTACACTCTGTGCACCTGACACTCACTGCAATTATGACAGAGGAAAAAAAAATATTTTTTAAACTGCAAGGTACTGTGCCTGTGCCACTCGAAATGAGTGTGGTGTGCACACAGTACAGTCTGTGGTGGGTCTGTGGAACTGACTAACAAGACCGAGAACACTGACGAACAACTGTCCCTAGCTATTAACAGCAGCAGCACTCTCCCTGCTCTCACTAACACACTGCTTCAGAATGATCTAAGATGGATGCTGCCCTTGCTTTTTTATAGGAGGTGGGAGGGAGGGTATGCTGATTGGCTGGAATGTGTCTGCTGACTGTGAGGTACAGGGTCAAAGTTTGCCTCAATGATGAAGTATAGGGGGGCGGACCGAACATCGCATATGTTTGCCTGCAGAGGTGGACGCGAACAAGCGATGTTCGCCGGGAACTGTCCGCCGGCGAACAGTTCGGGACATCTCTACTCATAACAAGCCTAAGGATGACATCACCACCCAGGCATTTTCAGCCGTTATCGGCTCTCCCCTGTCTCTCCTTTCGCCTGAAACCGGCCCCTGGGGACATATCATGTGACCAAACTGGAACGCCCACAGAATACATAAGCATAAGTACCTTTCACAGGGTAGTTAGAAGGGGATTTAGATGGGGATTAAAGCAGGTTTAAACATAGTTAGCATTAGCATTACCCTGGAAGTCCACTTGAAGTTTTATGTAGAGAAATTGGAGGAAAAGACAAAGGGTTGTGCTGTCCACTGCAAAATGTCAGTTGGAATCATGACTTGTAAAATCCAATCAATGCAGGCTTTTCCCTCATACGTTAATACATGAAGCCCAAAAAGGATGTACATATAAAAAAGTGAAGGAAAAAACACAGGGATAGCCCTGGTAAAACAACGATATAACACCTGAAACCACAAATGTTCTTGGAAGGCAAACCTCTTCCTTTCTCTCCCTAATTTTCATGTATAAAAGCAAAACACCCATTAAGACTTGTTAGGATTCCTGACAAATGTGCTAAAGGAAGTAACACAATGACATTGATTAAGTAGCTTCTCTGATAATGTGTGTTCAGATATCTGAAATTGTCATAAATGATGCATCTTTTGTGCTATTTTTTTACCATAATTGGGCCGGTTCCTAAAAACAGACATATCGTTAGCTGATTGTACATTCCTTAGAACATCAGGGGTTTTTTCAATGCATGATCTATGATTACTAGTTCCCCAACTATGAGCAGACCTGAGTGTAAACCAGTCTTTGATCCATTAATTTATAGTAAAATTTCTAAATTGACATTCAGAATGAAGTGTTCTGAATATTAGAATATATTTATTTCATAAACTGTAATCACAACCATGACAAGACAATAATGTGAACTCAAATTGTGGGGTTTCTTTTATTAAAGCAGCTATATACAAAATATGCTATAATGATAATATGATCATTTTCAAAAATAATCCCCAAGCAAATTTTTCTTTAAAATTTTTACTTTTGTCTACACAGAATATCTATCATCTGTTTTAGATAAACCTGCTGTTAGGGATGAGCTGAGTGTTTGGTGCAAATGTAAGTTTAGGCTGAACATTTACTGTTCTGACATTTGCCCAAACACTGAATATTTAGGGTGTTCAGCATGGATGAACGTGACAGCTTCTTGTCGTCAATAGTTGGTAGGCAAGCAACAGGTGCTTGCACTGCCACATTCTTACCAACCCCTAAGGTCACCGGGCTCATTCACCTTCATGTCTGGAAATCCCCAGTCATGTAGGCAAAGGGACAGAGCTAAAGGGTGACATCATGGCCTAAATATGGCTATATTTGGGACATCATATCACCACTATCTCCTTATCTACTACCAATGACAACATGGAAAGCTATCACTTAGTGAGGAGGGTTGTCACGATTAGTCATTGGTTTTATCTTTCGGTGGGCGTCTGATATCTTGATTAATGTGGACGCACATTGTGGGACTTTTCCTCATTAACAATATGTCAAAAGCTATGTTTGTGTTTTTAATTACTTTAATTTCTTTTTACATTTATTTTGTGAATGAGTAGGTGAACTATGTACTCCTTATTCATTTATATGGGGGACAGTATCTGGGTGCCTCTTTATTGCTAAAGGGTAGCCACCTAATACTGATAACCCCACCCTGCCCACAGAACCCCCACAACCTCTGGGGCATGGTTGTGGGGAAGAGTTTTTCTCATTAACAAAGAGACAAGGTGCTTTGTCAGGGGCTTTCCCCCTGGCAAAGTAACCCCCCATGTTGAGGGAATGTGGCCTGGTATGGTTCAGGAAGGGAGTGAATGCATGCTCATCCCCACCTTTCCTGACCTGCCAAGCTGTATGCTTAGATAAGGTTTCTGGTATGGAATTCTGGAGAGATCTCATAAATTGTTTTTGTTTTACTTTTTGTGTGGGGTTTACCTCAAAAAATCCAAACCAAACCTGAAGGGTCTGATGTAGAATTTTTGGGGGACCTCATTCTGTTTTGTTTTTTTTTTGGTGGGGGCCCATTAAAATCCATACCAGACCTGAAGGGCCTGAAAAAATAAAAATAGTATTTTCTATAAAATTGAGCTTCAATCCAAAGATTTCCCCCACAGTACATAGTTTATGCCATTATATGTCCTCAGTCTGATGGTCAGCATCATTTAACCCACTTTCTAGGAGCCAAAGTCATCCTGGATCTACCCTGGCTAGTGACTGGATAGGAAAAGGAGAAGCAGTGCAGTGATGAGCTCCTCTATTTATCACTCTGCTTTATCCATCTATCAGCATGCTTTTTGCCAGCATTTGAACTAATTGGCTTCTTGTACTGTGTCTTCCTCTCACACTCCAGCCCTGTTTTACAGGGATTGGAAGAGACTTTTATTAACTTAAAAGCTTAAAAAGAGGTGCTTACACTGCTTTAATTTAAGAAAAGTTACATTCATTTGTGTCAACTCTCTTAAAGTGGTTGTAAACCCACTTTAAAGACTTTTACCTATAGGTAAGCCTATATTAAGGCTTACTTATAGGTACTATAAATATCTCCTAAACATGCACTGTTTAGGAGATATTCACAGTGCATGCAGCCGATGACGTCATCGGCCCATGCGCTCTGATGGAACGGCCACCAGTGCCGTTCCTTCAGAGCCCTGTGCCATGAACGGCAACTCCAGCGTGCATGCGCAGGAGTGATGTAATCGCGCCTCCAGCCATTCAGATGGCTGGAGGAAGCGAATCAGGAAGCAGGACGGCCGAACATGTCGACCGTCCTGACGCTGAGTGGGTGGCACTGCGGGGGCTTCGTTTTAAGGTAAGTATTTCATAATGAGCTAGTATGCGATGCATACTAGCTCATTATGCCTTTGTCTTTACAGGTTTTTTTTTTTTCTCATTTTCTTTGACTGAGTTTACTTCCTCTTTAAAATATGAGTATACAGGACCCCTCAACACACAGAAACTCACCATTGTGCAAGTTTTTGGGATTTGTCTCCTGTTAAGTTTGGTCAGTTCTGAGATCAAATATTTTTCAGAAAAGCTGACACAATGTGTGTGTGTATGTGTGTGTGTGTGTGTGTGTAATATAAGATTTTAACACAATGGCTTCTTATGAAAGTTGCTTATTGGAAAAGTTTACAGCACTGTGCATCACTGTAAAATGTGAATACATTTTATTGCTTAAGGACAACATTTGATTCTTGTCGCATCGTTGTTGAGAAACAAATTAATACGTTTCTTACAAAGGCATTTTTATTCTGGATTAATATTTGAGAGATTCAAGAAATGTAACTTTATGGTAACTATTTCTGAAACATTTAGTTTCGATTGATTTAGAACTATAATTCCCAAGGAACCTAATTTATTTGAATTTGTTCTTTTCAATAGTTGTTGAACAAGAGTGTTTTATTCGTCAAATCAAGGGCTTAAAGCATATGTCTCAAGAGATATTGGTACAGCATTGTGCTGATATAAATGAGAATTTTTTCATGAATGTTTTAGATGAGTGTTTATCAAAATTAAAGAACGATCATAAAGCTAGTTGAAAAAACTGCCGCAAGCAGCTATTTGTTTCTCTGAATGATTCTTAGTATAAAAGGCAGTGTTTATTTTTTGCATGCTGTGAAGAAGCATTATATGTTTCTAAGGGATTTATGGTGATTTAATATTTGCAGTAAGTGCAGATTTGTTAGTCACTAGCTCGAATATAGCAAGCTTACATACCGTGTTTTCCCAAAAATAAGCCCGGGTCTTATAATAATTTTGGCATCAAAAGACACAGTAGGGCTTATTTTCGGGGTGAGTCTTATCATATAATGTGCTGTCTTCTCTCCCTCCCTGCCTGTCAGTAATCTCCTGTGTGAACCTAGTAAAAGTGTTTGTAAAATCCTAGAATCCACTCTATTACAGTTTTATATAATGTCCAGTGTGTTTCTGTAATCCAATTGTGTGAAATACCTTCGGTACAGCGCCGCTCAGCGCTCAGCTAATCTCCCGCTCTGCTTTCCCTCTCTTCTCATAGCTGTCAGTGGGGGATCTTAGCCCCTCCCCTCTGCAGTACCCAGTCACAGAAGCGCTGAGTATTATATTATAATTGTGTGAATTACCTTTGGTACAGCACCGCTTGGTGCTCAGCTGATATCCCGCTGCTCTTCCTTCTCTTCTCCCCCGCTGACAGCTGGGGGTCACGGAAGCACCGAGCGGCACTGTAATGAAGGTATTTCACACAATTATAATATAATACTTGGCGCTTCCGGGACCAGCTCTGAACACTGCAGAGGGGAGGGGCTGAGATCCCCCACTGACAGCTATGAGAAGAGAAGGAGAGCAGCGGGAGATCAGCTGAGCGCCGAGCGGTGCTGTACTGCAGGTATTTCACACAATTAGATTACTGAAACACACTGGACATTATATAAAACAGTAATAAAGTGGATTCTAGGACTTTACAAACACTAAACTAGGGCTTATTTTTGGAGTAGGGCTTACAGTATATTGCAGCCCTCCCCGAAAATACCAGTAGGTCTTTTTTTCAGGTTAGGTCTTATTTTCGGGGAAACACCGTATGTCATGCAGCCCCAGGACTCATTCCATGCTAAACTCTGAACTTACCATATGCAAATCAAAGTAGAAAACCAGTTTAGTCAATTCAGGTATTTTACACACCAGGAACCTAGTTTACATTATGTATTCCACTACATCCCATTTTTGACCCTGTCTAAAGCACTGAAAGTCAATCACAAAAGCTTTTTTACTGATTTCATGTATTTAGGCAAAAGGTTATCTGATTATCAGCAAGTGCTTTAATGTGTTCTTATAGTTAGTCTTTAGCCTGTCCTGCCTTGTGTGAAATGTATTTATTAACTGTGAACTCTTTGGGCTTTGCATTTGAAATTACTTGCTGTTACACTACTGACAGCCAATGCAAAGCAGCAGTAGAATGTCCATGATGACCACTGTGTGCACAACCCAGGAAAATAAGGACAGTGCAGTCATTGACACACATGCCCCTGTCTCTTATCCACAGCAACATTACATTACATAACCACACCATTAAATGTATTTCCACTTAAACATCTTGGCTGGAACATAACTGTTAAGCAAGTAAAATATAAAGAATCAACACTATAAATCATGACATTAACAGTCCAGCTGCCTTACATAGCATTTTCTAGATTGCTTCCATTCAGCAATAACCCTCGAAATAAAGATGTACATCTCAAATCACATGTTACAATCTGACTGTACCATCTACTATAAATCTACCAGCAAGTATTTAGTACAAGGGTCTCTATGTTTGGTTACAAATTGATTGGATTTTTTAGGTAGGCCCCTATATTACATAGTCTTGGTAAATCTAAAGTCGATTGTACGGTTAGATTGTAATGTATATATGCTACATCAATCATATCTCTCTCCAAGTAGACTTTATGCTATGCAAAGCATTGCATCTCCTAAATGTTTGAGATGCAGTGCTAAGCGGGCAGACTTTATACATAGTATGTGGTTTTGTCCAGTGATCTCAAGATTCTGGCAGGAAATAATTCAAATATATCAAATAATATCCAAAACACAGCTGTTTGGAATATGTATAATGTATTAGGCATGTATAATAATGAAAATGTAATAATAAATTATGTTTGTTGAAAGATTTCTAAGAAACGGTGCTGCTATATCCCCAAATGGCAGGAAAACCCACCTTTCACAGATGTCTCTACATTTTCAGAACTTCTACCATGCTCTTCCTACAGCAGAATTAACTCAAATTCTATTTTGTTTTGTTAGGAAATGTGTCCCGACCCTGAGACTAAGCTCAAGCAGAAGGCAGAATCACAAGACAAAAATGCTGATCTTCAAAGTTTTGTATATTAAAAATACAAATAAAAATATAGCAGAAGTAGATCATGAGGGCAGATACAGAAAGCATTCAGCATTATCTTGCAAGCATTGCTGACACAGACCTCTGTCGGCCCCTAATAAAAAGTTGTGAAGGAGCCTATTCAGTCTACCTTGATGACTGCTGATGATACAATATGATATTCCCGAGTTGTTTTTCTCACTCAGCAGTGCCCTTTCAGATCCTAAGACGTTATCTATAAAAAACGTGTTCTTCATGGACCATTGGGCTATTTAGATACTATAATAAACTTAAATATGTTGCGCTGTCAACAGATACAAAATACAAGTGCTTCACAGAAACTAATACATAGGGAAATTCATAAAAATTACACAAAGTTCATGTGACTGTACAACTAAATGGAAAAGTGCAAATGCAAAAGAAAACTATTTTATTAACATAAAACTCAAAGACAGTCCAAAACAAGTTCATATATGTGTTCATAAAAATATATTCTAAAAAGTCCCAAATAATATTAAAGTGCTGTGTGCTAAATAGTGATGGGCTGGATGTTCCAGTCGAACATAAGTTTGACTCGAACATCGGGTATTTGTGTATTTGTCTCATCGGCGGGCGAACTTGCCGCAGAGCGCCCCATAATACACTGCGCCATTGCAGTGCATTAAGTGCTTGTGATTGGCCAAAGCATGCACCTAACCTGAAGCATGCACAGGCTGCCTTTAGCCATCATGGCTCAGGGGCTAAGTCCACGCCCCACACTATATAAAGGTGCCACATACTCTGAGTCCTTATTGTAGTGATCTAATCCCTTTAGGAAGATGGCTCCTAGTTAATAAACCCTCAGGGATTTCGCTCTTGTTTATGTTGGCATAGGATTTGGGCTCAACTGTTTGTAAATGAGAATGCTGCTGAAGGAATGAACCTAGTTTATTGTGCCTGGGCATTCCTTCTCCTAGAATGAATAAGGGAGTACCTGGTTTTTGGTTTGGCCCTATTAAAAGCCCTTTTAAGACAAGTTTGACTGTAGCCACATTTAGGAAGTCTTATCTGCAGCTCTCTTGCACGCCTTTGAAAATCTTGATCTCTTGTGCAATTAGTTCTGGTTACCCTGAGGGCCCAAAGCAATTCCCCTAATTTGAAGTGATTTCCTCTCACTTCCTATTTTGCTATGCAACAGGAAGTGAAGGTAAATCTCCCCAATAGCACACAGATGGCAAAAAAAAATCTGAAAAGGGTTATAACCCTCTTGTACTCTATCCAAAATGTAAAAAAAAAATTTGCTTTAGGGATTTCTGCTGGACTGAACAGTAAACATTTTACATGCTAATATCTGTCCATGTTACCATGTTATGTTGAAAGGAAACCAATCAGCTATTCCTAGCTTACGTCCTTAAACTACAATTCCCCCCTCCCTTATTTTGTTGTGGAGATAAGAAGGCAGGAGGAAATCTGTATTTCTGAGAAGGAAAACTGGACAGGGCTAACACCATTACTTGCAACTCCAGTATGGTAGGATCACGGTGTTGTCAATCCACAGCAGGACATAAGAAGTTAGGTGCATGTTTATCAATATTAACAGGTAATGTTCTGTACTTTTAAGGTCTTTAAAGAGATAAAACACAAGAGATGTGTAGCACCACCCCCGCAGGAGCTGCTGATTAGATTATTGGGTCTACGTCCTGCCTACCAACCCCTGAAATTGGCTCGAACCCTCCCTAGGCACAACTGACATGAAATGGGACTATAATACCAAATGGCTACAGGAGAACACAGTTCAGGATGTATCACCCCAATAAGTAATAATAACTTGTTACCTTTCTCCAGCCGCAGTCCCTCTGGGTGACACAAGGTGCAACACACAGACTTTTGCTTAACCAAAGTAGCTTTACTGAGAGTTAAAGTACAAGTTGACTCCAAAAGACATCACAAGAGTCAACTAAGAAAGATAAAGTTATTGACACAATAATAAACAATATGATTAAGATAGCTATTTTTGTATACTTATGCAACTAAAAGATAACTCATAGGCTTTCTTTTACCCAATTCAGGCTATACTTTACACACGTCTAGTCTCTTGTATTAGGTAGGCAGAACCTATTTGAATCCCACACACAGTTCCTTCCTTTTGGTTTGGAATCTTCGCTAGCAATCGTTGGTGCACAAGCTATTTGTAATCCAAAAGTAAGGATATATATTCAAAAAGGGTGAGAAAAAACGGTCACAATCACCCGCAATGTTACTGCGTAATTGGGCGTATGAATCTTCTTAGTGGTGCATATATAGGCCCCTGACACCTTATGTACTTGTGTTTAAATGCTTAGTCTCCTGGAAGGTGCACTAGGCCGCTGAGTGTACTGCGTACTATCTGAAGTGTAGTTAGCACCGGCTAAAGTTACTTTCTCCCAAGCGAGAATCAGATTTGGGCATGTGCCCTGCTCACCAAACAGCCTCTTTCTTCAGGAGCTCTCCACCTCCAATTTCTGTCACCAGCCGCGCTTGTGGTTAGATGTGGGCAACTCCAGTCTCTGCAGAGCATCAATGGGTTCTCTGGGAAGGCTCCTTTACTGAAGATGAAATGCTTCCACTCAGTCACTTCAGGCCCAGGCTTCAGGCCTAGTCCACAGCATCAGCCCACAGCACTTGCTTCCTTCTAGCTGTTGTGTGTGGAGACAAGAGAGAGAGCCTGGCTCCTCCCTTCCTTTATAAAGCTTCCCCCAAAAGGCTGTGCGGTGAAGCAATGCACCCTGGTGTTCCAACTGAATTGTGGGTATCGTAGTGTCTGATGAAAATCATCAAGCTGCAGTGTGGCAGTTTGGCCACTAGATGGAGCCGAGTTCCTTCAAAATGTTATACAGTCATTCTAATGAACAATTGTAAAGGGGAGAATGCCTGCTACAGATGTATTGCAAAATGTACCACTTATTTTTTTATTATTTTGCCCTGACATACAATCTAACGTATATATAAAACAAATCAATAAATTCTCATACAAGTTATACAATGTTGATGTCATATTAAAGTAATTTTCAATATTTTAAAATCTGCTTTAATTAAAAAAATGTGGTGCTTGTCTACTCCGTAACCAACACAGCCCGACATAGATGAATTTCTAAATTCAATTTCCCTACCACGTCTTTCACAGACAAACTTGTCTGACCTTAACCGCCCTTTCTCTATTCCAGAAATCACAAAAGCAATCTTAGCCCTTCCTAAGAACAAAGCTCCCGGCCCAGGCCGATACTCCTCTGAGTATTATAAGAAATGTGTTCATGTGCTTTCCCCAAAGCTCCAGGGAGTGTTCCAGAAAGCTGCCTCCTCGTCCTTGTTTTCCTCAGAAATGTTGGAAGCCACGGTTGTAACTTTGCTGAAACCAGGAAAGACCCCTGACTGTGCGAAAAACTTTAGACCCATATCCTTGCTGAACGTGGACCTGAAGGTCTACGCGAAAATCCTAGGGGATAGAATTTCTAAGTATTTACCTGCCTTGATTAAACAGGACCAGGTCGGGTTTTATGTCTGGCCAACAAGCAACTGACGCCACTTGGCGTATGATAGGTCTTATCCACCATGGACCAGAGTCCACGCACACACCAACAGTGTTCCTGTCACTTGACGCTGAAAAAGGCTTTTGACAGGATACACTGGGGGTACCTGAACAGGGTCTTGAAAAGGTTCGGACTGGAGGGTTTGGCGCTTGATGCGATTATGGCTTTATACACCTGTCCATCCCCATACATATTTACAGAGGGGATTTTCTCTGAGAAGTTCCTCATTACTAATGGGACGAGGCAAGGGTGCCCATTGCCCCCCCTAGTATTTGCGTTGCTAATGGAACTCTTAGCAGGAAGGATCAGGAGCCACCCAGGGATTAAGGGCCTCACACCTGGAAAATCCACACATAAAATCTCACTCTTTGCGGATGACGTGATCCTATCTATTACTCAACCATCCCTATCTTTAACGTCTGTCCAAAAAGTCCTACATGATTTCCACTCCATATCATACTACAAGGTCAATGACACCAAATCTAACATCCTTGGTGTCGCAATCGACGATCATACCAAACTTACAATCCAACAAGCAGTGCCTTACGGTTGGGGTCAAGGTTCCATAGACTACTTAGGGATCAAACTAACGAGTAACATTTCAGACTTGTATGAGGCCAACTTTGAACCCTTTATCCCTTTCCTTACACAGGAACTCCGTAGACTGCGTACATTTTATTTATCATGGTCAGGCAGGAACGCAGCGTTTAAAATGTTGCTTCTTCCAACACTGTTGTATCTTTTTAGGGCTCTTCCCATCCACATACCACCAGCATTTTACAAAACTATTCAATCCCTATTATCAAGGTTTATATGGGAAGATAAGAGGTCTAGATGCTCACAAGGGTTGCTGATTAAACATACCATGGCTGGGGGGATGGGGATGCCAGATATTAGAGACTATCATGCAGCTGCTATTCTGACTCAATCTGTACATTGGATGCATTCCAGCCCAAACCCCCTTATGGAGACAAACAGAACAGGTGGAAGCCCTGCCACATGACTTAGCCGATATTATTCTGTGTATCCCTTTGACCAAACACCATACTCTCTCGCGACATCCTACGATATCTGCCATTATACAATCTTGGAGATATTTTCTAAAACATATGGGAGCTCATATCCAACAACACTATATACCTATTCCACTGAAAGCCCTATCCCTTCTTTCTCCAGGCCTGGATGTCAGGCATTGGACATCTTTTGGCCTGGAAATGATACCTGACCTCAAGCAGGGGCCTCACGTACTCCCCTTTGAGGAGCTATGTGCTAGGTTTCCTACCTTTTCTAAAGAATACCTAACTTACCTTAGAATTACCAGATTAATCTCCTCCATTAACTCGGGCCATTTAGCCATTCCTGTATCTGTATATTCATTCTGCTTCAAAAGCGAGAATCACACAAAAGGTATAGTCAAATTCTATCTTGCCCTACACGATAAAATATAATTTATAAAATCCAATCCCTATTTAAAATGGGAGAATGATTTAAAGAAGACATTTACAGAAAGTCAATGGCAACGTGCCAATAAACTAAACCACACCTTGACTAGATGTACCAACTTTAGGGAGGGACTGCAAAAAATCCACCTGCGGTGGTATAGGGCTCCATACTCCTTGGCAAAATATTATGGCAATGCCTCCAATTTGTGTTGGAGGCAGTGTGGACAGGTGGGAACTCTACTACACATTCTGTGGTCGTGTGTATCTCTATGGAACTTTTGGGCCTCTATTACAAGATTGATCACGAGAGTTATGGGCATATTCAATAAGGTAAGAGTAGAACAGGCCCTGCTAGGAATAGATATAGACTGGTACCCACCCCATCATAGGACAGTTATTCAACACATCCTATCTGCGGCAAGACTAGTTATTGCCAGGAAATGGAAGGGCAGTGAAATCCAAAGTTCAACAAGTGGTGAAGGAATCATATGAATATGCAAAAATAATAGCATACTCTGAAAACCACATGCAACAATTTCATGCTAGAGGGTTAGTTTGGAACACCTATGTGCAAAGCTGACTGGGCTGTTAAGCCCTTAGTGCTATTGTCACTCCTTCTTTGTTTGCGGTGGCCCATCTTCCCCTGTGACACAGTTAGTTCCCGATGGGGTGCCGTAGGGGAGATTGGATCACCCTTGAATGATAACATGAAGTAATTGTATTCCTAATCAATATCGGTTTTGATATATCTGTGTTTGAATGTTTTTTTGCACATTACAGTAAACTATGGCATGTACTCTTTGCAGTTAAAGTACACTGCACCCTTTTGGTCTTTAGCTCCGTTGTGGAGCTTACTGCTTTTCTCCCTTTTTGTATTGCATATCCTTATTTGTTTTTGATTGATTACATTAATATGTTCTTTTCTTCTTTGTTATGTTTAAAACCCAATAAAAATGATTTAGAAAAAAAAAATATATTGTGATTTTGCCATGAAGGCCCTGGTTTGTACACTTCCTGTTATATGGTAACAAAGCTCAAGGCCCGTCTACCAACTGTGCTTCTGTGTTGTCACCTTATCACATGGGCCTCTGGTGGAGACTACAAGTGGCTCTAAAACAAAAGTTATACCGGCATGGCCCACTGTTCTCACCATCAGGAGACCTGCCCTGAGAAAAGCCATTAAGCCATTGTTGGAGTGCATGAATACAGACAGAACATGGTTGCAAAGAGACTGCAAGAAATCTGCAGTACTGGTATGCAAAAACGGTTGGAAGAAATTAAAAAAAAACAGTATTTTTTTTTTATTGTAGTTGTTTATGATACACAGTACTTTAACAGACTAGTGTCAATAATTTAGAATTTACTGTACTTCTACTTTTTGCACAATAGATAAATTAAAATTGACAATGTGTAAATTTGAAAAGGGATAGTCAATCATTAATAAAGAACTGACACCATCAATTTAAAACAGATACTGACCCTCTAAAAAGACCAATAATTGTTTATTAGGATTGGTGACTGTGGTCAATAATATGGAGCAGTGAAAGCTTCAGGTTAATTACTACTAACAGAAACTAAGGCACTAAAGACTGTCAAGAGTAGAGCACTCTAAACATTTGTCTATATTTATATATATATATACAGTGGGTACGGAAAGTATTCAGACCCCCTTAAATTTTTCACTCTTTATTATATTGCAGCCATTTGCTAAAATAATTTAAGTTCATTCTTCTTCCTTATGAATGTACACATAGCACCCCATACTGACAGAAAAACACAGAATTGTTGACATTGTTGCAGATTTATTAAAAAAGAAAAACTGAAATATCACATGGTCCTAAGTATTCAGACCCTTTGCTCAGTATTTAGTAGAAGCCCCCTTTTGATCTAATACAGCCAGGAGTCTTTTTGGGAAAGATGCAACAAGTCTTTCACACCTGGATTTGGGGATCCTCTGCCATTCCTCCTTGCAGATCCTCTCCAGTTCTGTCAGGTTGGATGGTAAACGTTGGTGGACAGCCATTTTTAGGTCTCTCCAGAGATGCTCAATTGGGTTTAAGTCAGGGCCCTGGCTGGGCCATTCAAGAACAGTCACGGAGTTGTTGTGAAGCCACTCCTTCATTATTTTAGCTGTGTGCTTAGGGTCATTGTCTTGTTGGAAGGTAAACCTTCGGCCCAGTCTGAGGTCCAGAGCACTCTGGAGAAGGTTTTTGTCCAGGATATCCCTGTACTTGGCCGCATTCATCTTTCCCTCGATTGCAACCAGTCGTCCTGTCCCTGCAGCTGAAAAACACCCCCACAGCATGATGCTGCCACCACCATGCTTCACTGTTGGGACTGTATTGGACAGGTGATGAGCAGTGCCTGGTTTTCTCCACACATACCGCTTAGAATTAAGGCCAAAAAGTTCTATTTTGGTCTCATCAGACCAGAGAATCTTATTTCTCACCATCTTGGAGTCCTTCAGGTGTTTTTTTAGCAAACTCCATGCAGGCTTTCATGTGTCTTACACTGAGGAGAGGCTTCCGTCGGGCCACTCTGCCATAAAGCCCCGACTGGTGGAGGGCTGCATTGATGGTTGACTTTCTACAACTTTCTCCCATCTCCTGACTGCATCTCTGGAGCTCAGCCACAGTGATCTTTGGGTTCTTCTTTACCTCTCTCACCAAGGCTCTTCTCCCCCGATAGCTCAGTTTGGCCGGACGGCCAGCTCTAGGAAGGGTTCTGGTCGTCCCAAACGTCTTCCATTTGAGGATTATGGAGGCCACTGTGCTCTTAGGAACCGTAAGTGCAGCAGAAATCCTTTTGTAACCTTGGCCAGATCTGTGCCTTGCCACAATTCTGTCTCTGAGCTCTTCAGGCAGTTCCTTTGACCTCATGATTCTCATTTGCTCTGACATGCATTGTGATCTGGAAGGTCTGATATAGACAGGTGTGTGGCTTTCCTAATCAAGTCCAATCAGTATAATCAAACACAGCTGGACTCAAATGAAGGTGTAGAACCATCTCAAGGATGATCAGAAGAAATGGAAAGTTAAATATATGAGTGTCACAGCAAAGGGTCTGAATACTTAGGACCATGTGATATTTCAGTTTTTCTTTTTTAATAAATCTGCAACAATGTCAACAATTCTGTGTTTTTCTGTCAGTATGGGGTGCTATGTGTACATTCATGAGGAAGAAGAATGAACTTAAATGATTTTAGCAAATGGCTGCAATATAACAAAGAGTGAAAAATTTAAGGGGGTCTGAATACTTTCCGTACCCACTGTATATATTCTGTGTGGGGTTACCTAAACATAGAGCGCTAACATGTTTTCATGCAGATAAGTGTAGAGAAAGACTACTTATCATGCTAAGCCAATTAAGAAGATGGCAATACTATAACTCATACTGTATGTATGCAGGATAAAGCACACAAGAAAATTCTGGTATAGCTTCAATCTAATTTATTGCATGTTTTTATGTATTGAAGATGGAGACTGAAAGTAATGGTAGAATCCAGGAGTGTGAGCAGGCCCGATTCCAAAAAAGTTGGGACACTGTACAAATTGTGAGTAAAAAATTAATGGATTAATTTACAAATCTCATAAACTTATATTTTATTCACAATAAAATATAGATAACATATCAAATGTTGAAAGTGAGACATTTTGAAATGTCATGCCAAATATTGGCTCATTTTGGATTTCATGAGAGCTACACATTCCAAAAAAGTTGGGACAGGTAGCAATAAGAGGCCGGAACAGCTGGAGGACCAATTTGCAACTTATTAGGTCAATTGGCAACATGATTGGGTATAAAAAGAGCCTCCCAGAGTGACAGTGTCCCTCAGAAGTCAAGATGGGCAGAGGATCAGCAATTCCCTCAATGCTGCGGCGAAAAATAGTGGAGCAATATCAGAAAGGAGTTTCTCTGAGAAAAATTGCAAAGACTTTGAAGTTATCATCATCTACAGTGCATAATATCATCCAAAGATTCAGAGAATCTGGAACAATCTCTGTGCGTAAGGGACAAGGCTGGAAATCCATACTGGATGCCCCTGATCTTCGGGCCCTTAGACGGCACTGCATCACATACAGGAATGCTACTGTATTGGAAATCACAACATGGGCTCAGGAATACTTCCAGAAAACATTGTCGGTGAACACAATCCACCGTGCCATTCGCTGTTGCCATCTAAAACTCTATAGGCCAAAAAAGAAGCTATATCTAAACATGATCCAGAAGCACAGGCGTTTTCTCTGGGCCAAGGCTCATTTAAAATGGACTGTGGCAAAGTGGAAAACTGTTCTGTGGTCAGACGAATCAAAATTTGAAGTTCTTTTTGGAAAACTGGGATGCCATGTCATCCGGACTAAAGAGGACAAGGACAACCCAAGTTGTTATCAGCGCTCAATTCAGAAGTCTGCATCTCTGATGGTATGGGGTTGCATGAGTGCGTGTGGCATGGGCAGCTTACACATCTGGAAAGGCCCCATCAATGCTGAAAGGTATATCCAAGTTCTAGAACAACCTATGCCCCATCCAGATGTTGTCTCTTTCAGGGAAGACCTTGCATTTTTCAACATGACAATGCCAGACCACATACTGCATCAATTACAACATCATGGCTCCGTAGAAGAAGGATCCGGGTACTGAAATGGCCAGTCTGCAGTCCAGATCTTTCACACATAGAAAACATTTGGCTCATCAGAAAGAGGAAGATGTGACAAAGAAGACCTAAGACAGTTGAGCAACTAGAAGCCTGTATTAGACAAGAACAGGGCCGGACTGGCCTAGCGGGATACCGGGAATTTTCCCGCTAGGCTGCCTGCCCTGGGGCCGCTTTGGGGCTGGGAAGCTGCTGCGGTGCCTGCCCAGGACCGATCCCGGGCGGGTCACGATGGCCGGGTAGAAAGAAGAGCGGGTGCGCCGTGAGATGACACAGAGGGGAGGGGCGTCAAAGTCCCCTTCTGACCTGCGCCCAGGAGCCGTGAACTGAACACAAACCGACCGTCCTTTGACCAGCTCGGCTCAAAACTGTACATGCGCAGTTCCGGAGATGCTCGAGAGCCAGCCGCCCGAGACGATGTAATCCAAGTCTCTGCGGCTGCAACAATTGCTCCACCCCGCCACCTCTCAGCCAATCAGCATTAGAGAGCCCGCCACATTTGAAAAGAAGATGTGGGCACTGCAGCCAGAAGATGCCTGGTGGGATGTACTGTATCGAGGCGGTGGGAGTCTGCTGTAACCAGGTAAATAAAAAAAAACTGATTTGAAGCTCTTGCAGATGTGGGTTGGAAAGAGGAAGCACTGGAAGTGAGCAGAAGTCTATTTATTGTGTTTGCTAGGCAGGACGAGGTCGAAGCAGATGACACCTGCAGAGGGATGGGAGGAGGAGGTCACAAGGATGGATCTCAGAAATTTTTGCTGGGACTTGTAGTCCCTCACCTTTGCTGATGTTATACCCCAAAAGTGAAGGACTACAGGTCCCAGCATGAACCTTACAGAGCTGAGGATGTATCACACCCTGCCCCCCCAACTAGTGAAGGACTACAGGTCCCAATGTCCCTGCATGAACCCCTCGCTGAAGAGGTGTCCCCCCCGGCCCCCCAACCAGTGAAAAATGACAGGTCACAGCATGACCCCGTCAGATATAAGGGGTCACATCCTTAGATCTCAGGGGTTCATGCTGGAACTTGTACTCTGTCCCTTTTGGGGGATGTGACCCTCCCTAAAGTGAAGAACTGCAAGTCCCAGAACCCGTCAGATATAAGGGGTCACATCCTTAGATCTCAGGGGTTCATGCTGGAACTTGTAGTCCTGCACTTTTGGGGGGGATCACGTTCTTAAATCTCAGTGGCTCATGTTGGGACTTGTTGTCCTCCACTAGTTGGGGGGGGTGTCACATCCTCACCTCTGAGGGGTTCATGTTGGGACTTGTACTCTGTCACTTTTGGGGGATGTGACCCTCCCTAAAGCGAAGAGCTGCAAGTCCCAGCATGAACCCTTCAGAACTGAGGATATGTCACCCTCCCCCAACTAGCGGAGGACAAAAAGGCCCAATAGGCGTATATTGATTGGTTTGCGCAAAAGGTGAGAAGAGGTCAGGGACAGCGCCATCAGGCAAGTCTGAAGGGGGAGGGTCAGTGATGTAAGGGGGGAAGGGGAATACAATAATGTAAGAGGGCATTAATATAAAGGCTCCCCTTATATCATTACCCCCCCACACACACACACACACATTCCCAAAGTTCCTGGGGTCCCCCTGGATTGCTCCACCTTCACCACTTTTAACCAGAATTTTCTTGGCGTAAATGGCTTAATGCTGTTGGGCCGGTATAATAATGCTATGGGGCTGGTATGAAATTATTTCCAGGGCTGGTTTTTATTCCCAGTCCGGCCCTGGACAAGAATGGGACAACATTCCTATTCCTAAACTTGAGCATTCCTAAACTTAGGTATTAGGCTCCATAGAAGAAGGATCCGGGTACTGAAATGGCCAGCCTGCAGTCCAGATCTTTCACCCATAGAAAACATTTGGCTCATCAGAAAGAGGAAGATGTGACAAAGAAGACCTAAGACAGTTGAGCAACTAGAAGCCTGTATTAGACAAGAATGGGACAACATTCCTATTCCTAAACTTGAGCAACTTGTCTCCTCAGTCCCGAGACGTTTGCAGACTGTTATAAAAAGAAGAGGGGATGCCACACAGTGGTAAACATGGCCTTGTCCCAACTTTTTTGAGATGTGTTGATGCCATGAAACTTAAAATCAACTTATTTTTCAGTTAAAATGATACATTTTCTCAGTTTAAACATTTGATATGTCTATGTTGTATTCTGAATAAAATATTGAAATTTGAATCTTCCCCATCATTGCATTCTGTTTTTATTTACAATTTGGACAGTGTCCCAACTTTTTTGGAATCAGGCTTGTACAGTGAATCAAAAATCACAAAACGCAAATTAAAGCCCCATGAAGTGTCACTGAAACTTCTGTGTTCTCCTTTGTAAGCACAATCCTTTCAGTGAATGCACACCACCTCAGTGTCATAAAAGAGCACTTACCAGAGGCAAATGACCCCCAAAAAGATTGAGTGGTCATATGCATCTTAGTAACACAAGTATGCCCTCCTCCAGGCTCAAACTCCTCTACCTTTCACATGTAACCACCTCTCCCAAGGATCAATATATCTGAAAGAGAAACCAAAACACTCCAATAGTGTATATTTACATACAAAATCAACACAAATGCAATACATACATGATCGAATTTGTTTTGCCAAAAAAAAAAAAACCTTGCTGTAGTACTCTGTTATTACCGACGTTAAGTCCATGGGGGGAGAGAACACCCACAGTTCATAAATCCCAATTGTTTCTAATGTTAACATTTCTCTTTTAATATAACTGGCTCTTCAATGAGTGGTGCACCTATCTATCCCCATAAATAAGGTTCCTTTAGGATCCTTCTTGCTATATCTAGCATAGTGCTTGGAAACTGTGTCCAACAAATCCTCTTTTGATATTACCTATATGTTTTTAGGGGTGTGTGTAATAGAGGATTTTATTTGGTATGTTCTTAAGGTGGAATTAGTCTGAAAAGTCGTATTTGTCCACCCCTAAATAGGTTCACCTGACAGACCAAACATATCCTACAGAGAGATTACCCCCTAAGATCATACCAGGTCACCCGATTATGATGCAAAGCATGCCATTAAGGGTCCTTTCACACTGGCGCAACCACCGACGGAGTCTGTTCTGCTCAGCAGGGGATTGATCCGCCAATCCCCGCTAAGCAGGCGGATGACAGCTCCGTCTCCGCTGTGTGTGGGGAGAGGGAGCTGTCAGATCCCCGCTGTCCTCTATGGGGAGATCGGATGAGAACGGACCGCCTGTCCATTCTGATCCGATCCCATCCGATCTACCAGACTGATGGGTTTCCATCCATCTGGATTTCATGGACAGGATAAGATCGGAGAGCAGAGGGTGTCAGCGGACATGTCACCGCTGACATCTGCTGCCCCATAGGGATGCATGGAGCATCTGATCAGGTCTGCCTGAAAAACTAACAGGCGGATCGGATCGCCCGTGTGAAAGGGGCCTAATATTCTAAATAGTGTTGCATAAAAAGAGGGATACCAACCCAGGAAAGGTAGATGTGGCATCTTTGTACACCACTATTTCCCACGAGCTGGCATACAAGGCTGCAAAAAACCTTTTGAAGCAGGAGCAGTATCTATGATATACAGAACGACTTTAATATGGATTTCTACAGTTTGCCATGCAACACAATCTTTTTTTGGTTTGGGGGCTCCTATTATTCAGATACATTTGCCAGTATGGCAAATTTTTTTTTGGCCAAATGGAAGGATGATGTCATTTACACCAACCAGAGACCCAAATTGGTCCTCTGGAATAGGTATATTGATGGCATCCTCCTCTTTTCGGATGGAGAGGAGAGTTCCTCAGAAGGCTTCATTGGAGGACTGAATGATAACAATGAGAGGATTTTCTTGAGCAATGAAGCCAGCCAACAGAGGATCGACTTTTAGATCTGAGGATCACTGTGGAGAATGGGAAGATACATACAAGTACATATTTAAACTTCAGATAGAAATGGCTTCATCCCTCTTGGTAGTTCTTAAAATAGGTCATGGTCATAAAGTCAGCCCCCTATAGTCAATTCCTACACCTTAAACGAATTTGCAGTCAGGTACAGGATTTTCTGGTTCAAACAGATACCCTCAAACAAAGATTTTTGGCAAAGGGCTATCATAAACAAGCTCTTGGGGGGATCATTTTGGAACTGCAAGCAAAAAACAAAACCACTACATACTCCACTTATTAAACCAACAACAATCAGTCTGTATATGTAGTAAAGCATGCTTGTTATACTCACTATGAAATCTAAGTTAATATTCACCTTGTGTGGGTTAATCATTCACGTTGTGTAAAAAGGCTGTTTAATCCTATTGTCTCTGATCCTCCCCTTCTTCCACATTTCCTAATCCATCTCTTGATAGAACTGAGCCTTGGGGGCACTCTGCACATGCTCAGTTTAGCGTGTATTGCTAGAGAGTTTTTTTCTTTTTCTTGAGAGTGTGTATGTGATCAGCTTAGGGCCAATTAGCACTGTCCAGACAGAAAGTCAGAGTCCTGTAGCCTCATAGGACAGTCAGAGTAGAGTGAAAACTCCTCCTACAAGCTTTAACCAGACACTCATAAAAGTCATTAGACTGCTATATATTGCTGATGAGAAAATGTATTTAGCAGTCTTTTTTACAAAATAATTGCATTTCCATGTTCTGTGTACTGTGGGAGATCAGATATAGTGATTGCCGGGTCCTGGGTTTAGTATCACTTTAAGAGTGATACATTTTGTATCCCTTATTACTGAACCATCTATGTGTTTCTGAGGAGTGACGTCTGTGAAGGATAGATTTGCCCTTAATGAAGTTAATAGGCCTATCAGGCTGACATTTGTTATGCTTTTAAGGGGTATTTCCCCTGTAGGAGATGTTTGGTTTGTCAGGGGAACCTTTTCAGGGGTAGAAAAAAATAATGACTTTTCAGTCTAATTCCAGGAGGAGTACTAACTGAACTTTTCAAACTAAACATAATGAGCATATAGGTATTATCAAAAGAGGATTCATCGGACACAGCATTTCCAAGCACTATGCTAAGTATCACAATAAGAATCCTAGAAATCAACATTAAATACAAGGTGAATTTATGAACTGTGGGTTCTTCCCCCCCCCCCCCCCCCCGCATGGACTTACGTTGAATGGGAGGTTAATGCCCTTATTAATAATGGTTAGAGTGCTACTGCAAGGATTATGATTATAATTTGGTTTTTTTGCTTTTTTTATTTTTTTATGTATGTATTACATCTATGTTGCTTCTGTGTGCAAATTCTGGGAGATGGACTTCCTTTTACATGTTTAATCTGATTTCTTAACCAAATTCTAAACCTTTTTTGTTGGAAGACTAAAACTGGTAAACACTATTTGAGTATTTTGGTTCCTCTTTTATACAGTATATGTCAATCCTTGACATATATATATATATATATATAGTTTAATTTGAAAGGAAGAGAAGTCTGTGGCTGAGCCTGTGATGGAGGGCAATCTCGTTAATAAAATAAAAAATAAAAATAACAAACATGTTATACTTACCTCCCCCATTGCTGCTCCTAGCCCCTCCCTTCTGTTGAGTGCCCCCACAGCAAGTAGCTTGCTATGGGGGCACCCGAGCCGAGCTGCAGCTCAGTGTATCCATTCAGACACAGAGCTGCTGTTTGGTCCCACCCCTCTTTCTCCTTATTGGCTAAATGACTTTGATTGACAGCCGTAGGAGCCATTGGCACCGTGGCTGTGTCTCAGCTAATCAGGAGGGTGAGTCCCAGGCGGCCGACAGACTTTTAGACATCGCTGGAAAGAGCGAAACATGGTAATGTATACCTGGATACAAACAGATTGCATGTGAGGCATAGACAAATGAGCATTTCTTATCCCATATGCATCATGTGAAAGAGGGGAAGGAAGTACATTACAAGATGGGCAGGAACAAAGAGCAAAGACTGGAAAAGATGCAATAACCAAAATAACCACAAGATGGCAGTATAATAACTAACTATACAGATATCAATACCAATGGCTTAGGAAAATTTACTATACAAATTCTCACAACATGTGTAACAGCACAATGAAGATGAAAAAAGGGAGATGTGTTCTGCAGTCTTAACACAATTTCCTAGGCACAGTTACAGAACAGTACGCATTGCCACGTTTGAACAGGAAGTGTGTTACTGGTTCTTACCAGGTAACAAAAAAAAAAAAAAGAAATGTGTTATATATGCTTTTTCACATGATTTTTTTTGTTTTGTTTTGTTTTGTTTTCATGCAAGTTTGTGTATTTTTCTGATGCTTACATTGAAGTCTATTGGTGTTAAAATGCTTGAAGCCTAAAGCTTGTAACTCAAAAGAAGCTTATATATTTTTTAAAGTCTTAAGGGACCCACTCAGGTGTGAACAGGCGCATTTGAAAACCATGGGATTTTGAATGTTGAGCCTTTTGGAGCCTCTAGCTTTGAGCTGCAAAACACTCAGGTGTGGATTAGATCTCAGCACTGATGCTACAGGTTTCTCCTGTGGCATGTTTCCTTAAAACAGAAACATGCTGTATTTTGATTTATGTCTATACACCAAAAAGTAGTACTTTCAGAATAGCTGGTAAAATATTTGGTATCTTATTAATAAGAGTGCATTTCCCAACAAACAAAGCATATGAAAAAATAAAAAAACACAATTGTATAGATAGCTATTAGATATTATGAAGGTTCACATCAGAAAAGCATCATATAAATCCAACAATAGGCCCTTATACATTGCATTAAGGTGGTATTAAGCCCAAAAACAAACATTTATTATATTTCTGCTTACCAATTCTTAAAAAATGTAAAATGTAAAAATATTAATATCACCAGTGCTGGGATACAAGTACAGGTAAAGCAGCTGTATATCAATCCCTGTAGAGAGAAATGTCATGATCTTACTCCAAACTATACAGCACTGACCTGTTATCGCAATACTAATGCTACTCTAAGGGCAGATACATACACCTTAGAGAAAATATAGAAAAATATGTGTAACAACTTAATAAAGTGTCCGTGCAATATGAATAGCCTATTCTTATACCAAACCAAGAAAGTGCTATAAGATCCAGACCATGCAAGACATGACTTACATGTAATGGGTGGTCATGACCATCTGGTGAGTTCTCTGGTGTGAAAAAGGTGGTGGAGAACTGGAGCACTTTGTTTAACCAGTTCTGGACTGGAAGGTTTTACCCCCCTAATGACGAGTCCATTTTTTGCGATACGGCACTGCATTACTTTAACTGACGACGCTGTACCCAAATAAAATTGATGTCCTTTTTTCCCAAATAGTTTTTTTACTTTCTGCTATAAAACATTCCCCAAAAAAAGGAGTTAAAAAATCAAATGTTTTCATCAATTTAGGCCAGTTTCTCAACTCCGGTCCTCAGAGCACACTAACAGGCTAGAAGTATTACCTTGGGGAGATGCAGACTAGAATACTGCAATCACTGAGCAGCAAATTATATCACCTGTGATGTATTTTAGTTTTCTGCAAACCTGGTCTGTTAGTGGGCCCCGAGGACCGGAGTTGAGAAACACTGATTTAGGCCAATACGTATTCTTCCACATATTTTTGGTAAACAAAAAAAAATCCTAATAAGTGTATATTGTTTGGTTTGTGCAAAAGTTATTGCATCATTTTTATTTTTTTATTTTTTACTAGTAATGGCGGAGATCCGCGATTTATAGCAGGACTGTGACATTGCATCGGACAGATCGGAACACCTAACTGACACTTTTGACACTTTTGAGGGGGCCAGGGACATTACTATAGTAATCAGTGCTAAAAATATGCACTGTTACTGTAATAATGACACTGGCAGGAAAGGGGTTAACACCAGGGACGATCAAGGGGTTAAGTGTGTCCCTAAGGGGTGCTTTCTAACTGTGTTGGGGTTTTATTTACTAGATGAACATAGAGATCTGTGTTCCTGAATAGCATGATCCCTGTGATCATCTCTGACAGAATGGTGGTCTGCCTTGTTTACATAGGCAGACCTCCGTTCTGTCTCTATGGGGAGTGATTGCGATGGCCGGCAGACATCGTGTCCGCCGAAACCTGCTGATTGGCTCCCCCTCTGTCAATCAGCCCACACGCGCGGCCTTCTAGCTTTTACACGAAACGCCGAATAGGTACATTGTTTTGTGTAATAGAGTCGACCCGCTGCAGTAAAAGTGTGGCGGCTGGTCAGCAAGTGGTTAAAGATAGTTGACACGTTTGAAGAAATTGTTGCACAGCAATACAGCACTTTCTTCGTTTTGTGCACTCACACTTTATTACACATATTTTTTTTATATTTTCTCGATGTGTCTGTCCTTAGAGTAACATTGATATAGAGATAACAGGTCAGCACTGTACAATTCTTATATGTGATGGCTGTATTTGTTTTCTTTTTTAGGTGATCAAAAGGAACAATCTCTCAAATGTGCCAGTTACAGGGAAGGGACAAACCATTTACCACTGGCAGGGGTGCTTACAATGATCAGATTTTATTTATTTCTGTAAAACCTTTATCCCAAAAGGAAAGAAAACTGTTTTCTGTAACTGCTTATAAAGTGTGAGCTGGAGTTTGGCTTCAATTTGTTAGTGTATCTAAATTTGCAAATACATCCAACACTCCCTTATCCCCAGACTGACAGTTCTTCTGTTCAACGGTGCCCCATGTGCTCCTGTCACCTAGATTGTGAACACTCTAATACAGGAAGTGTGTTACTGGTCAGATCACCAGGTAAAAACAGAGGGGGAGAAAAAACAATGCAGCCACCGTCGCTCCTGCTCACCCAAGACCAAGGAACACAGTTGAGCGGGAACATACCAGAGTTTTTCGGGACACAGCAGTAGCACGACGCCATGTCTGCCTCACAGACACCCTACAGGAGATCCCACTTGCCCAGTAGAAGCCCGTCAAATCCAAGGTTATGCATCTCCGCCACCTCAGGCACACCAACGGCTACCACCTCGAGCCTGAATGACCTCCGAGAAGTAGCTGTTGACATTAAAAACACCTATCTACTGACATTAAAAACACCTTGTCAGCTGCTATCTCTGATCTAAGAGCAGGCAAAAGAGCCATATCTAGTAGAGTGGAGGAGGTGGAGAAGACGACAGCCCATCATGATGCTTCACTATGGCATGTGCAGCAGGTCACCGAGTCCCATGCAATACATCTCAGGGAACTCCAGCGCCATTTTTTTTTATTATTATTATTTTTATTAAGTTTTATACATAACATAAGAAAAACATCCACAAATGAAAAACAAAACAAAACACAGTTATACAGTGCTTGAAGAGATCACAAACACTCCCCATACCTAGGCCAGGGAGTGCCCCATATTGGGGGAACTAACTAGACATGAGACACCTCACTAACCACCCCCCCCCTTAACCCACCCACCCCCCAACAAAAAACCAACAACAACCAGCAGCAAATCAGCAGGATGTTCGACCAAAAATATTCACAGGTAAGTAAAAAACCAAGGGAACTGCGTGCACCGGTACTAGAGCAAAGGACAACATGAGGGGGATTTGGCCCAGGTATGCGTCTCTCAAGGCTCAAATGTGCCTCATGCAGCTGAATGGGCTAGGTACAGTTCTTCTGGTCAAGCCAAAACGGAAACTAAACCGGAATCAACCCACGGTATCTATGGAAGCCATCCATGCCCTCCACACCTTTTCAAACTTTTTCGGACAATCCCTGGAGATGTAAGTAGCCCGGTAGAGTGGTAGCACCACATTAACTAGTCCAGTGGCGGCTGGTGAAGTTTTAAGATGGGGGGGCGCAAGACCCGCCCTTCTTTTTTGACCCATCCCATTTCTCAGAAGCCCCACCCCTTATAGACTCCACCATTTTGTCCCCTGTATTTTGCTTGCGTGATCAAATTCTCCCAATATATCACATATTAAGGGGTCCATCAGTACTAGTATATCCCATGATAGGGAGCAGGGGCCCTATTATGAAATATACTGTGAGAGACACCCTAGTATGGGATACACTGACTGAGAGTGGCACAAACCCCACAGTACAGACCCCACCAGCACAAACCCCTCAAGCACAAACCCCGCACAAACCCCTCAAGCACAAACCCCGCAGTACAGGCCCCCTAGCACAAACATTGGCAGTACAGGCCCCCAAGCACAAACCCCACAGTACAGGCCCCCTAGCACAAACCCCACAGTACAGGCCCCCTTTCAATGCAGTGACCAGCGTACATGCCCCCTTTCAATGCAGTGACCAGCGTACATGCCCCCTTTCAATGCAGTGACCAGAGCACATGCCCCCTTCAATGTAGTGACCAGCATACATACCCCTTTCAATGTAGTGACCAGTATATATGCCCCCTTTCAAAGTAGTGACCAGCATACATGCCCCCTTCAATGTAGTGACCAGCATACATGCCCCCTTCAATGCAGTGACCAGTATACATGCCCCCTTCAATGCACAGTGTCCAATATACATGCCCTCTTCAATGTAGTGACCAGTATACATGCCCCCTTCAATGCACAGTGACCAGTATACATGCCCCCTTAAATTCACAGTGACCAGTATACATGCCCCCTTCAATGCACAGTGACCAGTATACATGCCCCCTTCAATGTAGTGACCAGTATACATGCCCCCTTCAATGCACAGTGACCAATATACATGCCCCCTTAAATGCACAGTGACCAGTATACATGCCCCCTTCAATGCACAGTGACCAGTATACATGCCCCCTTAAATGCACAGTGACCAGTATACATGCACCCTTCAATGCACAGTGACCAGTATACATGCCCCCTTCAATTCACAGTGACCAGTATACATGCCCCCTTCAATGCACAGTGACCAGTATACATGCCCCTTTCAATGCACAGTGACCAGTATACATGCCCCCTTCAATGCACAGTGACCAGTATACATGCCCCCTTCAATGCACAGTGACCACTATACATGCCCCTTTCAATGCACAGTGACCAGTATACATGCCCCCTTCAATGCACAGTGACCAGTATATATGCCCCCTTCAATGCACAGTGACCAGTATACATGTCCCCTTCAATGCACAGTGACCAGTATACATGCCCCTATGATAGATGTATAAGGCAGGGCCAGGCAACCTACGCTAATCAATCTATAAACTAGGCCGGGCACATGGAAATCCATTACAGACCCGGAAAAAAATATATTTTTTGATTGTTAGAGGTATTTTATTCTGAAATCATAAAAATGAAAGACAGCCAGTGACCTAGCATTTTTAGGGCCTGTATACACAAATGGATTGCGGTAACATTACGTATGTTGTGCACCCCAGCTCACTTTTCCCAGAAAGGTACGCAGAAACATACTTCTGTGACTGTGAGTTGTGGGGAGCTGCCTAAAAATGCTGCTATGCCTCTTTAGAATGTGTTACTGCAGTGCTAGGCTGTCCCCAGTCTGTGCTGATGTTTTTTATTCTGGCCTGGGTCTGTTGGTTTTGCTTAAGCTCAGGGCAGGGATTGATTGCTTACCTGAGGCTGTTACCAGGAAGAGGCTTCAGAGTCCAGAAATTAGTCTGGGAGCCCGGAGGAGGGTACGTCTGGGCCGAGAGTGAGACCGAAAGTGCACTGCCACTGAGTGACGAGACGAACATTCCGGTCCTCCGACGGTCCTCCGACACACTCCTCCAGCCAGGTCAGGTCCGTGAGAGCAGCTTCTTGCTTTTTTCTTCTGACAATCACTGCCGTCTGCGCCGGTGACGGTGCGTGACTGACGCACACGATGTCAGCGGGGTCAGCATCGGATGTCCTGGATGATGAATGGTCCAGGCTGGAGACTGGACCAATCACAGCCAGGATATCACGAAAGTGGTGGTGTCCTAGCGCTATGACCTGTGCCCAGGTTACGCCCCCAGAAGGCAGCCAATCGGCGCCTCTTCTGGCTCATAAACCCCCCCCCCCCCCCCACAGCCTCCACATAGGCCGGCGAACGCGATTTTTTTTTAACTTTATTGCTCTTTTTGTAATTTTTTTTTCCTTTTTTTTAGGGGGGCAGTGCCCTGGCGCCCCCTATGCACAGGCCGCCACTGAACTAGTCCCTTCCAAAACTGTAAGGAAGAGGGGGACACTTTCTTCCAGTGAAATAGAATGGCCTTCCTTGCATAGAAAAGAAGGATGGTCAGCGGTGATCTATAGGCCACAGAGGTCACCACCTCTTCCGCCAAACCCAGGAGACACACTTTAGGGGTCATTGGAATCGGGACCATCAGCACCCCCGAGATAGTGGAGGTCACCTCGGTCCACAACCTCTGTATCTGACTGCAGTTCCAAAAGACATGTGCAGCATCCGCTGGTGAAGAGGAGCAGCGCCATCATTCAGAGAAAGAGGTAGGGTAGATCCTCGCCAAACGGGCCGGAGTGTAATATATTCTATGGATAAATTTGAACTGTATCGGTTTGTCTCTGGCCACTAACAAATGCTTAAAGGGTTCAACCCATATGTCATCCCAGTCCTTCCCCTGGATGTCAGAAACCTCCACAGTCCATTTGTCCCTACAGTGGTGATCGAAAGTTTGGGCACCCCAGGTAAAAATTTGTATTAATGTGTATAAAGAAGCCAAGGAAAGATGGAAAAATCTCCAAAAGGCATCAAATTACAGATTAGACATTATTATAATATGTCAACAAAAGTTAGATTTTATTTCCATCATTTACACTTTCAAAATTACAGAAAACCAAAAAGTGGCGTCTGCAAAAGTTTGGGCACCCTACAGAGTTAATATCTTGTACTGCCCCCTTTGGCAAGTATCACAGCTTGTAAACGCTTTTTGTAGCCAGCCAAGAGTCATTCAATTCTTGTTTGAGGTATCTTTGCCCATTCTTCCTTGCAAAAGTCTTCCAGTTCTTTGAGATTTCTGGGCTGTCTGTCATGCACTGCTCTTTTAAGGTCTATCCATAGATTTTCAATTATGTTGCGGTCAGGAGATTGTGAAGGCCATGGCAAAACCTTCAGTTTACGCCTCTTGATGTAAACCCCCATGGATTTCCAGGTGTGTTTAGGATCATTATCCATTTGTACAAGCCATCCTCTCTTTAACTTCAGCTTTTTCACAGATGACATCAAGTTACCATCCAAAATCTGCTGAAATTTTATTGAATCCATTTTTCCTTCTACGCGTGAGATGTTCCCTGTGCCACTGGCTGCAATACATCCCCAAAGCATGATTGATCCACCCCCATGCTTAACAGTTGGACAGAGGTTCTTTTCATTAAATTCTGTGCCCCTTCTTCTCCAAACGTACTTTTGCTCATTCCGGCCAAAAAGTTCAATTTTAACCTCATCGGTCCACAGAACTTGTTTCCAAAATGCATCAGGCTTGTCTATATGTTCATTTGCAAAGTTCAAACGCTGATTTTTGTGATGAGGACTTAGAAGAGGTTTTCTTCTTCTGATGACTCTTCCATGAAGACCATATTTGTACAAGTATCTCTTTATAGTGGACTAGTGTACCACAACTCCAGTGTCTGCCAGATCTTTCTGGAGGGATCGTGCAGTCAAACGTGGGTTTTGAATTGTTTTTCTTACAATCCTGTGAGCTGTTCTGTCTGATATTTTTCTTGGTCTTCCAGATCTTGCTTTAACTTCCACTGTTCCTGATGACTGCCATTTCTTAATTACATTCCGAACAGAGGATATTGACATCTGAAAACGCTTTGCTATCTTCTTATAGCCTTCTCCAGCTTTGTGAGCGTCAACTATTTTCAGTTTCAGTTTTCTAGACAACTGCTTAGAAGATCCCATGGTGCTGATTGTTGGGGCAAGGTCAGATGAGTCTGGGCATTTAAAACCTTTGATATTGACATCACCTGGTCTTCCCAGATGATGATTGAGAACAATCCATGACACTGGCAGTTCTCAGCCTTGCAAAGGGGGCAGTGCATGCTATAAATTCTGCAGGGTGCCCAAACTTTTGCAGGCACCATTTTTTTGTTTTCTGTAATTTCGAAAGTGTTAATGATGGAAATAAAATCTAAATTTTGTTGACATATTATAAGAATGTCTAATCTGTAATGTGATGCCTTTTGGAGATTTTTCCATCTTTCCTTGGCTTCTTTATGCACATTAATACAAATATTTACCTGGGGTGCCCAAACTTTCGATCACCACTGTAAACTTGGAAATGCTGGGGGGCATCAGCTTAAACAGTTCTTTGTAAACAACCGATAGCGTTTTCAGTAGGTCCATAGTCTAGATAGTATAGACCCTACTCTGCGCAGTGCTATGGCAATGGGTTCCATAGTTAGGGCAAAAAGGAAGGGAGACAGGGGGCATCCCTGTCTAGTCCCCCAGGCTACACAGAAAAATTGAGAGTTGGATATGCCCAGGCGGATCGCCGCTCTCAGGCCAGTGTAAAGGAGTGCTATCCATGTCCTGAAATTCTGTCCGAAACCCATAAGCTTGAGGACTTTAAGCATAAATTTCCAATCCACAGAATCAAAAGCTTTTTCAATATCAATAGACACAAAAACCCGCGTCTGCGAGTCCAACTCCAGCGCCATTTAGAAGACCTCAACAACAGGGGAAGACGACATAACCTGTGTAAGGGGTCTACCTGAATCTATAGAGCCCACCTACCTATCTCAAACTATGGCGACTCTCTTTAATGACCTCCTAGAGAGACCACAAGATACTCCCAAAGAAATTAAATGCATACACAGAGCACTGAAACCTAGAGGCAGGGAAATAGACAAACCGAGAGATGTTGTCTGCTGCTTTGTCAAATTTCGCCTGAAAAAAGAAATTCTCAGAAACGCACATAACCGAAACCAACTCATGTACCAAAGCTCTGAAAAATCTTCCAATACCTTTCTAATATCACCCTACAGCACAGATGGGAGCTAAGACCCCTGCTAGATCTCCTCCGCTCCAGAGCCATAACATATAGATGAAAATTTCCTTCCTGCCTGTCTGCCTCAGCCCAAGGCCAGACAGCCAATATGAGGGTTCCGGAGGACTTAGAGCATTTTTGCCACACCCTGGAAACCCGTCTACTTGAACTGCCTGACTGGTGCAGTGACTTTCGCCTTCCACCACTGAGAAACGCAACCGCTATGGATGGCATCAGAGAGGCTGGTCGACGGGGCCCCCGGATGCCGTCGCTCCCTATGACCAGGCTCTCCCCCACCAGACACCCAAGGAACCCCGAGGCATGGCAGTCACACTGCCTCTCCAGCTGACCGCAGAGCCAGCCACTCATCTTGAAGGGTTTAAAGCCTTCCACACAGCTGTGTGGATAAAGGGCAGTTTGCCCTCCTAGCTGGTCATCAGAACACCTACAGTTACCTACTGTTACCTCTTTACCTGCCCCCCTTCCTTTTTTCCCACATTCTTTTACCACCATACTTGGCCAGAAACCTACTCATTATCCCTATTCCTAAGGCTTACCAGATGTAAATGTATTTGTCTCGCAACATTTCCATGATGTCCTACAACACCAACCAAAATGCCTCCCCCATTGAACTCCACATTTGCCTGATGCATGAATCAACTCCACGAGAAAATGCATTCCCTTTTAGCCTGTCTACTCCTATATAGCTGACGGGGGGCAACATACTCCTTTACTCCATTTACTAGGCAAAACTTACAGATAGACTTTTTGAACAGCTCTCCACCGTGGGATTGCATGATTGCTCAATCATGTCACTCCTCTTGCTACATCATGCCTCATCTTGAATCCAGGGATCAGTATATCTGCTATCCCCTTACACTAAGCCTTAAAGCTATCAACATCTTTCTCCGTCAACTCCATAATAATCTTTTTATTTGATGAACTAACCACAACACCCTAACCAAGTATATGAAGCTACAGTTTTTCCGAATTCTCAAATGCTTGACTGTATGAAAGCCTGCTGTTAATCTCTGCTGATTTATTATGTTCACCCAAAATGTGAGCTTGAGTGTCTCATAAACCTACTGGTTTCTCTCCCACTCTAGGGAGGAGATCAGTAGGGAAGCAGGGTATTTCATTTTGCTCAAGTTTGCTATCCACCTACTGATAGACGGTTCAAGCTTTAGATGCCCCACTCCCCTCATATCCTTCTGCTCCAGTTTGTTGTATTTCCTTCTCTACACCTAACCCACTGGCTAACCAACACCCCATCCCAATCCCTCCCCTCTCCTTCCCCAACCCAGCCTAACCCTTATCCCACCCCCCTTTTTTTCCTAAACTTATTAGCAGGGATGTTGTATTATGTTTTTTCTTCTGTATTTCTGCTTTTCACCATTGAAAGAGTGTATCAATGTGCCTTAATGGAATATTACATTTCATGATACCAGAGAAATACATTAACACATCTCATTCATCCTGGACACTCAATACTTAGACTTCGCATACAGATTGCAGACACATTGATAAGTGTTTACATATTAAACACATCTCAGTCATTCATCCTGGACACTTAACAGTCAGACTTTTGCATATGGATGACAGACGACACCTGAACACATTGACAATTACTTACATATTAACACATCAGACAGCTGAGCAGAGACGGAACGGCCCTTCCACAAACGCAATTTCAGACACACTACACCCCACATTTACAGCAATATGTTAGGAAAACAAAAGCCTTTTCATGTATTGTTTTAGTAGATATATTCTATTGTTAAAACTGACCCATGGATTGTACACTAGTTTGGACTGGTTTTTCCCTTTCAAATGGCCCATAAATATGTGAGCCGAAATGAAATAAATCAGATGTATCCTCATGAAGCTTAAGTGCTGTATGTCTTTACATCTCCTGGCCAACAGAAGGAAAATTCACTACACGGGGGAGTTAGGACTGAAGGGTCGTAAATCATCTTGCAATTGCCTCCTGACGTAAATGAGCTAACATCCATGATGACCAGTCAGAAAGCAACAAAATGTCAAGCTATACCAATAGGCTTAAGCCTTTTTACTGACTCTTCTCCATACCAGGTTCCCATGCTGAATGTTCATTTATCTGGTTATGTTGTATATGTAATAAGTGAGTTCTCAAAGGGGATTTGAGATATAGAAACCTCTTGCCCTATCTCTTCTATACCATCCCCCAACTTTTTTGCATATTTCCCCTTGAGTTTTATACTTCGCATATATATATCCCCTTGACAATACCCTAAAACAGACAATATACTCATACCTTTTACCTGATCTTATTTATTTCAGGTACTTATATAGCGCCGCCAATTTACGCAGCGCTTTACATATACATAGTACATTCCCTTCCCTCAAGAAGCTTACAATCTGAGGTCCCTAACTCACATTCATACATCTTGATATTTGTCATCCTCAAATTAGGAAAATAACTCTCCATTTAATACCCCTCGGAGCCCTCATTCAAGCCATGATTTGACTACTCTCCTCCCCACCTTTATTGCATAAATGTTTTTCTGTTTTTAAGTGTTGAGAGGTAGGAACCTTGGCCCCTTTTTCTACACAGAATCAGTCACACATTATCTCCAATGGTTTACTGTGAACGTTTTCACAATGTTTTGCTGAACAGCAGAAGGGTGAACCATTTCCTGTCCCCTGGTCATTTTTGGCTCAAAGATCTAAAACATTACTCATAATAACTTTGAATGTCTCTTTATGCCGGTCCCACGGCAAGGGTACGAGTTAACGGTCTCCTGTCAAACGTCTTCCCCATTCACAATGGGACCAGACAAGGATGTCCCCTTTCCCCAATCCTCTTCATTCTTACCCTAGAACCCTTTCTGCGTTGCCTTACATCCAACCCAGATATTTGAGGTGTAAGCATACACACCAAGGAGTACAAACTAGCCGCCTTAGCGAATGACATCCTTCTCTTGCTTACAGAACCCCATATTGCTCTCCCTGTATTATTGGAAGAATTTTGCAGATCCCAGATTATCTCTAACCTAAAGATTAATTTTACCAAATCTCTTTCTTTAAACATTTCTCTGTCCTCAAAAACGGTCTCTTGCTGTCAGGAAAAGGTTCCCTTCAATTGGAAGAATGATGCCATAACATATCTGGGTATCCAACTCTCCCACCACCTAGGAGATTTATATTCTATGAACTACTTGTGTCAGGGCTCCAATGGTAGGGGAAGGACTCTAGGACCCAGCATCTGTCAGGATACCAATGGCAGGGGAAGGGCTCTAGGACCCAGCATCTCTGCCAGCACTTCACATGGGCCTTTATAAAGAAATTTGTCAGTGATTGAAGTTCCTGATTGATCTTCAGCTTGTACCATGTTCCTGTGATCCTTGTTCCTGAAAGTGCTCTGCTACCGATCTGGCTTGTCCTTGACTATTCTCCTGCATGTCTCCTGACCTGACCTCGGCTCGTCCACGGATATTCTCTTCTGTTTTCCTGTGTCTGACCTCGGCTTCCCCTCTGACCTTGCCTGCTCTGTTATCCTCCTGGCTCTGAACTCTGGCTTGAACCGACTTCCCATTGTCTCTAGCCAATGACGTGATAACTTGCCTATTCTCCAGAACATATCAAATGTCCTAAAGCGCTGGAACAAACCAACCTTCTCTTGGTTTGGCAGAGCAGCTATTCTAAAAATGAATGCTCTCCCTGGTCTACTTTATATTTTACAAACAGCACCAATTCAGATCCCCACAGCCTTCTTCCGAACCTATAGAAGCCTATGTACAAAATTTTTATGGGGAAACCTCAGACCCAGAATCACCTATAACCAACTATCCCTTCCCAAACACAAAGGTGGAATTGGTCTCCCTGATCTAAAAAACTATTATCGAGCCTGCCATCTTTCCAGAATAATAGACTGGAATGAACATGGCAAAATCAAAGATTGGCTGCAGCTGGAGGCCTCATTCTCCTCTCTTCCCCTAAAATCATTACCCTGGACACACAAACCACAACCCAACTGACCTACGCATACATCTATTATTCGTTGTTTCAATGACATATGCAAGTCCACTTCCATATTATCTGTCCCCGGACCTCTCACCCCTAATCGTTTAAACCCTGACCAGGCAGACATAGCCAATTCTTAGTGACTAACTGGCCCTACGATGATGTCTTAGTGCATCACTTTTTTGCACAGGGTAATATTCTACTGTGCGACAACTTACTTTCCAATGAGGAAAGCCCTTCTACATCCCCTGGAATTACACCTTGATATCAAACTGCATTTAATCTTTTGACAGAAAATACCTGCTCTCCAGACCACTAGCACCCTTTGAAGCCCTTTATTCTAGGAAGAACCTGAAGGTGATTTGCTCAACCCCTCCTAAGGTAATCCCTGACTACCTATAACTCAGTCAATTCAGCTCTGTGCAAAGGCGGAGTCTCCGGGAGAAAATCTCTGCCTCTGAAATAAATCAAACTAGTCAGAGTATGGTACAAAGGCTTACTCAAAGGTTTATTACGTTTCAAAACTATATATGCATGTATCATCAAAGGGGGTGGCCTAGGGTACATTCCTTAGAAGGGGGGTATAAACTGATCAATTCTAAGCTATAGGAAATGCTCCATTTACGGAGATTAACTTATTCAGTAGATTCTATTGGTTAAACAAGAAAGCTTGGACATTTCTGATCTCAGACTAAGAAAGAAGAACTAAAGGCAACAGCATCTACAGGAAACAGATAGTATAAAGATAATAGAAGGGCTTTTCAAAAAATATGATATTAAAAATATGTACATTGTGTAGAGAGACATGGTCTGTAATTGGCACCATCCCCTAAAATATAATGGGAAATTGCAATATGGCCAGGTTGGTATGTGACAAGTCTACCAAAAACTGGATCTGGGGATTTAAATGTGCCTGTATATTAAGAGGATACCAGAGTTGGGTAACAAAGGATAATACATGTTTATTGATAATAATAAATAACAATTCCATCAAATCACATAAATAAAACATTCTCTCTCTAAAATGCATCCAGTGTATCTACGCGTTTCGCTAGAATAGCTTCCTCAGGATAGAGCCGAAGTATATAAATCAAACAAATTCATAAATTCTCATAATGTCTAGGAAAAATAGCAATATATATCAGTATAAGTTCTACATTCTATACATTTCAAACAGAAAAACTGACCAAGGAATTAATACATCAATATGTATCATTTAAACAATCCAAGAAAAAAAAAAAAGGGGGGGGGAGGGAA
The DNA here is from genome assembly GCF_965119305.1 of Pelophylax lessonae. Lineage (NCBI taxonomy): Eukaryota > Metazoa > Chordata > Amphibia > Anura > Ranidae > Pelophylax > Pelophylax lessonae. Next base: position 330,589,878 of record NC_138770.1, on the reverse strand, counting down.
TGCAAATTTTGGCAAAATTTGGTAGAAGATGACACCGCTTTAACACCTGTATATCAAATAGCCATAAATTACATAGATCTCCAAAAAGCATACTTGACATATACAACCAAGTACCATGTGCAGGACGCACGAATAATAGCCTCGTAATGGGACCGAAAGTGGTTAATAAATAACCCCCTATAGACTTGAATCCTAAGCGGATATTGAGGAAAACATATAGAGATACCAGAAATGTGTCAAGACCGAACCTCAGTGACAATGCACATAATATGAAAAGAAAAAAAAAAGAGGTATAAACAGTGCCTTATAGAAGAAAAAAACACCAAAAAGGAGTGATGAAAGTGCAGAAAAAGTAAAAATAATTAAAATAATATAAAAAAATAATACTTAAATAAAAAAAAATTAAATGTAAGAGGGATGCCAAAGGGCCATCCCATTGAGATTAACTGCAAAGTGCAATAATAGGTGATAAGGCAGTGATTGCAAAACAGATCCAAGACTAAAAAGGGAAAGTGGTCAAGATGTGTGTGGTGAGGAGAGGAAAGGCAAAAATGAGTGAGTGAAACTTAGAGTCACCCATAAAACTAAATGAATATACTGTATATATAATAAAACTCACCCACTGTATTAAAGAAAATGAAGAATGGAAAGGAATTCCCCTTTAAAAGAGATTAGTCCCCAAAATTATCAGATGGGCTCGCAGGGGCGAGAGACCACACCTTGCCAGGGGCCCATATAAACTACACACAAACAAGAGGGTAGATTGTTTCCAACAAGTCAGCAGGCTCTGAGGGTAGCCAGGATGGATATCAATAAGTCACAGCAGCCATCAAAAACTGTCAAGATACAATTAATACAAAGAAGGGGGGTCTGTGAGTTGACCAAATATTCCCTCCAGTCCATACATAAAGTTAAACACCCTGTAATAACTAGTATATAATACAACTTACCATAACCGGGAGTGCTACAATATTTGACCTCCACTCTATACATAGCATGCCGTCTAAGAGCCAAATTAATCCATAACACGGAGATACTAACGTTTAAATAGGAAGGGAGCGTACACTCCTCCTCCCCCTCCACTCGCCTCCCGCCCCCCACATGCGCCCGCCACAGACCGCACATGACGTGCATACGGGAGGATGCTCCTGTACATATCAATGTCATCTCCGGTTTGCAAACCAGAAGTGACACGTCTGGTAACCCGCGGTGCAGTGATTGCAAACACCCGGCAGCCACATCTGTTGAAAGCCGCAACCAAAAACAAAGGAAATAGGAGGCATAGAAATTGCCTCCCACTTCCTCTCCAGAGAAGGGCTGAATATATATGGACAACAAAATCCATTTTCAAGCTGGAAATCAGTATACAGCTCCCACCCAAAAATACATAGCCAGGGAGAGGCAAGAAAGAAAGAAAGGGGGATATAAACGAAATAGATAAAGAGATATTCTCTATAAACACCAATATACCATTATCAAATGCATAAACCGATATGCTAGAACCACTAACGTCTGCAATACAACCGAGATATAACTCCAAGCGCCAATTAGGTGCCAGACAATTGAAGAGACAGGACAATGATCCGATGCATAAGAGGCCCCACCTTTTCCAAAAGAAAAAAAAAGGGGGGGGAGAAAAACGGGAGGGAAAGGAAGATATGCAAAAAACAATAAGCATATCTATATACATGTGTATGGTATCTACACTCTACACATGCATATTATATGAACTGAAAAATAGATCTCAACCATGATATGATAAAGATTTTTAGGATCATGCTCTCCACTGAGGGTGGGAAGGTCAGGATCCTGATCTCAAAAAGTAATTTGTACATTGTGTGACATCGTCTGTCTATGAATAATTGGCATAATTTGATATTAAAAATATGTTTACATAAGTTAGCGTTTGAAATAAAGGGTCTGCATCAGGGATGTACAAACAGGGGTCATAGGGTTGCCATTTTGGCATGGTTCCCTACTCCAGGGGACCTAAGCAGCCCCCCTGTATGCCTGGATAGGAGAGCAGTGGGGGCGGCAGTATGTAGAGAAACCCCCATGCAGTTGCTGAATGCACGCCTCCACGGAAATGGAGGGCATCAGTTCATCCACATGCTACTCCTGCCATCTCCCTATCCCTGTGCTGCTGCCCTGGACCCCTGTGTCCTTCCCAGGCCCCCTTGCCCCCCCACAGGCTGTTGATGGGGATAGGGGGTTCTTCCCAACAACCCTGGCCGGTGGTTGTCAGGGTCTGCGAGCAGGGGAGCTTACTGGAATCCTGAAGCCCCCTTTAACCACTTAACGACCGCCCACTGCAGATTTACTGCGGCAGGCGGCCGCTCCTGGGCAAACCAAAGTAGTACTACGTCGCTCGCTCAAGAGACTCTAGGGGGCGAGTGCGCCAGGGAGCCAGTGCATGTGACAGGCAGCTCCGATGGCCGCTGGCCACTCGCGATCTCCCCCCGCTGACAGGGAAGGACGGACGGCTGATGTAAACACAGCCGTCTGTCATTCTCCCTGAAGTGATCACGGAGGCTATGTGATCCTGCTATATAGGATCACATGTCTCTGTGATGATCTCACAAGCCCAACCCCCCCCCCCCACAGTTAGAATCACTCCCCAAGGATTACAGTTAACCCCTTGATCACTTATAGTATTAACCCCTTCCCTTCCAATGGCATTATTACAGTAACAGTGCATATGTTTAGCACTGATTACTGTAGTAATGTAACTGGTACACCCAAAAGTGTAAAAAATGTTGTCTGATCTGTCCACTGCAATGTCGCAGTATCACAAAAAAATTGCAGATCCCCGCCATTACTAGTAAAAAAAAAAAAAAAAAACAATAAAAATGACATAAATCTTTCCTGTAGTTAGTGGACACAATAACTTTTCAAAATACGCTTATTGCGATTTTTTTTACCAAAAATATGTAGCAGAAAACAATATGGCCTAAAATGTTAAAAAATTTTGATTTTTAAATATTTTTTTGGGGAATGTTATATAGCAGAATGTGAAAAATATTGTTTTTTTGTTTTTTTAAAAAATTGTCGCTATTTTTTTGTTTATAGCGCAAAAAATAAAAATCACAGAGGTGATCAAGTACCACCAAAAGAAAGCTCTATTTGTGGGAAAAGAAATTACGTCAATTTTATTTGGGTAAAGCATTGCATGACTGCGCAATTGTCCGTTAAAATAATGCAGTGCCGAATCGCAAAATAGGGCCTGGTCATTAAGCAGCAAAATCCTCCGGGGCTAAAGTGGTTAAAAAGGGGGCCCCTAGATCCCAGCCTGCCCCTATGTGAATAAGTATGGGCAACAGAGTAAAGACACAACACAACTTTTTGACAAAAATAGTCCCCCGGCGTAGAACTATCATCAATCACGATGCCTGCTGCATCGCCAGACCCGGAAAAAGAGTAAAAAAACCTTTGGTCTCGTCAAAGGCTGCCACCGTTTGCCTGTGGTTTACTACTTTCCATTGTGCTCTGGGTATTCTACATCTGTTTTACTGCAATGTTTTACGTTGTTGGAAAAATGTTGTCTTAAAAATAAGAAATAAAAAAATAGGAAATGTTGAAGAGCTATCAGGATTTTATAGCTAATGAAATACAAAAAAACTATCAGCGCAAACCCAATATATGTGATAAAATAACTCAACCTCAATTCACTGTGCATAAATCAGGTGTGTGAAAGTATATAAGTGGTATCTGGCAGCATACACCAATCGTGTTTCACAAATCACAATAAACTATAAATCCTACCAAAATGTGATGCGCCAGAAATATAATAAAAAGTGATGACTTTAAATACAATAAATCATATCCAGTTCATAAGGCACATAGCAATGTGTGTGCTTCCAATAAAGTGATATGAAGAGTGTCCCCGTATCCAATTGAAGAAAATCCAGTGATGAAAACAAGTTGTAAACACCAATTAGTGAATCCCTCCACCAGGTGAATTAGCCTCTCACCTTCCTAAAGGACCCAAACGGGCCAGCAATCACATGTATCATGGATCAGACTTCCAGGAAAGAGCCACACTGTATTGCACCTCGAGGGATCCCGGGACATATAAAAAACAGATGAAGAAATCTAGTGCTCTCTGCTTACTAATAAGGGTGTGCTTTATTAGAGAAAGGCAGATCAACTCACATTTGTTGGGCACTCAGCCGTGCCTGCTGTATAAGCGATGTCAGCGATCTGTTACCAGAGAGAGACTCTGCGTCGGCCACGCACGCTCCGTCCCCCTATACGCGTTACGTCGAGCGTAATGCTCCTTTGACTTCCTCGGTAGGGGTGGCTAGTGCGTGCCAAGCCTCACTTTAAATACATCAACACTCAGGTGGATTGGCCAGCAGATCTCAGTCCCTCCCCCCGCTCATAGCTCACTACAGGACATCGGAACCTCCGAACCAGGCATGTTTACGGCGGTGTCAGTGTGTAAGCACACCCTTATTAGTAAGCAGAGAGCACTAGATTTCTTCATCTGTTTTTTATATGTCCCGGGATCCCTCGAGGTGCAATACAGTGTGGCTCTTTCCTGGAAGTCTGATCCATGATACATGTGATTGCTGGCCCGTTTGGGTCCTTTAGGAAGGTGAGAGGCTAATTCACCTGGTGGAGGGATTCACTAATTGGTGTTTACAACTTGTTTTCATCACTGGATTTTCTTCAATTGGATACGGGGACACTCTTCATATCACTTTATTGGAAGCACACACATTGCTATGTGCCTTATGAACTGGATATGATTTATTGTATTTAAAGTCATCACTTTTTATTATATTTCTGGCGCATCACATTTTGGTTAGATTTTATAGCTAAACATGATACATTTGTTCATTGATTATAAACAAGCTTAAGATACAGTGAAAAGGCAATTATTTTTTATTTTATACATTAGGGAGTATGGTGATATATCCAGAAGTAAAAACAATGTTAGGACAAAGATCAAGGCAAAATATAAAGTGGTACTTTAAAGAACCTTGCCATGTCTAGTATATGCAGTTCATTGATGTATGCTTTGATATTTACCACCTGTAGATAATAGAGCCTAGTCACCAGAACACAGGATTTCTTAAGGAAAGGATACCACAAATTAGGAGTGGAGTCAGAGCTTAAGGCTTGGTTCACACATATGCGAACTAGATGCAGGTTTCCTTGCATCCAATTTGCATGACGATCATGCCCGGCTCTCAATGGAGGACCAGGGCAGTCCACATTGAAAAAGGATCCTGTGCATCTTCTGGTCCGATTCAGGTTCCAATTTAGGGAATAATTCAGACCTGATTCGCACCCAAACCGATGAACAGGGATGCACCAGACCCCAAGCACGAACTCGTTTCTGTATCTACAAAGATTATTTATCTGTGTTTATGATATTTATAATTAAGGTTTTTAATATATATTTTTCTGTAACTTTAATGTACCTCTTAAGTAGTCCCAAGAGCATCTAAATATTGTCTTTCTGATGTGTGAAATATTTTTTCTTTTCTGCTTAACTTGTTGTTGGCAAGCTGTCACCAGAATGTCCATGGTCGTGTGGATTTCTTATCAAAGGTACTATAAGATCTAAGATCGGTCCATTTTTATCATTATTTCTACATTGCTGAGCTTATTGTAACTTTTAAATCTCAGTAAGTGGAATACCTCTAAGCATGTGCATCCAAAACAGTAGGCATTTTAAAATAAATTCTATATTAATGGGTGCTTCTTTTGCAAATTTCCTACCCTTTACATATTGCCCTCTACATATTATCTTATATCTACACAGGTTAATGTAAGCTGTGCAGCAATTGCTTTACTTATGGGGACCACCCTTGCTTGCCACCACCACACAGTGCCGGGAGAAGCATCTGAAATTCAAACTCACTATAAATTTACCAGGAAATCTTCTAGAGGAGTCTTTGCAGCACAAATCAGAGATCTGGAGGAAATCTGATTTTACTATATGCTGTTGTTGGCTAGTCCATGAGAGTGGTTAGGCATAGGCGTCTGGTGAGTCTGAATTTCAGATACTTCTCCCAGCACTGTGTGGTGGTGGCAACTGGCAAGCAAGGGTGGTCCCCATAAGTCGCACATGTGATCCTTCATGTTTGCACTTTCATTGCTCTATGCACTTTATACCTATGGACTTTATGGACTCCTATGGATGTGATTTCATGCTTTTATGTATTTATGATTTTATGCTTATATTTATCACATCTGATTCATATATTTTGGTATATGTTATTATCATCCTATTTATTTGGTAAGAGGTTATCACCATCCCTGTGCTACTGAAATTCGAATGAAAAAGCCAGTTCCTGTTTTTTCTGGATGAATTTTATTTTTTATTATATTTACTCATTTAAGTAGCAGCAATTTGTGTTATTTGTGTTATTCTGTCAGGTCTGTGTTACCTGTATTTCCTAAAGCGCAGTGGATTACAACATCATCTATTAATTTAGTACAAGTAGTGATATTTATATATTTAATTTTTCCTCTGTAATATAATTGCAGTTGCCTGCCAGTGAGTGTCAGGCCCACAGACTGTACTGTGCCCACTGTCTACCACTCATATAGGGTGGCACAGCACCTTGCAGATAAAAAAGTCATTTAATTTTTTCTCTGTAATATAATTGCAGTTGCCTGCCAGTGAGTGTCAGGCCCACAGACTGCACTGTGCCCACTGCCCACCACTCATATAGGGTGGCACAGCACCTTGCAGATAAAAAATGTATTTAATTTTACCTCTGTAATATAATTGCAATTGCCTGCCAGTGAGTGTCAGGTCCACAGACTGTACTGTGCCCACTGCCCACCACTCATATAGGGTGGCACAGCACCTTGCAGATAAAAAAGTAATTACATTTTTCCTCTGTAATATAATTGCAGTTGCCTGCCAGTGAGTGTCAAGCCCACAGACTGTACTGTGCCCACTACAAATGGACTGTTTGCGGTTGTTTGTGGTGCGTTAAATGGGGAGTTTGGTCTGTCAGAGTTTGGTCTGTCACTGTGAAGCGGGCGTAACCCTTACACTACCTGATTGATACAACATCATACCTGATCGTATTCACACACTGGATGATTTAAAGCACGTTATTCCAAACAATTTAGGAATGTTAGGTGATATATGCCTTTTATGGATTAAAACCCGACTCTGCGTCAACTACGTAATTTTCCATGGGAGTTTGCCATGGATCCCCCTCCGGCATGCCACAGTCCAGGTGTTAGTCCCCTTGAAACAACTTTTCCATCACTATTGTGGCCAGAAAGAGTCCCTGTGGGTTTTAAAATTCGCCTGCCTATTGAAGTCTATGGCGGTTCGCCCGGTTTGCCCGTTTGCGAACATTTGCGGAAGTTCGCGTTCGCCGTTTGGGAACATAAAATTTTATGTTCGCGACATCTCTATTTGCCATCCGCTACAGGTATCGATACAAAGTTATTGACACCTGCAAACGCAGTGTGGTTTGCCTGTACAGGATTGCATGGTAGAAAATGAGCAAGCAATCTAGTTACGATACGGTTCCAAAATATAAGTGCCTGCACTTCTTTGGTGCGCTGCATTGTGATTTGAGCCCATTCAGAAAGAATGGGCTTACATTGCACCACACCGAATCGCATGTAAAATGTCTATTGCAAAAAGCATTCTTAATTTACAGCATTTTTCACACCTGCCCAAAACATTTGCACAGTAGTGAATATATTTTTTTACATATTTTTTGCAAAGATTTTTCGCAAGTGTATACAACCTCATAAAATATGTTTACTGATATCATTATCCTGACTGGAGACCTTCTGTAAATAACCCAATAGTGTTAATTGTTAAAATGAAAATATTATACAAAACAGCAAATGAGGGTTTAATTTACAGCTCTTAATTTTCTGCGTATTTGGATTTTTTTCTGGTACACTAATTGTCCACCTGTAGTTAAAATAATATATCAACTTTAGAATGTAAAAGACCAGTGTCCTCGCTAGCTAAATAAAATTGTAACATTGCAAAATATTTATACAATAATACAACCAGCGCTGCAAAGCCTTATTAAAATCAATACAAAAATTATATTTCAAGTGAAAAAAATAATATATAAAGTGAAGCAATTTTTTTTTTGTGTAATAAATCTAATAACTTATGTTGCAAGCTGTGACACTTATAGGTGTATTCACCTCACCAAAATGTTAACATTAATTCTAGATAGTGCAGCGCAACATTTAGACAATATAAAATAACAATAAAGTCCAATCAAAAAAGTCCAATCACAAAATAATTGAATTATTGTTCTTCTTTTCCTAAAATCTCCCTAAAAATTTTCACAGATCATAAATTTGTATTGGCATTAATTATATGCTATGGTCATATAATTTTGGATTATAGAATAACGAATTATGCTGTTACTGAGATGAACAAATATGTTCTTTTGTTCGCTTTTCCTTCTATATTTCTCTAATTACTCATATGTCCCGAATGACTGTTGGTTACTTCGTGTTGTATTAATGTCAAAATGTGAAATTTGTTACTTGTATGTTTCATTGCATTGAATTCAATAAAAAATGTATGAAACAAAAAAAAAAAAAATATACGGATCAAAGAAATGTCCGCTCTCATCTGATCCCATTCGATCTGATCCCGTGGACGGATGGAAAATAGGGTTTCCATCTGTCCGGATTTCACAGACAGAGGATCGGATGCGGATGGCAGCGGGTGTCAGTGGACATGTCTCTGCTGACATCCGCTGCCCCATAGGGATGCATGGAGGATCCGATCAGATCTGCCTAAAAAAACTGACAGGCAGATCTGATTGGATCGTTTGTGTGAAAGGGGCCAAAGTGATACATTTTTGCGTGCAAAAATGCATATGTAATTGAGAATCACATGCAACTGGTCCCTCAACCCCCTTCTCCCCCAGGATGTACAAAATATTTTTTTGTCGCCAACCCAGCATTTTTCATGCTGTACTAAAAAAACGAGCATACCGCAGGAAAAATTGTGGAGTTTAGCCTTAAAGCAGTATTAAACCCCAAAACAAATATTTGTTATATTGCAGCTTACCAATTCTTAGATTTGATGGCTGCAATAGTTTTCTTTTTTAGACCTTCTTTCCTTTATTTTCACCTTGTGATACAGCCAGTAAGTGTGTTGTTTTGCAACAGAATAAGCTGTCCTACAGATGTAACAGTTAGAACAGTGGTGGTCAACTGGAAAACTGGAAAATTTGGAGGGCCCCCGGCATTGGTGTCAGTGGCCACAATAATAACCACTTGCATTGATGTCAAGGGCCACAATAATAATCCCAAGTAGGGATGGGCAAAATGTTTGAGTCTAACGCAAATTCGACTCAAACATTGGGTGTTCGTGTGTTTGCCGAACACACAAACAAATGTGGTGCTCGGCGGGAAGATCGTCTGCCGATGTGCACCCCATAATGCTCTGCACGATTGCAGTGCATTAAGTGCTTGTGATTGGCCAAAGCATGCACCTGACTTGTATGCTTCAGCCAATCACAGCACAATGTCCTGTCAGAGCCATGATTGGCCAAAGGCGGCTTGTAAGTCCACGCCCCACACTAATTAAGGCTGCCTACACGGCAGCGGTGTGTGGTGTGTTAGTGGAGATTAGGCATGGGGATTGGGAGTGGACAATAGGCAGGTCGTTTGTGGATTGTGCTTTCATATTTAATTCAGTCAGCGCAGTGTAGTGTAGGGCTGATTCTTGTATAACACAGTGTACTGCAGTCAGTTTAGTGTAGTACTGTGCTGATTCTTGTGTGTAGGGCAGTCAGTGTAGTGTAGTGCTGTGCTGTGCTGTGCTGATTCATCTTGTATGACACAGTGTACTGCAGTGAAGTGTAGTGTAGGGCTGATTTTTATATAACACAGTGTAGTGCAGTCAAGTCAGTCTAGTGCTGTGCTGTGATTCTTGTGTAACACAGTGTATTGGGGCCACTGAAGTGTTGGTGTGTACAACACGTCTGTGTCACCCCACTGATCCCATTTTTTTTTCATTGATATTTTTAATTTTTTTATTTCAATTTTTTTTATTTTGCAGCATTAGATTCTGTTGCTGCTATATTAGCACTCCCCCTTCAGTGTCGCAGATGCTATTCCTTCTGCATCAGCAGTGGGGTTTTGTTTATGTGGCGCAGCAGCACAATTTGTATTTAGAGCACAATTGCTGTCCCCCCTTTTGTGTCACAGGTGCTATTCCTTCTGCATCAGCAGTGGGTTTTTTGGGGGGGGGGGGGCACAGCAGCACTAATTGTATTTAGGGCATAATTGCTATTCTCCCTTTTGTGTCGCAGGTGCTATTCCTTCTGCGTCAGCAGTGGGGTTTTTTGTGGCGCAGCAGCACAAATTGTATTTAGTGCATAATTGCTATCTCCCTTTTGTGTCGCAGGTGCTATTCCTTCTGCGCCAGCAGTGGATTTTTTTCTGGAGCACAGCAGCACTAATTGTATTTAGGGCATAATTGCTGTCATCCCTTTTGCATCACAGGTGCTATTCCTTCTGCGTCAGCAGGGTTTTTTTGGGGGGGCACAGCAGCACTAATTATATTTAGGGCATAATTGCTGTTCTCCCTTTTGTGTTGCAGGTGCTATTCCTTCTGCGTCAGCAGTGGGGTTTTTTTGTGGTGCAGCAGCACAAATTGTATTTAGGGCATAATTGCTATCTCCCCTTTGGTGTCGCAGGTGCTATTCCTTCTGCGTCAGCAGTGGATTTTTTTCTGGAGCACAGCAGCACTAATTGTATTTAGGGCATAATTGCTGTCATCCCTTTTGTGTTGCAGGTGCTATTCCTTCTGCGTCAGCAGTGGGGTTTTTTTGTGGTGCAGCAGCACAAATTGTATTTAGGGCATAATTGCTATCTCCCTTTTGTGTCGCAGGTGCTATTCCTTCTGCGTCAGCAGTGGATTTTTTCTGGAGCACAGCAGCACTAATTGTATTTAGGGCATAATTGCTGTCATCCCTTTTGTGTCGCAGGTGCTATTCCTTCTGTGTCAGCAGTGGGTTTTTTTTGTGGTGCAGCAGCACAAATTGTATTTAGGGCATAATTGCTATCTCCCCTTTTGTGTCACAGGTGCTATTCCTTCTGTGTCAGCAGTGGATTTTTTTCTGGAGCACAGCAGCACTAATTGTATTTAGGGCATAATTGCTGTCATCCCTTTTGTGTTGCAGGTGCTATTCCTTCTGCGTCAGCAGTGGGGTTTTTTTGTGGTGAAGCAGCACAAATTGTATTTAGGGCATAATTGCTATCTCCCCTTTTGCATCACAGGTGCTATTCCTTCTGCGTCAGCAGGGTTTTTTGGGGGGGCACAGCAGCAATAATTGTATTTAGGGCATAATTGCTGTTCTCCCTTTTGTGTTGCAGGTGCTATTCCTTCTGCGTCAGCAGTGGGGTTTTTTTGTGGTGCAGCAGCACAAATTGTATTTAGGGCATAATTGCTATCTCCCCTTTTGTGTCGCAGGTGCTATTCCTTCTGAGTCAGCAGTGGATTTTTTTCTGGAGCACAGCAGCACTAATTGTATTTAGGGCATAATTGCTGTCATCCCTTTTGTGTTGCAGGTGCTATTCCCTCTGCGTCAGCAGTGGTGTTTTTTGTGGTGCAGCAGCACAAATTGTATTTAGGGCATAATTGATATCTCCCTTTTGTGTCGCAGGTGCTATTCCTTCTGCGTCAGCAGTGGATTTTTTTCTGGAGCACAGCAGCACTAATTGTATTTAGGGCATAATTGCTGTCATCCCTTTTGTGTTGCAGGTTCTATTCCTTCTGCGTCAGCAGTGGGGTTTTTTTGTGGTGCAGCAGCACAAATTGTATTTAGGGCATAATTGCTATCTCCCTTTTGTGTCGCAGGTGCTATTCCTTCTGCGTCAGCAGTGGATTTTTTTCTGGAGCACAGCAGCACTAATTGTATTTAGGGCATAATTGCTGTCATCCCTTTTGTGTTGCAGGTTCTATTCCTTCTGCGTCAGCAGTGGGGTTTTTTTGTGGTGCAGCAGCACAAATTGTATTTAGGGCATAATTGCTATCTCCCTTTTGTGTCGCAGGTGCTATTCCTTCTGCATCAGCAGTGGATTTTTTTCTGGAGCACAGCAGCACTAATTGTATTTAGGGCATAATTGCTGTCATCCCTTTTGTGTTGCAGGTGCTATTCCTTCTGTGTCAGCAGTGGGGTTTTTTGTGGTGCAGCAGCACAAATTGTATTTAGGGCATAATTGCTATCTCCCCTTTTGTGTCGCAGGTGCTATTCCTTCTGCGTCAGCAGTGGATTTTTTCTGGAGCACAGCAGCACTAATTGTATTTAGGGCATAATTGCTGTCATCCCTTTTGTGTTGCAGGTGCTATTCCTTCTGCGTCAGCAGTGGGGTTTTTTGTGGTGCAGCAGCACAAATTGTATTTAGGGCATAATTGCTATCTCCCTTTTGTGTCACAGGTGCTATTCCTTCTGCGTCAGCAGTGGATTTTTTTCTGGAGCACAGCAGCACTAATTGTATTTAGGGCATAATTGCTGTCATCCCTTTTGTGTTGCAGGTGCTATTCCTTCTGCGTCAGCAGTGGGGTTTTTTGTGGTGCAGCAGCACAAATTGTATTTAGGGCATAATTGCTATCTCCCCTTTTGTGTCGCAGGTGCTATTCCTTCTGCGTCAGCAGTGGATTTTTTCTGGAGCACAGCAGCACTAATTGTATTTAGGGCATAATTGCTGTCATCCCTTTTGTGTTGCAGGTGCTATTCCTTCTGCGTCAGCAGTGAGGTTTTTTTGTGGTGCAGCAGAACAAATTGTATTTAGGGCATAATTGCTATCTCCCCTTTTGCATCACAGGTGCTATTCCTTCTGCGTCAGCAGGGTTTTTTGGGGGGGCACAGCAGCAATAATTGTATTTAGGGCATAATTGCTGTTCTCCCTTTTGTGTTGCAGGTGCTATTCCTTCTGCGTCAGCAGTGGGGTTTTTTTGTGGTGCAGCAGCACAAATTGTATTTAGGGCATAATTGCTATCTCTCCTTTTGTGTCGCAGGTGCTATTCCTTCTGTGTCAGCAGTGGATTTTTTTCCGGAGCACAGCAGCACTAATTGTATTTAGGGCATAATTGCTGTCATCCCTTTTGGGTCACAGGTGCTATTCCTTCTGCGTCAGCAGTGGTTTTCTTTTTTTGGCTTTATTAATTTTTTTTATTAAAAAAAAAAAAAAAAAAATATATATATATATATATATATATATATATATATATATATATATATATATAAAAAATAAATCGGTTTATAGTAAACAAGTATTGCACTCAAGCACCATATTCCCTTACCACACTCTATAATAAAAAGTTATAAAAATCCCCCCCCCCCAAAAAAAAAATAATAAAACGGTTTATAGTGCACCAAGAAGAAAAGTATTGCACCCAAGCACCATATTTCCATCCCACATTCTATAATAAAAAGTTATAAAATCCCTATCATGTCCGAAAGACCAACAAGAAGAGGCAGACGCTCACAGGTCACTAAAAGAGGGCCAGCAGCCTCTGTGTCCACAGTGAAAATTGTTGGTCATGGACATGGTGCATCCTTTGCAGGCGGGGCACTCTTGTTCTTTTTTCGGTGCTGACCATGTTATTGAGGCACAACATGCAGAAGAGCTGGTGGAGTGGATAACTAGGCCATCCTCTGTCACCCAGGCTCATACTAGTTTGCCTTCCACCGCAGCTGCCAAAGTGGCCTATTTCACAGGCTCCTTGTCAGCTACTCCTTCCATAGCCTCACCATCGTCACCTGAATTATTCGATCATAGTGTCAGTTACATGATGCTGGAGGATGCGCTGCAATTTGAATGCTCTGATGTTGGTTCCCAGGTTGAGGAAGGAAATAACGTGGGCCTAGAGAGAGGGGGTGACAATGACAGACAAGAAACTAGCAGTCATGTTCCAAAAGCTGCACATACTGCCAAGTTTGCTCCAGTGATGAGGAGGGAGGGGATGATGAGGTCACTGACCATACTTAGGTGCCTGAGAGAATAGAGGAGGAAAATGAGGAGGAGGCGGCACAACTCCAATGAGGCAGGATGTCCTCAAGGGTCCACAGGTGCAGGATGCTGCTAACTCCCTGCCGACTTCCAAAAGTTCATTGGTGTGGGCTTTTTTCAACACATGTGCAGCAGACCGCAGCATTGCTGTTTGGAATCTCTGTCTGAAGAGGATCATGCATGGTCAGAACACCATCCATTTGGGCACCACATGCTTCACAAAGCATATGACGACCTGCCATGCAGTCCGTTGGCAACAGCACCTGAAAGACCCACATCATAATAAAATGCAGACTTCTCCTTGCTTCCCATCTGGGATCTCCACCCCTACTATACCTCAAGTCCTCTCAAAAACCTGCACTGAGAGGGATAATGGCATAGCAATGGGTGCCACAGGTACTTGCACCCAGTCTGCTAGCAGTACACCACCTGCTGATTTGACGAGCAGGCAAATTTCGCTACCCCAGTTGCTGAACCATAGAAAAAAAATACTGTCCCAGCCATCCACATGCTCAGCGTCTAAATGCTAGCTTGGCCAAATTGCTAGCACTACAACTGCTGCCTTTTCATCTGGTAGACTATGCCCCCTTTCGTGAATTTGCAAAATGTGCTGTATCCCAAAAAAAAAAGGCTCCAAAAAAAATGTATTTTCAAGTAAGGCCATTCCAGCTCTGTACCATCAGAGTGGTCAGCAGCAAGGTTCACATTACTGCTGACTCATGGTCCAGCAGGCATGGTCAGTGACGTTTCATTTCCTTTATGGTGCACTGGGTAACTCTGCCGGCAGCTGGGAAAGATGCAGGACAGGGTTCAGTGCTGGAGCTTGTTCCCCACCATGCCTCCAAAACATTTATGGTGATTCTGCCACATCTGTCTGCTCCACCCCCTCCTCTTCTTCTTCCTCTATGGCCTCTTCTGCTGAATTGTCCTCTGAACCAGCAGTGCTCCCTAAGTGTTCAAGGGGCTACACAAGCAGTCAGGCTAAAAGATGTCATGCAGTGCTTCGTTTGGTCTGTCTAGGGGACAGGGGTCACCCCGGGCCATAGATTCTGTCAGCTCTGCAGGGGCAGGCTCAGAGGTGAATGACTTCATGGCAGATTGAGCCAGGAATGGTTGTATGTGACAATGGCACCAACCTTTTCTCTGCCCTCCGACAGGGACACTTGACACATGTTCCATGCTTGGCACATGTCCTGAATTTGGTGGTGCCGCATTTCTTGAACAGGTAACCTGGCTTACAAGATCTTCTGAGGCAGGCCAGAAAGGTCTGTGGCTATTTCCGGTGGTCCTACAATGCCAGTTCTTGGCTGGCTGACATTCAATGCGAATTCAACCTGCCCCCCATCCACCTCTTTTGTGACATGCCCACTAGGTGGAACTCAACATTGGCAATTCTGCACCGGCTGCACACACAGCAGAGGGCCATCAATGAGTACCTGTGTGAGTATGGCATAAGGACAGGCTCAGGGGAGCTTGGCTCCTTTTTGTCATGCCAGTGGCTGCTAATAAAGGATGCATGCACTGCCCTGTCACCATTTGAGGAGGCCACAAGGATGGTGAGCCACGACAATGCATGCATCAGTGACACTGTCCCTCTAGTCTTTCTGCTGGAGCACACGTTTCATGGAATTATGGACAGGGCATTTGAAGCAGAACAGCGGGAGGAAGAGAAGGACTTCCTTTCTTCACAAGGCCCCCTTCATGCAGATAACATTCCTGTGGGGTCACAAAACACACAGGAGGAAGAAGAGGAGGAGGAGGATTGTGGCAGCATGGATGTAGAGGATAACATACAGCAGACTTCAAGGGATGATTTTCATTCCCCAGAAACCCCTGGAGTTGAACGTGGCTGAGGAGAGGTTGCTCCTGACAATGTCATCCTTAGTGACCCGGAGGTCTCAGAATCTCATGCCTCCACAAATTTAGGCTGCATGGGCTCCCTGATCCAGCAAAGCCTGTGAAAGGACCCTATGATTCGTGGTATCAAGGAGAGGGATCATTACTGGGTGGCAACCCTTCTTGATCCACGTTACAAGGGTAAAGTTTCAGAGCTCATCCTACCTTCGCAGAGGGAGCAGAGGATGAAACATTTTGAGGAAGCCTTGAAGAAAAATTTGTGTAACACCTTTCCAGACACTGGGAGGTTACCATTTCTTGCACAATGTGTTTCTGAGGCTTTGTTCGGTCAAAGGAGGAGAGGTGGAGAAGGCTGACCGATGCCTTTAAACATTTCTTTAGTCTTCAGCGCCCAGGGCTGTTAAGCTTAAGCAACCATTGGCCATGTCTGCAGCATATGTTGCAGGATTATCTAGGGGCAAGAGCAGACTTGGAGACCTTTCCAACTGAGCAGCCACTGGGTTACTGGGTCTTGAAGATGGACCACTGGCCAGAACTTGTTTAACCACTTGCCGACCGCCGCAAGTATATATACTGCGGCGGTCAGACCCGTGCAGGCAAAGTGATGTATGGGTACGTCACTCGCCTGCGAGCCAATAGGGGGCAAGTGATCCCCACGCGTGTGACCGGCGGACTCGATGTCCGCCGGCCACTCGCGATCGTCCAGTACAGAGGGAGAAAGGCAGGCAGCTAATGTAAACAAAGCCGCCTCTCATTCTCCCTTGTGTAGGTGCAGAGATCATACGGTCCTGCTATGTAGGATCGTATATCTCTGTAGTTACACAAACAGCCACATCCCATAACAGTTAGAAGCATGCCCCTAGGGACACATTTAACCCCTCCTGCTCCAATAAAGTTAACCCCTTCCCTGACAGTGTCATTTTTACAGTAACAGTGCATATGTATAGCACTGATTACTGTAGTAATATCACTGGTACCCCCAAAATTGTCAAAAATGTCAGTCAAGGGTCCAATCTGTCCGCCGCAATGTCGCAGTCCTGCAAAAAAATCGCAGATCGCCGCCATTACTCGTTAAAAAAAACAATAAAAATGAAAAAAATCTTTCTATCACGTACCAGGAGGTGAGCCTGAACAGTGAGGAAGGCCTCTCTTACGCCTCTGACTTGGAACCCCTGATAGTGCAGACAGGAGGCGCCGAGTATAGAGTAGCATGAGTGCCTGATGTAGCTGGAAGCAGGCTGATGTCCACAGGCAGGGATAGCCGGGTAGGTCCAAGCAGGTATGCAGGCAACTAGTGCTGGTGGCAGGAGCGTAGTGAGACAAGCCGGGTCAGAAGCCAAACGGTCATACAGGAGCCAGAAGGAGCAGACTGGAGCGGAGGTCAAGGGACAAGCCGAGGACGGTGCAGGCGGATAGCAGAGGATAGTCAGGACAAGCCGGGTCTGGTACTGGTAAACAGGATACAGGTTAGCAGGTTCAGGTCAGCAAGGCTGAAGACAAAGCAGCACTGGAGCTGAGCAAGGGCTGGGTTTAAATAGTCCATTTGGCACCAGCATCTGTCACGTTGCTTGTTTGCCAAGTCCCAGCGGGAATGAACAGAAACACAACTCTGAACAGCAAACCTCTTCTTACACTTTCCCATAGATAGTAAACGCAATAACGTTTGCGCAAACCAATCAAAATACGCTTATTGTGATTTTTTCTACCAAACATATGTAGCAGAAAACAAATTGGCCTAAAATGTTAAAACATTTTGATTTTTACATTTTTTGGGGGGGCATTTCATAAAAAAATTTGAAAAATATTGTTATTTTTGCAAAATTGTCGCTTTTTTGTTGTTTATAGCGCATGATCAAAAACTCACATAGGTGATCAAATACCACCAAAAGAAAGCTTTGTTTGTGGGAAAAAAAGACGTCAAATTCGTTTAGGTACAGCGTCGCACGACCGTGCAATTGTCCGTTAAAATCACGCAGTGCCGAATCGCAAAATAGGGCCTGGTCAGGAAGGGGGTAAAATCTTCCAGGGCTTAAGTGGTTAATATGCAATTGAGATACTGGCCTGTCCTGCTTCCAGTGTGCTTTCCTAAATGTACATTCAGTGCTGCTAGAGGTTTTGTGACAGAGAAAAGAGTGTGTCTGTCCACAGACTCTGTTGACCAACTGACATTTATAAAAATGAATCAGTCTGGATCAACAGCAGCTATTAAGCCCCTGATCCTAATGTAACTGATTGAATTTGCTGGGGATCTGGGCCCCCTTAAAGACTGCCTATGCTGCCTATCCTATTGCTTAATCTTGATTATGCTAACTTCCAACTATGTTTTAGTTTACGGCACTACCAACACCCAAGGCCCCATTTTTCTGCACCTGTACTAGAGGTGCATATAATTTCAATGTTTTTTTTCTAATTTTTAACAACAGGGCCGTTTCTGAGTCCAGCAAGAGTAACTCTGAGGGCTTACAGTGTTCAGGCACCACCAACACCCAAGGCCCAATTTTTCTGCATCTGTATCACAGTTGCATCTCATTTCTATGCTGTTTCTAATTTTTAACAGCAGGGCCTATTCCTTCACCCAGCAAGAGTAACTGTGAGGGGTTACAGTGTTCAGGCACCGCCAACACTCAGGGCCCAATATTTCTGCACCTGTATGACGAGTACATGTAATTTCAATGTTTGTTTCTAATTTTTAACAGCAGGGCCCATTCCTGCACCCAGCAGCTATGAGGGGTTACAGTGTTCAGGCACCACTAGGGATGGATGAACGGTTTGGGCCGAGCATTGAAGTTTGACCTAAACATCGCCCACTCAGGTCCCTGCCTACCACCTGAACTTTCTCAGCACTTAGCGGCCAAACGCACAATCAATAGTTTGTTAAGGCTTCCCTGCTGAGAGCTGAATTAAAAAAAATAATTGTAAAAAGAAAATGTTAATAAAAAAATTGGGGTTAAAAACAGCTTGGGGGACCTTTTTCTTTTCATTTTTTGTTGTGGAGAACCCCTAATATCCATACCGGGCCTGGTATGGACTGGGGGGGGGGGGACCTACGCCATTTTTTTTTTCATTTTTTTTTTCTGTATTCCTGGGAGCCAACAATACATTACAGCCATGAGAAAGTTTAAATTACATTTTTTCCTTTAGAAATGTCAGTATTGCTGCAACAGCCTACATACATCGTACAGATGCACCACTTTACAGGCACATTAAGGGGACCCCGAGGAACGATATTTAAAGGAAATTTTTATTTTTTAAAATCACTGCTGCTTTATAAACGTTCATTTTAAAAAAATATTTTTGCATTGATGCATGTTCCCCAGGGCAGTACCCGGGTCTCCATACTCTTTTTATGGCAATAACTTGCTTATAAAGCCTTTCAAATTAGGACTTTTGATTTTTATTGTTTGCGTCCCATAGATTTTTTTTAATTTTTTTTATTTTAATCGGGTTTGAATCTTTGATAGAACTTTTCCCTGTTCCAGATGTTCTGTTGCGAACCGAACCGGGGGATGTTCGGCCCATCACTAATCCCAAGCATTAATGTCAGTGGGCTCAAAAATAACTCCCAATATTGGTTTCAGTTCAATTAGTATTAACACACATTGGTGGTCAGTGGCAGTAAAAGTTAATCCACCCTCCCTTTGCTATTGGTGGTTAGTGGCAGTGAAATGTAACCATACAAACCCTGTATTGGTGGTCAGTGGCAGTGAAATGTATCCCTACCCACCCTGCATTGCTAATTAGTGCAAATGAAAGTTACTCCTCCACCCCCCCCCTCAAATTGATGGTTATGGCAGCGACAGTTAACCAACCCCTCCCCTACACTGGGGTCATGGCAAGGTGAGCCTTCATCTCCTTTGTATCAGTGGTCATGGTAGCAAAGAGTAATCCCCTCCCATTATGCATTGATGATCAAGGCAGTAAAAGTTAATCCCCTCCACTTCTGCATTTATGGTAATGACAGTAAGTATAGAGGATCATGCCAATAAAAGTGTTAACTCCCCTATATTGTTAATCACAGCATCACAGCAGTAAAAGAGTTAACCCCTCTGCATTGATGGTTATTGCAGTAATAGTTAACCCACTTCCCCTTTGCAATGGTGATTGTGGCAGTGAAAGTTAACCCCCCATATTGATGGACATGGTAGTGAAAATGTTAACCCCCCCCCCCCCCCGTGCTGGTGGTCAATGTCAGTGAAAGTGTTAACCCCCCCATTTCCCCTGTATTAGTGGTCATTTCAGTGAAAGTGATAACAACCCATTTCTCCTGTATTGGTGGTCATTTCAGTGAAAGTGTTATTCACCCTCCCCCCATATAGGTGGTCATGGCATTGGAAGTGTTACCCCCCATTCGCCCCTCCAGCACTGTCAGTCATGGCTCAAACGCTCCCATGCCACTATCCCCCTCTCCCTAGGCTGGGAGTTACTTGTATTGTGAGCGGAGACAGCTCCACCCACAGTACAGTTTCTCTTTCAGTGTCGGGTGCTGGAACACAGTGAGCATTCCAGTGCCTGGCACCTCGCTGGCACTGTGCAATCTGACTGGTAAACAATAGCCTGCAGGCTGCACGTAGAGGGCTGGTGGGTTGCGTATTGGCCAATGGGGAGTTTAAGGGTGGAGACAAAATATTTAACACTGACAGGGGTGCTTACAATAATCAGTTTTTATTTATTTATGTAAAGCCTTTATCCTAAAAAGGAACAAAACGGTTTGCTGTAACTGCTTATTAAGTGTTAGCTGGAGTTTGGCTTCAATTTGTTAGTAAATCTAAATTTGCTAATACATCTAGCACTCTCCTATGACTGACAATGCTGCTTTTTAAAAGTGTTTCTGTTACTCCTTCATCCAGAGTGCAGGCACTTTAAAACAGGAGGTGGCCAGATCACCTGGGGAAACCAGAGGAAATAGGCTAGAAAAAGACAACTAAAGCAGCCACCACATTTAATGGTGAATCTGTAAGCTGCAATACCTTATTATGGGTTTAATACCATGTTAAACATTTTAATCCCACTGTTTATTATTAGTGTGTTCATTATTATATGGTTTGCATATACAGTAACTCATATATGTAAATGAAACTTAATTTCAATTTTATTTATATTCTTCTAACAGAATGTATGTTTTGAGCCATCCACTAATCATTTTCTAATTGGCTCTCTACCACTACTTAGAGATAACTCTAGGTTAAATAGCTATTGATCTACTGTACTTGCTTCTAAAGGTCATTATTGTGTGCTGATTGTACCAGATTTATTTGCTGTCTGACATATCTCACTGGGTTTCTCCCATCTTTAAAATTATACATTAAAGTTGGTCTATAATTAACCACTTCAACCCTCATAACTTGTACCAGAGCATTTTTTTAAATTCCCACAATTGGCCTGTTCTTTTGGCAACAACTTTGTCAATACTTAGGATAAAGTAAAATGAAATAAAAAGTAAAAAAAAAAAAAAGTAAAATATTAGGTAAAATACTTATTTTGGAAACTTTTTGGCAAAAATGTTTCACAAAAAATCATTTTTCTAAGGAATGTAAGAACAAAAAGGTACTTTTTTCTGTTTTAAACAGTGTTATTAAAAAAAGTAGTTTTAAAGTAACTAAAAGTATATGTTTTATTCTATAATTTGTCAAGTTAAAAATGACACTAAAATGATGTTACTGACAAAAGCATGGCAAGTTATTTGCAAATGAAAAAAGGCTTTTTGTTTCAATTCTCACACATCTTCCTGTTATGCGACACTGAAAAAAGTAATAAAATAAATTAAAACAAGAAAATGATTAATGGGTCAAAAAAAAAAAAACTAGAAAGAAAAAACTATAAATGTGAATTGAATAGTAAAATGAAACAATGCATTTATTAATTATAAGTAACTAATCGCACTTGCAGACTTGCAAGGCACTTGCATGTGTCATTTTACGTAGGAGTGACTGCATTTAGACAGCCACTCCTGCTGTGCAATACAAAGTAATTACTGGCTGTCGTTTTGCTGGTGGGGGAGCAGTGGTGGTAGTGGGAGAGATGCTGGAGATATGTGTCTAAACATTTTTTAGGATGTATCTCTTAAATTCAATGCCCTCAAGTGGTTTAGCTTCAAATTTTGACTAATGCTTAACCTCCTTAGCAGTATTCCCGAGTGTGGCTCGGGGTGAAATTTCAGTGCCATTAGCGGTAACCCTGAGCCACACTCGGGGTACCGCCAGGGAGCATCGCTGGATCCTGGTAGAGGGTACTTACCTTGTCCCCGGGATCCCGCGATGTGTCTCTGCAGCATACGGTGGCCAGATCTTCCGCCCGATGCTCTGTGCCCCGGCTTCTGGCTCCTGCAACGTGACGCTCGCAGGGGGGTGGAACCGGCCGCAAATTTGAAAAGTAAAACACACAAACACACTGATATATTGTAATCCTATTGGATTGCATTACAAAATAAAATAAATTGACATTTGTTTGCCCCCCAGTGCCCTTTCCTGCAGTTTTACTGTACTTTTTATATACTATATATATATATATATACAAATACATATATGTATATATATATATATATATATACGTATATATATATATATATATAGATATAGATATACAGGTATATCTATAATATGTATTGAATGTTTGATAGAACTTTTCCCTGTTCGAGATGTTCTGGTGCGAACCGATCCGGGGGATTTTCGGCACATCACTAATCCCAAGCATTAATGTCAGTGGGCTCAAAAATAACTCCCAATATTGGTTTCAGTTCAATTAGCATTAACACACATTGGTGGTCAGTGGCAGTAAAAGTTAATCCACCCTCCCTCTGCTATTGGTGGTTAGTGGCAGTGAAATTTAACCATATCCACCCTGTATTGGTGGTCAGTGGCAGTGAAATGTATCCCTACCCACCCTGCATTGCTAATTAGTGCAAGTGAAAGTTACTCCTCCACCCCCCCCCCCTCAATTTGATGGTTATGGCAGTGAAAGTTAACCAACCCCTCCCCTACGCTGGGGTCATGGCAAGGTAAGCCTTCATCTCCTTTGTATCAGTGGTCATGGTAGCAACGAGTAATCCCCTCCCATTATGCATTGATGATCAAGGCAGTAAAAGTTAATCCCCTCCACTTCTGCATTTATGGTAATGACAGTAAGTATAGAGGATCATGCCAATAAAAGTGTTAACTCCCCTATATTTTTAATCACAGCAGTGAAAGAGTTAACCCCTCTGCATTGGTGGTTATTGCAGGAATAGTTAACCCACTTCCCCTTTGCAGTGGTGATTGTGGCAGTGAAAGTTAACTCCCCATATTGATGGACATGGTAGTGAAAATGTTAACCCCCCCTCCTCCCCGTGCTGGTGGTCAATGTCAGTGAAAGTGTTAACCCCCCATTTCCCCTGTATTAGTGGTCATTTCACTGAAAGTGATAACAAACCCATTTCCCCTGTATTAGTGGTCATTTCAGTGAAAGTGATAACAACCCATTTCTCCTGTATTGGTGGTCATTTCAGTGAAAGTGTTATTCACCTTCCCCCCATATAGGTGGTCATGGCATTGAAAGTATTACCCCCCATTTACCCCTCCAGCACTGTCAAACGCTCCCATGCCACTCTCCCCCTCTCCCTAGGCTGGGAGTTACTTGTATTGTGAGCGGAGACAGCTCCACCCACAGTACAGTTTCTCTTTCAGTGTCGGGTGCTGGAACACAGAGAGCATTCCAGTGCCTGGCACCTCGCTGGCACTGTGCAATCTGACTGGTAAACAATAGCCTGCAGGCTGCACGTAGAGGGCTGGTGGGTTGCGTATTGGCCAATGCGGAGTTTAAGGGTGGAGACAAAATATTTAACACTGACAGGGGTGCTTACAATATTCAGTTTTTATTTATTTATGTAAAGCTTTTATCCTAAAGGAACAAAACGGTTTGCTGTAACTGCTTATTAAGTGTTAGCTGGAGTTTGGCTTCAATTTGTTAGTAAATCTAAATTTGCTAATACATCTAGCACTCTCCTATGACTGACAATGCTGCTTTTTAAAAGTGTTTCTGTTACTCCTTCATCCAGAGTGCAGGCACTTTAAAACAGGAGGTGGCCAGATCACCTGGGGAAACCAGAGGAAATAGGCTAGAAAAAGACAACTAAAGCAGCCACCACATTTAATGGTGAATCTGTAAGCTGCAATACCTTATTATGGGTTTAATACCATGTTAAACATTTTAATCCCACTGTTTATTATTAGTGTGTTCATTATTATATGGTTTGCATATACAGTAACTCATATATGTAAATGAAACTTCATTTCAATTTTATTTTATATTCTTCTAACAGAATGTATGCTTTGAGCCGTCAACTAATCAATTTCTAATTGGCTCTCTACCACTACTTAGAGATAACTCTAGATTAAATAGCTATTGATATATGTACTTGCTGCTAAAGGTCATTATTGTGTGCTGATTGTACCAGATTTATTTGCTGTCTGACATATCTCACTGGGTTTCTCCCATCATTAAAATTATACATTAAAGTTGGTCTATAATTAACCCCTTCAACCCTCATGACTTGTACCAGAGCATTTTTTTTTAAATTCCCACAATTGGCCTGTTCTTTTGGCAACAACTTTGTCAATACTTAGGATAAAGTAAAATGAAATAAAAAGTAAAAAAAAAAAAAAGTAAAATATTAGGTAAAATACTTATTTTGGAAACTTTTTGGCAAAAATGTTTCACAAAAAATCATTTTTCTAAGGAATGTAAAACTTTTGCAGACACCATTTTTCTGTTTTCTGTAATTTTGAAAGTGTCAGTGATGGAAATAAAATCTAACTTTTGTTGACATATTATAAAAATGTCTAATCTGTAATTTGATGCCTTTTGGAGATTTTTCCATCTTCCCTTGGCTTCTTTATGCACATTAATACAAATTTTTACCTAGGGTGCCCAAACTTTCGATCACCACTGTAGCATTATTCTACCGACCCAACAGCATAGCACCATTATTGTTCATAAAAGGGAAAACCATGTATTTTAAAGCACATTTGAAGAGTGTATTATATATAGATAAGACAGATATGAAAGCATGTAGGGCTTCATATATATATATATATATATATATATATATATATATATATATAAGCAAATTCCGGTTAAAAGTGGTAAAAGCGCAGACATGGTACACGGAGATGTCAGAGGCTGTGGACATGGTACAGGAGATGCAGGGGCTGCGGGCATGATGCAGGAGATGCAGTGGCTGTGGACATGGTACAGGAGATGCAGGGGCTGCAGACATGGTACAGGAGATGCAGGGGCTGTGGACATGGTACTGGAGATGCAGGGGCTGCAGACATGGTTCAGGAGATGCATAGGCTGCGGGCATGGTGCAGGAGATGCAGGGGCTGCGGGCATTGGGCAGGAGATGCAGGGGCTGCGGGTATGGTGCAGGAAATGTCAGAGGCTGCGGACATGGTTCAGGAGATGCATAGGCTGCGGGCATGGTGCAGGAGATGCAGGGGCTGCGGGCATTGGTCAGGAGATGCAGGGGCTGCGGGTATGGTGCAGGAGATGTCAGAGTCTGCAGACATGGTACAGGAGATGCAGGGGCTATGGGCATGGTACAGGAGATGCAGGGGCTGTGGACATGGCACAGGAGATGCAGGGGCTGCAGACATGTTACTGGAGATGCAGGGGCTGCGGACATGGTACTGGAGATGCAGGGGCTGCGGACATGGTACTGGAGATGCAGGGGCTGCGGACATGATGCAGGAGATGCAGGGGCTATGGACATGTTGCAGGAGATGCAGGGGCTGTGGGCATGGTGCAGGAGATGCAGGGGCTATGGGCATGGTGCAGGAGATGCAGAGGCTGAGGACATGGTACAGGAGATGCAGGGGCTGCGGGCATGGTACAGGAGATGCAGGGGCTGCGGACATGGTGCAGGAGATGCAGGGGCTGTGGGCATGGTGCAGGAGATGCAGGCATGGTGCAGGAGATGCAGGGGCTGCGGACATGGTGCAGGGGCTGCGGACATGGTACAGGAGATGCAGGGGCTGCGGGCATGGTACAGGAGATGCAGGGGCTGTGGTGATGGTGCAGGGGCTGCAGACATGGTAAAGGAGATGCAGGGCTGTATGCATAGTACAGGAGATGCAGGGTTGCTGGCATGGTGCAGGGGCTGCGGACATAGTGCAGGGGTTGCAATCATGGTACAGGAGATGCTGGGCTGTGGACATAGTACAGGAGATGCCGGGCTGCCGGCATGGTGCAGGGGCTGTGGACATGGTACAGGAGATGCAGGGATGCAGGCATAGTGCAGTAGATGCAGTGCTGCAGCACTGCATCTCCTGAGATGAAGTCTCGCTTACCTTTTGGACCAAAGGAGCCTTACATTTAAAAATGGTGTAACCCGGCGCCACCACGTCACCACGCATGCGCCACCTGCACGGGAATGGCAGAACATGTACGTGCTCTCCCGAGTGGCAGTGGCGCATGCGCAGTGCGCATGTCGGGCCGGCCGTGGCCTTTTCTTTTTCAGGTGTTCGCAGCCCCAGAGCTAGGGGGACTTGCCGGCCTACCAGGAAATTTACCTATATCTCTCTCTCTCTCCCTCTCTCCCTCTCTCCCTCTCCCTCCCTCTCTCTCTCTCTCTCTCTCTCTCTCTCTCTCTCCCTCTCCCCCTCTCTCCCTCTCCCTCTCCCTCTCTCTTTCTCTCTCTCTCTCTCTCTCCCAAATGAAAGTCCAATTTTTTTTGAAATACACAAGGTATAAGTCGACTGGATGGACAGAGTAGTTGTGATGATATGTACAGTTTTACTAACACATGTCAAAATTGCAAAATTGTGCTTAGGCATTAAAATTTGTTTTACCCTTGGGTGTGAAGGGGTTACAATGGTTAAATAACCAAGTGAAAAGTGTGCCTTTAGCATTTGATTACCAGTTAAAACAAAATAGAGCACTTCCTCATATGTTACATAGCCTAGGCACAATCTGTTCTTATAGCCTGGTAAGTACTGATCAGGAGTTTGAAATCATCAGATGCATATTCCATCCATTTCTACCGCTGATCACTGGATTACATACTGTCATCAGGGGGTGGGCTCTAGAAACAGGAAGAGTTGCCAAGTCATAGCTTGCTTTTCCACAGATAGGGTTGTATTCTTGCAGTTGCACAATGCCGCAGAATGGAGAGTGGATACGGACAGAGTCCTGCTCTCTCTATGAATAAATCAGGTGAAAATTAATTCTGTTTTCATCTGATCTTATCTGAATCAATCCTCCAGATGGATGGAAAATAGGGTCAATAAACAATAAACAAAATAACAAATACACAACACGAGCAATAAAACAAAGTGCTCAATGTGCTTATATACACAAGTCTTCATATATGAAGGTTTCCACCATCCCTCTTCATCAATCTCAGAATTGGTTAAATCTTCCTCCTCCACATACAAGGATCAATAAAGTGTCTAGTTCTGAAAAGTTCTCTGTGTCCTTATTTGCGCAATTGTTCAAATGGTTTCCATCATCCCTTCTTAATCAACATCCACTGGTGAATCTTCCTCTTCTAAGTGACCTTCTTGTACCCCACGTAATGCCACCACCCATGCTGTGCACTCACTAGATATATAGACACACTAGTGATAGGGACTGTATGCGCTTGATCATTCTGGAGGGTCCATCACTTAGGCTTTACACCACTTCTCCTCCACACTGGAATCACTTTGTCATTATACACCTACACTGGGTATAGAATCCCCCCCCCCTTTAAATTAATCTAATTTGGTAGCTTTGCAGCTTTCTGATTTGTCGAAGATTTTATCTTTGTGCCAAGTGCTATTTAAAGTATGCACTCCAGAACTACAAATATGGCATGCATAGTTATTTAAATAGATATAGTAGCTAGGCTTAAACACCTTTCAGACAGAGTGGAACCCGTTAGGCGGATCTGCCTGCTCAGCAGGGGGTCTCTCCGCTGATCCCCACTGAGCAGGCGGATGACAGGTCTGTGTCTGCTCCACATTGTGGCGCGGACACATACACAGCTTGCTGTTCTCTATGGGGTGGTCTGATGGAAACAGACTGCCTGTCCGTTTCCATCTGACTGTCAACTGATCCCCATCTGTCTGTTTTCAGTTGCCTGGATCGGATGGCGGCGAGAGTCAGCAGACATATGTTCGCTGACATTTGCCTCTTCATAGAGAACAATGGGTGGTCCGATCGGGTCCGACTGAAAAACGGACATGCGGTTCTGATCGGTCCGCTGGTGTGAAAGGGGCCTTATAAAGAAAAATCACTATCATGTTTACCTTTTAAGGTTTTAAGTTTACTCTGCATATACTTTGCCCTACCTGGTTCCTCCTCCCCTACCCTAATAATGGGCTAATGAATATTTAAAACAAAATGTTTTCATTACATATCGTTTTGTTTTTTTAGACCTTTGATTTCATTACTTGGTCTTTGTGCTTGTCTATGCAATGCAGTCAGAACACAGCTGAAAATATCACAGCACCCTGGCTTAGTGTTCCTCATAATAGCCATCAGCCCTGGTGCATGTAGTGAGATATCACTTGGAGTGAGTTATGCAAATATAATGTTTTAATGGGAGGATGTTAGGCCAGTGGACTGAAAGTTCACAGGCAGACTGGTATTGCGTGCACACTGTCCCAGGTAAAGCTTAGCTGGAGGCTGAAGAGGAAAGAGCTAGATAATGCTGGGTGCCCTGTATCCATCCAAAAAATGAGGCAGGCTCTAAAGCACCTTGTGAGAGCCCAAATCTAAAGTGCAATGTGAGAAGCTGTATATCATGCCTTCTTACAATGCAGCGCATGAATTGGCACTGCGTATTCAACATGTGCCATAATCAGACATGCATACAGGGACAACACAATACTTTTTTCATATTTTATTTCATTTTTTATTTATTTGCTTTTAGAGCTGCTATTTGTCATTAAGAGCCCATTCAGACTAGCGCGACACGACTTTGGGGGGGGCGACCGCTGTGCACCGCGACTTCGGCGCGACTTGCAGAGACTTCACATAATGGAAGTCTATGCCAGTCGCTCCGAGGTCGCCCCAAAGTAGTACAGGACCCTTTTTCTAAGTCTGACTTGTGTCCCTCCTATTAGAACGGGTCCTGTGCTAATCAATGGACCGCGACCGGGCGCAAGTCGCCTGACAAGTCGCGCTAATGTGAATGGGCTCTGAGTCCTCCTGCAATGGTATTCTATTTATTGTTTATAGTGAAGGGCATTCAGATTTTCAGACATCAGAGGTATTATTCATGTTATCTTTGTTTTTGTTTTGTTTTTAAATATGGGTACAGTTTTAAGCTTTAGGATGTAAGGTAATTTCTTTAAATCCCCTTGAAAATCTATCCCCCAAATCAGTAAAAGGCCCCATCAAAAAGAGATCTATTTATAAATATTTTCAAACAACATTCATAGTTTTCATCCACAATTCACACATTTCCCAACAGAATCAAATTGGAAAAACTAGCTAACCTTGGGTGAAAATGTGTGAATCTTGTATAAAAATATTTATAAATAGAAAAAAAAATTGTATTACTCTGCTATTCGCCTAGTTTAAGTAAAAAACAATGGTAAATGGAATACACTGAAAATTAAAATGCTCTGATAAGCATAACGATAACAAAAGCTGATCAAGCTTAAAATGTATAATTTAATTATTATTTCTATTTATAAAATATTGTGAATGTTACAACAGAAAACCATTGATTTTTTTTTTTTTTTTTTTTTACAAAGTGTATACTTTGCAAGTACTTACACAAACTTTTATACAGCAATAAAAAATGTAAATAAATAAACATATTGATTAAAATAGCAGATTTACATTGTATTAACAAGAAGCAACAGTGGTAACGGCCACGTGATTTCTGTGTTTCCAAGTATACCTGTGTGTCCAAGTATACCTATGACCCAAAATAGCAAAACTGTCCAAAGCACAATTCAGGAAAGTCTTCTCAGAATGGATAACATGTCTTATTCCTCCTCTTACAAAGAAGAATGACGCGCTTCTCATTGGTCAGCAAAGTCTCAAGGCTAAACTGATCAATGGGCACTTGTTATCATGAGCACTATAATAGATACTCAATCCCAGGGCTGTGTAGGGCAGTGTACAGTGTTCGGACTGCTACAACAGTGTGAACACCCATGCAATACGATTCTGGTGTGGACCAAAAAAAGGGTCCTGCACGAGTTTGGTCTGAATGCGATGCAAATTCAGTCATACAATCTGTATGGCTGAATTCGCATCACACAGACATCGCATGTGATTTGCACAGCAGTGCGGTGCAAATCACATGCGATGTCTGGCATCGCTACAGGGAGAACCAGCCCTAAAGCAGAACTCTCAGTCAACACTGACTATGTTTAATCCATATGCTGCTAGCATTAGTAAATAGACAGGAAAGTATACCATATTTACTTGTTTTAACCTTTTTTCTTTTTTTTTTTTTTTTACATTTCTTTAGTTAGTTCCTGGTTTCAATGCCTAGGTAAATGATGTCATAAATCCCAGGAGTCTTCAGGAGGGCACACCCTCCTGCCTTCATGTTTAAGCGCAGGACAGATGGATTCCAGTAAATGCTACATGAATCTTATGCCCTTTCCCAAGATGGCCACGGGCTGAAATGCTAGGGGGTGTTTTTCAAAGTGATTTCTCAGCAAAATAAACAATGGAAACATGGATAGATGGGGGAGTATGCTTTGAATTATAAAAATGAATTAAATAGCATTTTTGGTTTGTGGTGCTCAGATCCAGTGCAGTACCACTTTAACACAGGCGAGCTGGAGTGTTGTGGTCACAAGAACGTATAGAAAAACATGAAAAAAGATATATGCATTATTGAAGGTATTTATATAGTACCAAAAATTGACATTTACACCAGTTCCTGCCCTGAAGGTGCTTACAATCTAAAGTCCCCACCTCACATGCATGTACACATTCTATAGCCAATTTTGAAAGGAGCCAAATAACCTACCAGCATGTCTTTTGAGACTGGTAGAAAACCCATGCAACCACAGAGAGAACATGCAAACTCCACACAGACAGTGTCCTGGCCAGGATTCGAACCAGGGACCCCAGTGCTGCAATGCAAAATTGCTAACTACTTAGCCATAAATGTGGAAGGATATTGTGATAGTGGTGTGTGAATAAAAATACTGGCTTAACAAAACTGCAAATATTTTGGCATGTAAAATACAATGTAGGTAACATATATTGATTTCAAATGAGTATTTAGCTGTTTGGCCAGAATTCACCTTCATAAGCAGATACAGGGGCTCAGCTTTAAAAAGTTATACATACGATACATACTCAATAGATTATTTGGCCACCAAAAGACTTGTCTGTGGATCAATGTGTGATCTTGCCAACATGCTTGAATATGCACGAAACATAACACTTGCAAAAAAAGATGTAAGGCTGTTTAAATTATACCAAAAAATAAAGACCTCTACCCGTGCCACATCCTAAATTTCTATAGAAAAAAGTTTGCAAGAACCAGTCCTGCTAAACATAAAAAAAATCAAAAGTTTATTAATGAACAGATTTCTTAAAAAATGCATCATGCGTATATTGATTCATAAATATAATACAGTTATACATCAGTATACATTTATATATCATTGTATGGCTGTATTATTTTTATGAATCAATATACGCATGATGAGTTTTTAAAAAAAACCTGTTCATTATTAAAGTTTTGATATTTTTTATGTACAGTATATTTGAACTTGTCTCATGCCAGTAAAATCTGCCAATAGCAGGATTGGTTCTTGTAAACTTTTTAAAATTGTGTATAAATTATGTGTAGTTTGAACGTTTCTTAAAGTGATTGTAAAGTCTGTTTTTTTTTTTTTTTTTCAAATAACAAACATGTTATACTTACCTGCTCTGTGCAGTGGTTTTTCCCAGGGTGGCCCAGATCCTCCTCTTCTCGGATCCCTCTTCAGTGCTCCTGACCCCTCCCTCCTATTGAGTGCCCCCACAGCAAGAAGCTTGTTATGAGGGCACCAGAGCCCAGTCACAGCTCCCTGTGTCCATTCAGACACAGGGCTGCGACCCAGCTCACCCCGTTTCTCTCCTGATTGGCTGACTGACTTTGATTGACAGCAGCAGGAGCCTTTTGCACTGCACTGCTGTCTCAGCCAATGAGGAGAGGAGTCCTGGGCAGTTGAGAGACTCCTGCAACATCGCTGGATAAAGATGGGCACAGGTAAGTATTAGGGGGGTTGAGGGGGGCTAATGTACACAGAAGGTTTTTTTATCTTAATGTATAAAATGCATTAAGTTAGAAAAAAACCTTTTGCCTTCCCAATCCCTTTAAGTGCCCTCCATTTCGCATTGTAATTTATTTTCTAATCTATGGAAGCTAAAGAATCAGCATTTTTATGTACGCACATTATCATAACCATTTTCCTAAACCAAAGAGAGGGCAGTGATGTGGTACATTATCAATACAATCTTTAATCAGATAAAAGATAACAAGTATAACTTACATTCTGTATGCTAGTATACCCCTTGTACACGTCCTCAATGGATGTGTATGGTGAGCATAATCCTGGGCCAGAAGCTATGCAATTAATACTATTGAAACAGATAGATCAGGGCAGACTGACAAACAATCTTGTGTTTATTGCCGTGATCAATGCTGGAGCTCTGTCTGACCACAGCCTGAGCTTGGCGGTTTCCCCATTGCCAAGCCTAACATTTTTGGGGTGTATGGTATATAGTATTTTATACACAACTAGTGTAATCTGGCATATTAACTACTACACTGAACAAAATTATAAACGCAACACTTTTGTTTTGCCCCCATTTTTCATGAGCCAAACTCAAAGATTTAAGACTTTTTATATGTAAAAAGGCCTATTTCTCTCAAATATTGTTCACAAATCTGGCTAAATCTGTGTTAGTGAGCACTTCTCCTTTGCCAAGATAATCCATCTACCTCACAGGTGTGGCATATCAAGATGCTGATTAGACAGCATGATTATTGCACAGGTGTGCCTTAGGCTGGCCACAATAAAGGCCACTCTAAAATGTGCATATTTACTATATTGGGGGGACCGGGGGGTCCGAAAACCAGTCAGTATCTGGTGTGACCACCACCAAGTTTTTGATTGTGGCCTGTGGAATGTTGGTCCACTCCTCTTCAATGGCTGTGCAGAATTGCTGGATATTGGCAGGACCTGGAACACGCTTTCGTATATGCTGATCCAGAGCAACCCAGACATGCTCAATGGGTGACATTTCCATTGAGTATGCTGGCCATGCAATAACTGGGATGTTTTCAGCTTCCAGAAATTGTGTACAGTTCCTTGCAACATGGGGCCGTGCATTATCATGCTGCAACATGAGGTGATGGTCGTGGATGAATGGCACAACAATGGGCCTCAGGATCTCATCACGGTATTGATCCACAACGTTTACGTCAGCAAACCACTCACCCACACGATGCCCACATGCTGTCTGCCATCTGCACTGTACAGTAAAACTGGGATTCATCCTGGAAGAGACACCTCTCCAAAGTGCCAGATGCCATTGAATGTGAGCATTTGCCCACTCAAGTCGGTTATGATGACAAACTGCAGTCAGGTCTAGACCCCGATGACGAGGATGACGAGCATGCAGATGAGCTTCCCTGAGATGGTTTCTGAAAGTTTGTGCAGAAATTCTTTGGTTATGCAAACCAATTGTTGCAGCAGCTGTCCGGGTGGCTGGTCTCAAATGTTCTTGGAGCTGAAGATGCTGGATGTGGAGGTCCTGTACTGGTGTGGTTACACATGGTCTGTGGTTGTGAGGCCGGTTGGATGTACTGCCAAATTCTCTGAACACCTTTGGAGATGGCTTATGGTAGAGAAATTAACATTATATTCACGGGCAACAGCTCTGCTGGACATTCCTGCAGTCAGCATGCCAATTGCACGCTCCCTTAAAACTTGCAACATCTGTGGCTTTGTGCTGTGTGATAAAACTGCACATTTTAGAGTGGCCTTTTATTGGGACCATCTTTTGATGCACTGTCTGTATGTATTTGTTCATGAGGAATAAAGGATACCATTGATTTCATTTTCATCTTCGAGTGCGGTCTCACTTTCTTGGTTTCCACACCTGTGCAATAATCATGCTGTCTAATCAGCATCTTGATATGCCACACCTGTGAGGTGGATGGATTATCTCGGCAAAGGAGAAGTGCTCACTAACACAGATTTAGACAGATTTGTGAACAATATTTGAGAGAAATAGGTCTTTTGTGTGCATAGAAAAAGTCTTAGATCTTTGAGTTCAGCTCATGGAAAATGGGGGCAAAAACAAAAGTGTTGCGTTTATAATTTTGTTCATTGTAAATACACATGAAAAATAACCATTCTTATTGCCAGCACTCCTATGCAAAAACAAATATTAATGTATAAATTTAATAAAACAAAATAATAGCTTAAAAAAAAAATGTTTATATGAATAAAAAACACGATGTCCAATGACTTTGGTTGAAATTTAGGAAACCTGCGAGAGTGAGGAATAAGGTAAGTATGTCACATCACTCCTTATCCCCTAGGCAAACTGAGTTAACCCTCTGTGTTTGGAAAGCAGTAAATATTCTTCCATGAAATTTAGCAAACAATTTTTGGCAGCAGAGCGACATAACCATTCTTCAGAAAAGAAAACCAATTGTATAACAAATATATTGAATAGGAAAAGGAAGGACAGGATCTAAGTGCTCACTGTTTTAACTGGGCATTTATTGGAATAAAAATATTGCACGTACATGTTGTAAGATAAAAACGGCATAACGGCAACAGCAACGGGGGAAGTCACATGACCCGCGGCCATCCCG
Source organism: Pelophylax lessonae (assembly GCF_965119305.1). Taxonomy (NCBI): domain Eukaryota; kingdom Metazoa; phylum Chordata; class Amphibia; order Anura; family Ranidae; genus Pelophylax; species Pelophylax lessonae. The sequence continues at coordinate 330,555,218 of NC_138770.1, read as the reverse complement.
GAAGACAGAGAGAGGAGGCAAAGAGACACCGACCTCACCGCTTGTATTGTTATGCCGTTTTTATCTTACAACATGTAAGTGCAATATTTTTATTCCAATAAATGCCCCGTTAAAACAGTGAGCACTTAGATCCTGTCCTTCCTTTTCTTTATGTATAAAACTGGGGAGGAGGTTCATGTGGAACACTGTGGGAAAGAAGGAAGATCCAGTACTAGTGTCTCTATACACATGCTGAGGTTTTGCTTGGAGATCTTGCCCTTCCTTGCAATTTTAAGTGGAGGAAGTTTGTGTGGAACGCTCAGAGAGAGGAGGAGGATCTAGAGCTGGTGTATATATATATATGCTGGGTGACCCTGTAGGGTCTCTTTCTGGAGGTGAGAGGCAGAGAAAGCTGTGGTGGTGGGAGATGAGCACTTGGAATTGATTTGCATGCTTCTACTAAGAGCACTGGGTTTCTTATCAAGATATGAGAGACTGTCTACTCCGTTTTTCACCCTGCTATTTCATTTATTTTACACATTTATGCGAAATTATACTGGACTTATGTGGAATTTATTATGCACTATTATCTCTAGATTATTAAGATTGTGCTGCACTTTGTAATTTTACATATACTATATAAACACTTTTTTACACATAGGATACTTGTATTTTAATCTTAGTTTTAACTATTATTTTGTTTTATTTTTTATTGATGTATTATTAACTGATTGTATAGCAAAATATTGTTGGTAATAAGGATTGTTATTTTGCTGTGGTAACTGCAGTACCAACAAATAGTGGGTATACACAGGCTGCCAGCTAAACAAAAATGGAATCCACCCCAATTTATAACTCGCTTTTGAAGTAAGGTGTACATGGAAAAGCTTTGCACGGCACAAACAAGAAAGTTTACCCAGCACACTTACCAGCTAGCCAAAGAAAAAAAAAGGAACCATTACACTGTCTAACAATTTGCATTAAAAACAGAGGTTTTAGTTGCACAACAAATGAATGGGGAAGTTGCATTGCCTCATCAAGGCCCCTCTGTAAAGTGCAGGGCTGGCCTTAGGTGATCAGGCGACCTGTGCGAGCTAATCCCGTGGCGCCCCCCCCCCCCCGCGCGAATTTTCTTGCACCTTTTTTGCACTTTATTTAACTTTTCTTTTTTATGATCACTGATAACTTAGCCCCCCTTACATAAGAGCCCCCCTTACATCAGAGACCCCCCACACAAAGCCCCCCTTAAATCAGAGACCCCCGACATAGAGCCCCCTTACATCAGAGACCCCACACACAGAGCCCCCCTCACATCAGAGACCCCCAACACAAAGCCCCCCTCACATCAGAGACCCCCAACACAAAGCCCCCCTCACATCAGAGACCCCCGACACAAAGCCCCCCTTACATCAGAGACCCCCCACACAAAGCCCCCCTCACATCAGAGACCCCCGACCCAAAGCCCCCCTCACATCAGAGACCCCCCACACAGAGCCCCCCTCACATCAGAGACCCCCGACACAAAGCCCCCCTCACATCAGAGACCCCCGACACAAAGCCCCCCTTACATCAGAGACCCCCGACACAAAGCCCCCCTTACATCAGAGACCCCCCACACAGAGTCCCCCTCACATCAGAGACCCCCCACACAGAGCCCCCCTTACATCAGAGACACCCGACCCAAAGCCCCCCTTACATCAGAGACCCCCCACACAGAGCCCCCCTCACATCAGAGACCCCCCACACAGAGCCCCCCTCACATCAGAGACCCCCGACACAAAGCCCCCCTCACATCAGAGACCCCCCACACAAAGCCCCCCTCACATCAGAGACCCCCGACCCAAAGCCCCCCTCACATCAGAGACCCCCCACACAGAGCCCCCCTCACATTAGAGACCCCCAACACAAAGCCCCCCTCACATCAGAGACCCCCCACACAGAGCCCCCCTCACATCAGAGACCCCCGACACAAAGCCCCCCTTACATCAGACCCCCCCTCCCCACAGAGCCCCGCACATCAGAAACCCCCTTACACAAAGCCCCCCTAACATCAGAGACCCCCTACACACACACACACACAAAGCCCCCCTCACATCCTCACATCAGAGACCCCCCCACAAAAAGCCCCCCTTACATCAGACCCCCCCTCCCCACGGAGCCCCCCACATCAGAGAGCCCCCCCTTACATCACAGACCCCCCACAAAAAGCCCCCCCCACACATAGCCCCCCACATCAGAGAGCCCCCCCTTACATCACAGACCCCCACACATAGCCCCCCTCACACAGAGCCCCCCCTTACATCACAGACACCCCCTTACATTTTTTGAAGGAGAGAGATGTCACTTACTTTACTTTGTCTGCAGCTTTTTTTTTTCTTTAAACTTCCCGCCCACACATCCCCGGGAGTGTGGGCGGGCGGGAGGAGGAGAAGGGGCGGGGCGAGGAGGAGCTGAAGATCTCTCCTCCCTCCCTGCACTGACGCCAGAGGAGAGATTGTCAGCTCCTCCTCGCCCCGCCCCTTCTCCTCCTCCCGCCCGCACTCCCGGGGATGTGTGGGCACTGGGCAGGAAGTCAGCGTGGATTCCGTGGAAGGATCGGAGGCTGAGCTGTGTGAGAGATACACAGCTCGCCTCACTGCAGCAATAGGTGATCGAGGCATGGCTGCACAGCGGGAGGTAAGCGGCGGCCGCGGCCTGTGTTAACCCTGTCCAGGCCGCAGTCGCCGCTCACCTCCCGCTGTGCAGCCGTGCCTCGATCACCTATTGTTGCAGTGAGGCGAGCTGTGTATCTCTCACACAGCTCAGCCTGATCCTCTGCGAGCTGTGATGGCCGCACGGCGCCCTTGTTGCCCATGGCGCCCTGTGCGGCCGCACAGCTCGCACACCCCAAAGGCCGGCCCTGGTAAAGTGCAGCTTTCAAATACATTTGCAGATGTTGTTGTTTGTGCTATACAGGTGTCATGTACCTGGGTGTCCTTGAACCAGGAGGTTCCCTGTTTTGTAGCTTGCAGCCTTATCTGTTGTGCCACAAAGAAGCTCTGGAGTTTTTGCAGTGATTTTCCAGCCTGATGCTTTACTTTTGGACTCACTAGCTCCACCTGCTGCCAGCTGCGAACAATGTACAATTTAACCAGCTGTGAACAATGTACAATTTAACCAGCCTTTAAATAGCAGTACTTACTGTTCCTTAATGCCCGTTTGTTTTGGAATATCTTCCTGGGTGTGCTGTTTGCTCTTTTAATGACTATCGTGTATGAACCTTTGGCTGTATTCTTGACCCCTCTTCAGCCTGCCGAATCTGTACTTCACCGCCAGCTTGTGTATGACTTCTGCCTGCCTGACCATTCTTTGGAATACGTTTGGATACCGCTTTGCCCGATCTGTTGCCGGCCTGATCTCTGACTACGTTTTCGCCTGAATCCTCAGCACTCAAGCTCCACTTCGGACTTTACATAACAGGTACCTAACAACAGGCTACAAGGCCCATGTTGTTGTCAGACCAGAGCATCATTGTGGATCACACAGAGAGATGCAGAATTTTTGTCACCTTTCTCTTATCTAATTGCTGGAATAGTGTGTAAGATGTGTCTGCCAACTTGCAGAACCGTTGGCCCCAAGTACTTTTGCCCCTTCACATGCATTGGAGCCAGGTACAAGCTGTTGAATAGCCTAACTTAAAGTATAACTAAGGAACCAAACTTTTTTTTAGTTTGGATAGAGGGGAGAGGGATTAGAACCCCTGTCAGGTTTTATTGCTATCTGTGCCCCCGTTAGGGACATTTACCCCCTCTATTTGTCCTGTTTATTATTATCATTGAAAGTGAAAGTAAACGGTCGCAGATCTCTAGCCACAGCCCCCCTTGTTGCCTCTTATCCACCTACTCCTAAGTTCGACCCATGGTTATTCTGTTAGCACATATGGATTGTACTTATTTTGTTTACCAACTGTTGTTACCTGTTTACTTTGTTCTCCAATAAAATGTTTGAACAAGAAAGTGAAAGTAAAAAAAAATTCAAAATTTTGGGTTGTCCAGGAAAAGTAAAAGCGGGGACATCTTCCAATCGTGACACTAGTTCTGATGACCTGGCAGTCCTCAAAAGATTCCCGTAACCACTTCTGGACCGGAAGAATTTGCCCCCCTTAATGACCAGGCCATTTTTTGCGATTCGGCACTGTGTTACTTTAACAGTAAATTGCGCGGTAATGCGACACTGTATCGAAAAAAAATTGATATCCTTTTTTTACCACAAATAGAGCTCTCTTTTAGTGGTATTTTGATTACCTCTGTGATTTTTATTTTTTGTGCTATAAACAAAAAAAGAGCGACAATTCTGAAAAAAAAAACAATATTTTTCACAGTCTGCTATATAACATTCCCAAAAAAACAAATTTAAAATTAAAAATGTTTCATCCTATTCAGCCAATTTGTATTCTGCTACATATTTTTGGTAAAAAAAAAAAAAAATCACAATAAGCGTATTTTGATTGGTTTGCACAAAGGTTATCAGGTCTACATACTAGGGGAAAGATGTATGTAATTTATATCTATTTTATTTATTTTTTCACTAGTAATGGCAGCGATCTGCGATTTTTAGTGGGACTGCAACATTGCCGTGGACAGATCGGACCGATAACTGACATTTTTTACACTTTTGGGGGGACCAGTGACATTACTGCAGTAATTAGTGCTAAAAATATGCACTGTTACTGTAATAATGACATTGGCAGGGAAGGGGCTAACCTAGGGGTGATCAAAGGGTTAAGTGTAAGCCTAGGGGGAGTGTTTACTAACTGTATGGCGGGATGGACTTGTGAAATTAACATAGAGACCTGTGATCCTATATAGAAGGATCACAGGCGCTCTGTGATCATTTCAGAGAGAAGAACGGTCAGCTGTGTTTACAACAGCTGACCGTCCTTCTCTCTCAGCGGGGAGCGATCGCGGGTGGCCAGCGGCAATCACGGGCACCGGCCCCATACATCGGCATACCAGCTGCCTAGTGGTGGCGGGAGCGCAGTGCCGACGACACACGCTCGTCCCCCAGCACCCTGCACGCGACCGACGTAGAGCTACGTAGTTTTGCGCAGCTGAGGCAGCCTGCTGCAGTAAAACTGCGGCAGGCCGTCGGCAAGTAGTTAACTTTCAGGAATCTCCTCTTACTTCCTGTTTGGCTATGGGACAGGAAGCGAGGGGAAATCTCTCCAATAGGACAAAGGTGGCAAAATAAACCTTACAAGGGTTATAACCCTCCCTTTTCTCTGCCCAAAATAAAAAAAAAAATAAGTTTTGCCTGTAGTTCTACTTTAATGTGAGCTAAACATGTTATTTCTTTTCTGAATAAAGATTGTGTTGATAATGTGCCAGATCACTGCAGTCCTTTTTTGTGTTTATATGTTTTAAAGTTTATTCCAAGCATTCTCTGTGTCATTGCTGGAGAGCTGCAAAAAGTACTAGTACTTTGTGAACATTGTGATATTGTCTCTTGGGGAATATTAAGATGAAGTGACAAGCGTAAAACTGATAAATTGTACTGTTTTTATGTAACAATCATTTCTAAACATTGTAGTAAGGTTTTATATTGGCATCTTCAGCCATTATTTTATGCATGATAAAGCAATTATATTTTAAGAGCACAGACACTAATGGGAACAGAAAGGTTGCTGAATACATGAACAAGTAGGCACTTTGGTATGCCAGACTGCAAATATTTTTTATTTTTTGCACTTGTGTGAATACTGTCAGTGTAAGCTCTCTTTTAAATAGTAGCATATTTAGTGAATTGTGTAATGTTTATTTTAATCCATGGCAGCAGATCAATTTAAAACGTTCAGATCCCTGTTCATATCACCTAATATGCATGCTTGTTTCATTTTCATCAGGGATAGAAGGCCTTGCTATAAATTAGTGTAGCTCTTAACAATCCAACAGTAAGTAAGACTTAATGGCTTTGGTGCTGTAATACAAAAAGTAAAATACAGTATATTCCAGTATTTTAAGTTTTAGGAGTTTTTTCTGAACTATTTAAACAATCAAAGAATAGATGATCTTCAATTATATCAGTCTCTTCGAGATCAATCTCTTGGTCTTGAGTCAACTGGTCAATATCCTCATCTGAAGTAGAGGGATGTGTCAAGATTATCCGTGGAATCTTAGGAGCAAAAAAAAAAATGTGTTAAAATTAAGATTACAAAATAAAAGTGAAATGTAAAAACAGTTGCATTAAAAGATTTGCAGCACATGAAAATATAACTTATATTTCTAATATCATCCTACTTCTACTTTATATATATCACTTTTTTCTTCTTTTGTATCTGTCTACCCCTATACCATGAAATATGAAATATAAAACAATATATATATAGATATATATATACAGGGCTGCTGTTAGAAATCGTGGGGCCCCGTACAGACTACCTGGCAGGGCCCCCTCAAGAAAATATTAAAGATATATTTAGCTAAAATTACAACAAAATCACTATTATCAGACACAAATATAACATAACTCGCATAATTCCTGCTAAATCTAAAAAAAAAAAAAACTATGTTAAATAAAAAAGAAGATGAGATGAGAAAAATATACAGGCTGGGCAGTTGGAGCTCAGTGATCAGAGAGCCAGAGACAGAGAAACAAAGTTACAATTTACAAATAAACCCTGGAGCATAGATAAGTGCGGGGAGGGGGCCCACACAAGGGAGGGGGATTAGTGAGGGACAACTGTCTCTTTCTCAACAGATAAAAGCTGATAGCAGGGAGAGGGACCGATCAGATTCAGGTGCTGGAGGAATATTTCTGTATTTGTTGTCCATCACTAATCCCCCTCTCTGTGTGGGCCCCTCTGTGTGCTGGGGCCCCCTACAAGAGTGCTGGTGGTCCCCCCCTATCAGCGGCCCTGTATATATATTCACAGTATCTCATAAAAGTGAGTACACCCCTCACATTTTTTGTAAATATTTTTTTATATCTTTTCATGTGACAACACTGAAGAAATGAAACTTTGCTACAATGTAAAGTAGTGAGTGTACAGCTTGTATAACAGTGTAAATTTGCTGTCCCCTCAAAATAACTCAACTTACAGCTATTAATGTCCAAACCGCTGGCAACAAAAGTGAGTACACTCCTAAGTGGAAATGTCCAAAGTGTCAGTTTGTGTGGCCACCATTTTTTTTTCTAGCACAGCCTTAACCCTCTGTGGGGTGGAGTTCACCAGAGCTTCACAGGTTTCCACTGGAGTCCTCTTTCACTCCTCCATTACGACATCACGGAGCTGGTGGATGTTAGAGACCTTGCGTTTGAGGATGCGCCACAGATGCTCAAATGGTTTAGGTCTGGAGACATGCTTGTTTTATTCTTTAGCAAGGCAGTGGTCATTTTGGAGGTGTGGTTGGGGTCATTATCATGTTAAAATGCTGCCCTGCAGCCCAGTCTCTGAAGGGAGGGGATCATGCTCTGCTTCAGAATGTCACAGTACATGTTGGCATTCATGGTTCCCTCAATGAACTGTAGCTCCCCAGTGCTGGCAGCACTCATGCAGCCCCAGACCATGACACTCCCACCACCATGCTTGACTGTAGGCAAGGCACACTTGTCTTTGTACTCCTCACCTGGTTGCCGCCACACACGCTTGACACCATCTGAACTAAATACGTTTATCTTGGTCTCATCAAACCACAGGACATGGTTCCAGTAATCTATGTCCTTAGTCTGCTTGTATTCAGCAAACTGTTTGCGGGCTATCTTGTGCATCAACTTCAGAAGAGGCTTCCTTCTGGGACGACAGCCATGCAGGCCAATTTAATGCACTGTGCGGCGTATGGTCTGAACACTGATAGGCTGACCCCCCACCCCTTCAACCTCTGCAGCAATGCTGGCATATGTCTATTTCCCAAACAATGAAGAGAGATAACACCGCTCAGTCTAGCCAAAGTCCACGATTCAAGGTGGGTGTTGAACCTCGGCTCGCCACCAGGAGAAGCATGAAACCTCTTTAGTCGACCATAGCGAGGCCTGTTCTGAGTGGAACCTTTCCTGGTAAACCGCTGTCTTGGCCATCGTGCTGCAGCTCAGTTTCAGGGTCTTGGAAATCTTCCTATAGCCTAGGCCATCTTTATGTAGAGCAGTGGTTCTCAACCCTGGTCCTTAGGACCCACTAGAAGGCTAGGTTTGCAAGATAACTTAAATACATCACAGGTGACATAATTTGCTGCTCAATGATTGCAGTATTCTAGTCTGCATCTCCCCAAGGTAAAACTTAAATTCTGGCCTGTTAGTGGGTCCTGAGGACAGGAGCTGAAAACTACTGATGTAAATCAACCATTCTTTTTGTCAGATCCTCAGAGAGTTCTTTGCCATGAGGTGCCAGGTTGAACTTCCAGTGACCAGTATGAGAGAGTGAGAGCGATAACACCAAATTTAACACACCTGCTCCCCATTCACACCTGAAACCTTGTAACGCTAAAGAGTCACATGACATCGGGGAGGGAAAATGGCTAATTGGGCCCAATTTGGACATTGTCACTTGTACTCACATTTGTTGCCAGCAGTTAGACATTAATGGCTGTGTGTCAAGTTATTTTGAGGGGAGAGCAAATGTATACTGTTATACAAGCTGTACACTCACTATTTTACATTGTAGCAAAGTGTAATTTCTTCAGTGTTGTCACATGAAAAGATATAATAAAATATTTACAAAAATGTGAGGGGTGTACTCACGTTTGTGAGATACTGTATGTCAGCACCCCCTCACACCTGTATATATGTCAGCCCCCCTCACACCTGTATACAGTGCCTTGCGAAAGTATTCGGCCCCCTTGAACTTTGCGACCTTTTGCCACATTTCAGGCTTCAAACATAAAGATATAAAACTGTAATTTTTTGTGAAGAATCAACAACAAGTGGGACACAATCATGAAGTGGAATGAAATTTATTGGATATTTCAAACTTTTTTAACAAATAAAAAATTGAAATATTGGGCGTGCAAAATGATTCAGCCCCTTTACTTTCAGTGTAGCAAACTCTCTCCAGAAGTCCAGTGAGGATCTCTGAATGATCCAATGTTGACCTAAATGACTAATGATGATAAATAGAATCCACCTGTGTGTAATCAAGTCTCCGTATAAATGCACCTGCACTGTGATAGTCTCAGAGGTCCGTTTAAAGCGCAGAGAGCATCATGAAGAACAAGGAACACACCAGGCAGGTCCGAGATACTGTTGTGGAGAAGTTTAAAGCCGGATTTGGATACAACAAGATTTCCCAAACTTTAAACATCCCAAGGAGCACTGTGCAAGCGATAATATTGAAATGGAAGATGTATCAGACCACTGCAAATCTACGAAGACCTGGCCGTCCCTCTAAACTTTCAGCTAATACAAGGAGAAGACTGTTTAGAGATGCAGCCAAGAGGCCCATGATCACTCTGGATGAACTGCAGAGATCTACAGCTGAGGTGGGAGACTATGTCCATAGGACAACAATCAGTCGTATACTGCACAAATCTGGCCTTTATGGAAGAGTGGCAAGAAGACAGCCATTTCTTAAAGATATCCATAAAAAGTGTTGTTTAAAGTTTGCCACAAGCCATCTGGGAGACACACCAAACATGTGGAAGAAGGTGCTCTGGTCAGATGAAACCAAAATCAAACTTTTTGGCAACAATGCAAAACGTTATGTTTGGCGTAAAAGCAACACAGCTCATCACCCTGAACACACCATCCCCACTATCAAACATGGTGGTGGCAGCATCATGGTTTGGGCCGCCTTTTCTTCAGCAGGGACAGGGAAGATGGTTAAAATTGATGGGAAGATGGATGGAGCCAAATACAGGACCATTCTGGAAGAAAACCTGATGGAGTCTGCAAAAGACCTGAGACTGGGACTGAGATTTTTCTTCCAACAAGACAATGATCCAAAACATAAAGCAAAATCTACAATGGAATGGTTCACAAATAAACATATCCAGATGTTAGAATGGCCAAGTCAAAGTCCAGACCTGAATCCAATCGAGAATCTGTGGAAAGAACTGAAAACTGCTGTTCATAAATGCTCTCCATCCAACCTCACTGAGCTCAAGCTGTTTTGCAAGGAGGAATGGGCAGAAATTTCAGTCTCTCGATGTGCAAAACTGATAGAAACATACCCCAGGTGACTTACAGCTGTAATCGCAGCAAAAGGTGGCGCTACAAAGTATTAACTTAAGGGGGCTGAATAATTTTGCACGCCCAATTTTTCAGTTTTTTATTTGTTAAAAAAGTTTGAAATATCCAATAAATTTTGTTCCACTTCATGATTGTGTACCGCTTGTCGTTGATTCTTCACAAAAAATTACAGTTTTATATCTTTATGTTTGAAGCCTGAAATGTGGCAAAAGGTTGAAAAGTTCAAGGGAGCCGAATACTTTCGCAAGGCACTGTATATGTCAGCCCCCCACATACGCACAACTGTAAACACACAAAGCTCTGGCCCCCCTTGTAGACAAACAGCCCTTTCCTTCACAGCCCCTACTTGTAAAGGAGGTCTTCCTACCTAGTCCCAGCTCTTGTTTCCACAAAGCTGACACATTGCTGAGACACAGAGGAGCGGCAGCCCATTTCAGTACATAACACAATACAAGCAGCACACACGAGGGGTGCACATGCAGATAGTAGCCAGAGGTGGCAGTAATACGCTTGATGTCGGAGCTCAATAAAACAGAGTAGCACAGCTCCCCTTCACTTGCTCCTGCCTTCTCCTAGCCTGGCAAGGCACCTCGGGACCCTGGGCTCCTTACATTTGTATTGGCTGCCCCCCCTGATGACAGCCCTGGATTTCATGTCTGCACGACTCTCTGCATCCCTGAGGACCACCCACCACAAGGAGAAGACCTAAAGAAAAGGACAACCCTGCACGTCACGTGTCCAGCTTAAAGACTTATGAAAAAGGACATAGCCTGGTGTTAGGCTTTAAATTACAGGTTGAACTAGAAGGACTTGTGTATTTTTTTAACCTTACCAACTATGTGATTATGTAAATGATATTTCCCTTAGTATTATACTGTTTCTAACTCCAGGACTGTTTTCTGACTTGCGCTGGCAGCATGGTCAAAATATGGTGTGTATTGTACTAATCAGTCATGTTTACACAAACTGTGCAACTGCTATAACAGGAAAAAGTGGGGGTTGTTATTACAATATCTATCTGACTAAATAGATTGCAACATTTCAAAAGCTGACTGGATACACATAAAAATGTTTGTTTGTTTTTTAGTACATTTTTTTTATTTTGGATTGAGTAGAAAATGTTTGAAGTCCCCACCAGGCTTTTCTTTTTTAAAATTTGAGAAATTGTCATATACTGCCTGTTGTGTGGATGCAACAGGAAGCAAGAGGAAATCTCCCTTAGGTGAGAAAAAGTTCCTTTTTAGGCAATTGTCACTGGAAAAAGTGTCCCAACTGAAAGACTTTACTTATATTGCTGTTTTGCTGACAATTCAAAATTTTCAATTTGCCCTTACTTTTATTTCAGGTGACATTGGTAACCAAAACAGCTCAAGAGTGTAAATCTCTGCATAGACACTGATACATAGACACTGAACACTCTATCCAAAACTTTTAAAATACATGTAGAATACAGAGACATGGAATGGGACTTTGAGTAGGCACCCAGAACCATACACAATTTGTAAAAAAATATTCCTTTATTTATTACAGATTAAAATCATCAAATCTAAAAGGGAATATTCAATACATCATACAAAAGATTGTGGCTCCCCTAGAGTGGGACTTTATAGGCACAATAAGATATGGATTTAAAAAAAGTAGTAATAAAAAGTTTATAATTTATTATCACATGAAATATACAAAAGAAAAGACATTTGAATTTATGCTAAAACCATAGCAAGCATATATGATGTGTGCAAATATGTGGGAACTCAACCATCCACTCCAGAATCAGTACCCGACGCGTTTCGAGGTCTGTCACCTCTTCTTCAGGGGTAACACTGGAAGGTTTTCTGTAAGTATTAAAGAATATGTGTAACAGTATATAATATGTAACATATAACTGTTAATACAATCTAGCACAAAACTTAATACATAATCAAGTAGTCATGAAATGACATATAAGAAAGACATATTACTCTTACATGGTTGGTTTGCACAGCGAGTAACAAAGTGCTTGCTAAATAAAAACAGGAAAAAGGTTGAGCCCAACAGGTGCTGCGTGGTCATGAGGTAAGACCCCTATGGATAATTGTAACCAGACGTTGGGAGATAACGGACAGTGCGCCCACAACAAACACTCGGAACAGCTGGAGTCCAATGGGGCTTAGCAGTTCAATCCAGACCAAATCATGCAAAGCTGCAGTAAAACAAGTATAGGAAGCAAACTTACAATGTGTTTTATGCCTCAACTCATTTGTAAATCAATTCACAAAAAGTGAACAATGGATAAATTTGTTGCAGTCTAAATGTTTGATATACAAACATGAATCTATGCTTCAGTGAAACTAGGGGACCAGATGCAAAGATTGTAACAAAAATAATGTGTCAAATACTGCTCACATTAGTATCTACTTGATCTTGAGAAAACACAGATCAGAGGTTAAAAAACTATTCAATATAGGGACACAAGGTCTATGCAGGATGGGGCATCCTATCTAAGTCTTTTATCTTTTAGTTAATTTGCTCTTGAACACCTTGCAATTTTGGGGCTTCCCTTAGATAGGATGCCCCATCCTGCATAGACCTTGTGTCCCTATATTTAATAGTTTTTTAACCTCTGATCTGTGTTTTCTCAAGATCAAGTAGATACTAATGTGAGCAGTATTTGACACATTATTTTTGTTACAATCTTTGTATCTGGTCCCCTAGTTTCACTGAAGCATAGATTCATGTTTGTATATCAAACATTTAGACTGCAACACATTTATCCATTGTTCACTTTTTGTGAATTGATTTACAAATGAGTTGAGGCATAAAACACATTGTAAGTTTGCTTCCTATACTTGTTTTACTGCAGCTTTGCATGATTTGGTCTGGATTGAACTGCTAAGCCCCATTGGACTCCAGCTGTTCCGAGTGTTTGTTGTGGGCGCACTGTCCGTTATCTCCCAACGTCTGGTTACAATTATCCATAGGGGTCTTACCTCATGATCACGCAGCACCTGTTGGGCTCAACCTTTTTCCTGTTTTTATTTAGCAAGCACTTTGTTACTCGCTGTGCAAACCAACCATGTAAGTGTAATATGTCTTTCTTATATGTCATTTCATGACTACTTGATTTATTATGTATTAAGTTTTGTGCTAGATTGTATTAACAGTTATATGTTACATATTATATACTGTTACACATATTCTTTAATACTTACAGAAAACCTTCCAGTGTTACCCCTGAAGAAGAGGTGACTGACCTCGAAACGCACCGGGTACTGATTCTGGAGTGGATGGTTGAGTTCCCACATATTTGCACACATCATATATGCTTGCTATGGTTTTAACATAAATTCAAATGTCTTTTCTTTTGTATATTTCATGTGATAATAAATTATAAACTTTTTATTACTACTTTTTTGATATCCATATCTTATTGTGCCTATAAAGTCCCACTCTAGGGGAACCACAATCTTTTGTATTCCATTACGGGATGTGGCACATTTTATAGAGGACCTCCACGGGAGCACACACAGATTCAATACATCATAGGTACATTTCATATTTGGATTCCATCATATGAACTTGTCTTCGATGATACATATTTAACAGTATTGAACCTCAACGTGTTTCAACTCCTAAGGAGCCTTCATCAGGAAATAAACAGTAATCTGGGATATCGATATACATATATTCCAATGTTATACACAAAGAAGAAAATAAACATCAATCACTAAAGATTAACTTACAAAAACAAGTTGGATATTAATATATACAACTAGATTGTTGGGGGAAAAAACACTCAAACAAAAAATCCACCAGGTAGATTTTCTATTTGAATGTTTTTTTTTCTCAAACATCTGGTTGTATATATTATTAACCAACTCCCAATTTTGGTTATAGAAATATATAATAATAATAATACCCAATATCCAAATATTTCTTTCTTCTATTAGATGTTAAAACATTTTTCCTGTGTGTTGTTGTGGCTGGGCTTAGCATCTCTTGCATCATATCAAAATATACCTAAAGCTCTTGCAGACACACACTTATTCTCTCAATGCATCATTGGTTTTTGTAAGTGAATCTTTATTCATATAGTGACTGATGTTTGTTTTCTTCTTTGTGTATATTATTGAAATGTGTGTTTATATCTATATTCCCGATTACTGTTTTCTCCTGATGAAGAGTCTTTATGAGTTGAAATGCGTTGAGGTTCAATACTATTGAATATGTATCATCGAAGACAACTTTGTATGATGAAATCCATACATGAGATGTACCTATGTTGTATTGAATATAACCTTTTAGATTTGATGGTTTTAACCACTTCAGTACAGGACACTTTCACCCCCTTCCTGCCCAGGCAATTTGCTGTCACACTTTGAATGACAATTCTGAGGTCATGCCACACTGTACCAATATGAAATTTTTATCATTTTTTATCACAAATAGAGCTTTCTTTTGATGGTATTTAATCAAAATTAGTTTTTTTTTATTTTTGCTAAACAAATAAAGAAAGAAGAAAAGTTTGAAAAAAAATTGTTTTTCTGCATTTCTGTTATAACATTTTGTAAATAAGTACGTTTTCTCCTTCACTGATGGGCACTGATGAGGCTGCACTGATGGGCACTGATGAGGCAGCACTGATGTTCACTGATGAGGTGGCACTGATGAGGAGGCACTAATATGCAACACTGATGAGCACTGATGGGCACTGATAAACAGCACTGATATGCAGCACTGATGGGCACTAATAGACAGCACTAATGGGCACAGATAGATGGCACTGATGGGCACTGATAGGTGGCAATGATAGGCACTGATGGGCACTAATGGGCACGGATGGGCAGCACTGATAGATGGCACTGATTGGCAGCACTGATGAGGAGGCACTGACAGGCATTACTGATGGGCACTGTTCAGCATCCCAGGTGGGCATTTGTGAGCATCCTGGTGGGCACTGCCAATGGGGCTGCACTGATAATGAATGCACTGATTATAAGCACAGACCCCCCCATCCCCTGTCAGGAGAGCTGCTTATCGGCTCCCCTCTACTCGTGCCCTTTCAGCATGAATAGAGGAAAGCCAATAACTGGTCTGGCACTTCCTGGTTACACACAAGTGGCTTATCCTGGTGGACGTCATATGACATCCAGTCGGGATAATGGAACCCCCCGCCCAGCCGTCATTCTGTTATAGGCCAGGTGGTGGGATGTGGTTAATCTGTAATAAATAAAGAAATACTTTTTTACTGTTTTGTATGGTGCCAGGTGCCTACTCAAAAGTTGCATTTGCAACAGAAACAATTGAGTGCTGTTCACAATCTTTTTTTTATTTGCACTATTTCAGGACAAGCATTTGGAGTATGTTCCCTTCTACAAGGTCCAAGCAGTACTAATTTACAAAAGTTTTAGCAGAATGTTAAAAAAAGACAATATGAGGCAAACAAAAAAAATGGTAATAAAACTAGCATAATTAGTGAGATAGGACAGAGGGAGAGCTGAAGACTGGGGGGTTGTTGAATGAAGACTGTTGGATGTTGAGTAAGAAAGCCTATATCTAAATTTAGGCCGTTATCTTTTGTGTCAAACAGAACTGTCATTCTTAGTTCAAAGGTTTTCCTTTCCTGAAAAGTTTTGAAATTCCCTTTCAATAACTAAGATATTGAGTTCTTCCTTAGTGTGGTCTTGATGTGAGAAGTGATATCCCACAGGTTTGCAGAGCTCATCTTCTTTATGTTCCTTGATGGAGTGTCAGTGCAAATTCATCCTTGTTTGCAACCTTTTCCCTGTTTTGCCAACATAAGATCCTTTGCTACATCTTTTGCATTGGATGAGGTACATTGACATTACTGGAGGTGCAGTTGTATGATCCTGTGATACTGAAGGTCCCTTTTGTGTGTGTATGTGTGTGTGACACTTTTAGATAGATTGATTTGGTTTCACAGTTTGCAGTGTTTTTTATTCGCTTCCATTATTTGTGACTTCATAATCAGAATGAAGTTTCCTACTTATTAGTTTTATGTCTGAGGTTGGGTGGTTTTCTAAATGCTATTATTGGGGGTTGTTGTAATATTTCTTCCAGAGTTTCATCCTTTGTTATGATGGGTTATAATTTATAAATCATTGATTAACTATCTTATTCCTTCTAGTGCTGGATTGTATGTGGTCATTAGAGGTACACGTTTTTTTTGTTTTTTTCCCCATTGTATTGAAGATGATTTTCTCTTTGGGATTTCAATGCCGTGTTTATGCTGGTATTAATGGTTTTGTCCTTGCAACCCTTCTTATGCAATGAGTCTGCTAGTGTTCTGGGTTTGAGCATATTCGGTGGTAGCTGATGGCCTGGCTGTGTATGATAGCCAGTTTAGTGTGCTGGGGGGTGAAAACTGGAATTGTGGAGATAGTTGCATCTGTCAGTAGGTTTCCTGTATATCTGTAACGCTCCGGCGTTTGTTTAGTGAACTGGATTTGCAGCTGCAGAATTTCCACTCAGTAGTCGTGCAGAGATGTGTTGAATCACCATATCCAACTCTCCAGACTCATCATTGTGGCTCAGCCTGCCTCAGCATGCAAATATACAGGCACTCAGATAAGATGTTCCTGGAGTGATAGGTTGTATACGATAGTATAGAGGTGATGTGCTGAAAGGACAGGCGTGAGTAGTGATAGCAATGATAGGCACTCAATAGTAATGTTCAGGAGTGTTAGCAGATGGTGATAGATAGTATGCAGATAGGTTAGCAATCATGTACAATTAACAGGTGGTAGGGGACAGCAGATGAAGTGTACAGGAATCGCTAACTCAGTGCAAGGATATAGATGGTAGTAGACTCAAGAGCTAGCAATCTATGTAACAGTGCAGATGATAGAAATAGTAATGCATAGATAGCAACAGTCTTTAGTATACAAGAGTAGATAGTGTAAGTTGATAGAAAGGAATCCCCTGTGGGGTACTTATCACTAGTTGGTTTAGAGAGATGAGGGGTCCGGTAATGAGGAGAAGGATCGGTAGCGAGATACAGGATCCGTAGTGAGGTACAGGAAATAGCTGGAGGCTTCGGCAGCGTCAGACAAGGCTGTGTAACAAGCGGTTTGCACGAACACCTTGTGAGTGAAAACCGGCGATTGAAATAGCCGCTCAGAGCGGCGCCTAGTGATGACGTCACGAGATTTAAAGGGACAGGTAGCTATATGCGGAAGAATTGGGCTGGAAGGGTACCGAAGGTACCAGAATCTTGCAATATCGAAGTGTGAAGCTTGTCATCTGTGCTGTATACTTTAGTGTCTAGGAAGTTGACATGTGTTAGAATATTCTATTTTTAGTTTGATTGAATGGTGAAAAGTGTTGACTGATAAGTATAATTGTTTTAGATATTCTTCACCTTCTGTCTATATGATGAAAATATCATCGATATAGCGATAGTATTTGTATGGTTTTTGTTGTATGCTGTTCAGAAATTTGTTTTCCAGGTCAGCCAATAATAATTTTGCATATTGGGATGCCATTTTACTTCCCATAGCAGTATCCATACACTGAAGATAGATGTCCTTATTGAAAGTGAAGTAGTTGTATGTAAGAATGAACTCCATGAGCTGTGCAACAATCTCCCCAGTGAATTTGTGATTTGGAGAGGATAGTAAGAATCTGTGACATACAGCCAACCCATCTTGGTGAAGGATGATACTGTACAGAGATTATACATCCATAGTGACTAGAAATGTATTTGGTGGTAATTGTATATTGTTGAGCTTGTTCAGAAAATCACTTGTGTCTTGCAAAAAACTCGCAGTATTCATAACTAACGGATTTAAAAAAAAATGTCTCTTTCCCTCTGTCTTATCTCACTAACTATGCTAGTTTTATTACCATCACTGTGTACATTTGTTTGTGTGTTTTTAGTTTGTTTTCCTTTCCCAAAGATTTGTCTTTTTTTATTATTATTATTATTATTAATACTATACAGGGTTTATATAATGACAACAGTTTACGCAATATAAAAAGGGAGACAGTACAGTTACAATACAATGAACAAGAGGGTTAAGAGGGCCCTGCTCATAAGAATTTACAATTTAAGAGGGTAGGACAAGTGGTAAAAAGGTTTTAACTGCAGGGGCTCAGCTGCTTGAAGTGATAAAAGATTAGTTGGACACATTCTGCTAAACCTTTTGTGAATTAGTACTGCTTGGACCTTGAAGAAGGGGACATACTCCGAAAGCTTGTCCTGAAAAAAAAAAGTATCACAGACAGCACTCAATTGTTTCTGATGTAATAGAAAATGTATTTATGTATTGAAACTATACAGTACAGACCAATGCAGTGTAAACATTGACTGATTTTTTCACTGCTGATGGTAAGGCTCCTTTCACACGGTCCGCTCCGTCGGCAGACTTTGTGCTGCTCAGCGGGGGATCTATACACTGATCCCCGCTGAGCAGGTGGATGACAGCTCCCTCTCTGCTCTGTGTGCGGAGAGGGAGGTGTCAGAGCCCCACTGCTCTCTATGGGGAATCTGATGAGAGCGGACCGCCTGTCCGCTATCATCCAATCCCATCCGATCCGATCCCCTGGACGGATGGAAAATAGGGTTTCCATCAGTCCGGATTTCACAGACAGGATCGGATGTGGATGGCAGCAGGTGTCAGCGGAGATGTCTGCGCTGACATCCGTTGCCCCATAGGAATGCATGGAGGATCCGATCAGATCCGCCTAAAAAACTGACAGGCGGATCTGATCGGATCGTTCGTGTGAAAGGACCCTTACAGTGGATTAAAAAAGTAACAGGTTTTTTTTTTCTACATTGTTTTGATGTGTAGTTCTCTACGCCATTTACTTGTGACACATCTGTTGTTAACACATTTGGTATGTAGGTATTCCTCTTATGCTACCCTGGGACCTACTGTAGATGTTTTGTCACTCTTGCCACAATGAATGAAATATTTTCAACAAATGAAAAACAATGTCACTTGCCACATAGGTTCCAAAAACCCATGTCAATTTTAAACAATAAAAGAATGTTGTGTTTATATAATATAAAACAATTCCGCTAATATGTATTTATTTTTTTTACCACTGATATCCATTTGATAATAAACGTGTGCCAATTTAAAAGTGCCATTTTGATATTTTCTTTTATTTAGTTCACTTTCAACTCACAGGGTATTCCTAAGAACATATGTTTTCAAATTTGGAAACGAAATGACCTCCTGCAGTTATCAATTAGTTTACAGTGGCCCCTAGTGGTACTGACAGGATATTTAAATGTGATAATCCTCTCTACATAAGCCATCAATTCCAACATCATGCAGAAGTGACTGTTTACTTACATCCTAATAACCTACTTGCAAAGCAGGTTGCAGCATTTGCATTTAAATTTGGATTAAAGCATATTTATTCAGATCAATTCACCACAGCATTTCAAGTTTGTAATGTTAGTTCTCATTATTGGAGCCTGTCGTTATCACTAGATGCTTAACCAATGCACACATTTTTTTGTATTGATTCATTTATCTCATTTTCAATGCATACTAAAAGAGGAGGAAATACTGATACGTTAAATGAATGTCTTTTTCTTTTTTTTTTTTTTTTTGTAAACGTAAAAATAATCAGGCCCTGTGCATTTGGAAATCTTTTTTTCTGATAGCCTTGGAGGTCTCTTTACCAAGTGTTAAAACCTTTCTGCACTTTAAGTTACAAGCTGCAATGCTAATCAGGATTTGCAGATGTCTAGTTTAACTTAGATCTACTGTACAATGCATAGGACTTATCTCTGTATGCTGAGGACTATAGGTATATTTCTAACATAAAGATGTAAAAGAAAAATTTCAAAAATATAATAAAAACATCAGCTCGGGCTAATATTGCTTTATAATTATGAATTCAATATCCATAGCACCCAATGCAACCTAGTAAAGCGTTCTGACTCTTGCGTTAGCAGTGTCCAGTCTCCTTGAACTGAGCAACTCTTTAATTATACAGATTGTAAGACTGATTAAAAGAAAATATGGTACTAATAAAATCTGAGTAGTCAGGAACCAGGAACCCCTACCCCTACCTAAATTAGTAATTGAAGAGATGAGTTGTCAGTCCACAGATTTGTTGGATCTTTTTGTTACACCCTTAAAGCAGAACTAAATTTCACTGTGTGTGGGTGAGCTCTTTCCATAATGTGCAAATGTAGGGGCCCTGACTTAAAGCAGTATTAAACTGCAAACCAAAAATGTAATATATTGCACAGCTTACCAATCGTTATATATGTTGGCTGCATTTGTTTTCTCTTTTCAGGGTTTTTCCCTCTGTTTTCACCTGGTGATCACCTCCTGTATTAGCATGCTCTCATTCTGGATGGAGGCGCTCAGGGGCACAGCAGACAGCAGCCTTGTAATATAGGGGAGTATTAGATGTACTAGCAGATTTTTTTTTTAATCAAGAACATTTTATTGCAAAAAACAAATGCAGCCACCACATCTAAGAATTGGTAATCTGCAATATAATGAATGTTTGCCTTGGATTTAATACCCTTTTAAGGTGAAACTAAAGGGGAAAAAATTGCAAGCAGAGAGGCCCTTTTACTGTAGAAAATTCCTCCTATGTCTTTTCTGGAAAAAAAAAAATGCTTGCATGCACAGCTCAGTGCACATTCTTGGCACCAGAATGAATAAACTCATGTGCACATTTCCTGGTCAGCCAATCTAGATGATTGAAGACCTGACACCCGGGCTGTAAGTCTTCTGTGAGGCTGCAGTGAACGAGCGAACGATGCAGACCCAACCCCTCTACCCTCTGTGACAGTGCGAGGCTCTGCCACTGTGTAAATGTAGGAGAAAATGAAACAGGATTTGCATTAAAGTGTAATGGGAAGTTCCAGACTATTGTTTGAGTGGAGAAAGCTATGTTTTTGGTTTTCTGAGGATTCTGTAGTCCCGGATTGGGGCCTGAAGCTTGAAGGTTACAAAGTGTATTGGGTGGGATAAAGCCTTCAGTCCTGTGTCTAGATTTTACTTAATGCCTGCACCCAGGATGAGTACACAGGCATGCAGGGTCGTTATATACACAAGCCTAAGAATTGCTTAGGACTCCCAGTTTAGAGAGAGCTCCCATATTGGAGACAGGAGATCTCACCCAGGGGTCAGAGATGCCCCAGTCATGAGTCAAGAGACAGGAGGTCTCAACCAGGGGTCAGAGGAGCCCCAGCCAGAAACCAGGAGGTCTCATCCCAGGAGTCCAGTTGACTCCTATTGGGTGTAAAGAGAACCCCTACACAGAGGACAGGAATGGGCCGTTCAGAAGGGCACTGTGACTAAAGGGTGAGTAAGCCGAGTAAACCAGGAGAGCTGGGCAATACAGTCAGTGGGACTGATGAGAAGAGCAGCAGTGCTGCTGATAAGGGAGCCAGTTGAGTATTCATGTTGATGTAAAAGAACCCCTGTGTGGGCAACTAATGTTTATTTGAATTGTCCATATTGCTCAATAAATGTGGGCTGCCATGTCCTAAACTATAATTTGAACTGGCATAAGCCATTGGAAAAGTACTTCCCAAATGAGCATATTCTACCCAACACCACACCTCCTACATTGGGAAAAGTTGTTTCATATTGTACACTGCATGTCACATGATCTCTGGATTAGGGAGAGTCAAATGAGTCATGGGATCCTCTACCCTATTCAGTGATGGTGTTAAATGCAGTGTACACTATGAAAGCATTTTCTCCTTCGAAGAGGAGGGAGGAGGAATAAGGAAGGAACAGGTTCCTGTCTAGAGCTTGCCCACTCACAGAAGTCTCTGAGCTATTCACCTTTTCACCACTAGACGTTCAGCAGCAGAAAGAGGATGGGGATTTTTTCTTTCAAAGCAAATACACCTTTGCACAATGGTAGGTACTAGTATACCAGTGTTATTCTTCTCCCTCAGTTTCTCTCCCTCACTCTACTAATGTGGCCCCAGTGCTGAGGTGGAGAGGGGGCAAACAAGGATGCTGTGGTCCTCCTTATCAACCATTGACCTCATTGGTTGTTAGGATGCT
This sequence comes from Pelophylax lessonae, assembly GCF_965119305.1. Lineage (NCBI taxonomy): Eukaryota > Metazoa > Chordata > Amphibia > Anura > Ranidae > Pelophylax > Pelophylax lessonae. The sequence goes on along the minus strand of NC_138770.1, from coordinate 330,533,085 downwards.
GGCAGCTGAAAGGTTGCAATGGTGCACAATGACAACCTGTGGCTTTGTGTAATTAAAGGCTTAATCCACCTTCTGGTTTGTATACAATTTTGGGGCAACTTTTAGGCAATTGCCAAGGCACCCTTAAAGAAACCTGAAGGCACTCTGGTTGTAAAAGGCATATGGTGCTTCCTACAAATTAAATTCTTCCCTTTGCTTAATATAAGTAAAGGCTTGGTTTAGTTGTTGTTTTCCGCAGTATTGTGTTAAAAGCTAAAAAAAATATGTGTAAAAAAAAAAAAAAAAAAGGTAAAGCAGTTTACATATACAGTATGTTATTCGTGAGTGCATTTGTTATTATGTGAAATAATTAATTCTGTGGTTCTATTTAACTCCCTAATTTATAGCTGACCACTGAGATGATTGTGGTATAAAGAGCAGGCATGCATAGCAATGTAAGGTATTAGGTAATAGCCTATAAGTGAACTGTTACAGAGTAGTTTCCGAACATAGAATACATAAATGACAGAACTGCTGAAATACAAATGGTCATGGTTTCATAGTCCTAAATTTCTATGAGAGTTAAGCTGTTCATGATTTCAAGCAATGGCAAGGGGCAATCGTATTCAATGGAAGCACTTTCAGAGGCAATAACATTTAAAGGTACTGTACATAGTAAGTTAATCACATATTTCCAGTGTAAAGTAATAATACTGTTTATCTGATATATGAACGTTTTAAAATCTATAAGGGCCCTGAAGCTGCATGCCCATATTACAATTTATAATATTTAGAAAGACTTGCATACTAATATCTACAGTATATGTGTGTTGGTTCACGTGTATACATAAAATTTGGATACATTTTGCCATAACAGTAGCAGTGCTGTGCCAACTTATCACTAATCAGTGCAAAATGTTTGGGATATACAGTAAGTGACCTTTTTTTTACTAATTAAAGTGTTGCTGCAAGCTAAAATTATTAGATTGTACAATTAGTTTGTAATCAGTTTTGGAACAAAAACAATTGAATACTGTTGATTATGTTTTTTTTTTTCATTACCATCCAATTTTTTGGACAAGCTTTAGGGTGTCTCCCCTTCTTCAAGATCCAAGCACTACTAAGGCCCCTTTCACACTTGTGCGACTTCAAAGTCGCGCGATTTTGCCGCGACTTTTGCAGCAATTTTGACTGGGCTTGAATGTCCTTGGCCTCAAAATCGTGCCAAAGTAGTGCAGGGACTACTTTGAAGTCGGTGCGACTTCAAGTCGCACTGATATGAATGGGGCTCATTGAAAATAATGGAAAACGACTTGTCATGCGATTTTGCGGTCCAAAATCGAGGGACAAGTCGCACTAGTGTGAAAGGGGCCTTATACACAAAGTTTTAGCAAAACACAAACAAACGTACACAGCAATGGTAATTAAACTTGGATAGTTAGTGAGATAAGGCAGGGAGAGGGCAAGGGGGAGTAACTTTGTTTATTAGTACTGCTTGGACCTTGAAGAAGTGGACACACCCCAAAAGCTTAAACATGAAAATGTGGATGTTAGTGCAAATAAAAAAAAGTATCACAGACAGTACTCAATTGTTCTTGTTGCAAGTTCACTAAGGGTTCTTTCACACACTCCGCTCCGTCGGCGGACTCCGTTTATCTCAGCGGGGGATCGATCCGCCGATCCCTCGATGAGCAGGAGAATGACAGCTGTGCGGAGACACGGCTGTCAGAGCCCCATACATCTCTATGGGGGAATCGGATGGGAACGGTCCGTCGGTCCATTCTCATACGATCCCATCTGATCCCATCCGCTGGACGGATGGAAAATAGGGTTTCCATCCTTCCAGATTTGACGGATCGGATGTCAGCGGGCATGTCTCCGCTGACATCCGATGCCCCATAGGGATGCCTGGGGGGACTGTTCAGAGCTGCCAAAAAAATGGACAGGCGGATCTAAACGGTCCGCCTTTGTGAAAGGGGCCTTATACGGTTACAATCACCTTAAGCATAATCAGTCTCGGGATTTTTAATTTATTTTGTCTGCTCAGGAAGATACTTGGAAACCTTTGCATGCTTTTTCCTAACTGGTGAAGTTCTCTAAGGATTTTAAAATGCTTATGAATTCTTGGTCCAGTAAAACCTATTCCCTTCTGTTTTAATTCTTTAGCATAGAACAAGCTTCATGCAATCCATTTCTTAGAGAAAAATCGCTGAAAATTATATTTGGGCAGTTTGCGTTATTATAGATTCCCATTATTTCTTCATAATTTTGACTACTACTATAATATCCTATCAAATGTTCCTCTTTGTAACCAGGTTTACATCTCTTCAGTCATTATTGAATGTGAATTGTAATGTGATCTTTCTTTATTTTTCAAAAACTACCAACTCTGTCTTGGAAGTTTTTTATTTTATTCAGAATTCTGATTATTTCTTACAAAGCCCTAATAATGATGCATTATCTTATAACTTTTCTCACCCTTCCTATTAATAACCTGGTACTCTTAAAATAAACTATTGATTCTCGTCTCCAGAATTTCAAGCTACACTTTTTCGACTAATACACTGCTCAAAAAACTCGAAGGAACATTTTAAAAACACTTTAGATCTCAATGGGGAAAAATATCATGCTGGATATCTATACTAATATGAACTGGGAAAAGTGTTAGTAACGAAAGGATGTCACATCATTTGATGGAAATGAAAATTATCAACTTACAGAGAGCTGAATGCAAAGACACCCCAAAAATCAAATCATTTCATTGCAGCAACTCAAAATGGTAATTTGTATGTCCCCCACGTGCTTGTATTCATGCTGCAGCAAAGCGTCCTAGAGAGTCGGGAAAAGTCCTGTTCTTCCAGGCTCCTTTCATGAATGTTCAGGGATCTCTGATCCACGATCCAGCTTAGGTCTTGGTTCTCTCCCCCAGGCCAATTTAACCACTTAACGTGTAGCCACGTAGACCTACGTCGGCTGAATTGGCGTGGTTGTACCTGGGTGTTGGCTCTAGCTAGAGGCATCATCCCGGTACCATTTTTAAGAGCCGGCGGTCGGCTTTCCTGTGGTAATGACCAATGCAGCTTGGGAGCCGCTCGATCGTTACCCCGGCAAGCGGAATGGGACATCCCCCCCTCCCGCCGCCTTCCCCGGCTTTGCCTGGCACGTCCACCGGCTGGATGGATTCCCGATCAAAGCCGGAAGCAGCTTCGATCGGGTCTCAGATGACATAACCCGGAGGCGGCGTCCATGACGTCACGTCTGGGTTACTCTGCTGCTGAAGGCGGCAGATTCAAAAAGTGACAGTATTTAAAAATACCATTTTCGGGGTTTTGAATACATGGAAGTGTAGTGGAGGGGTCTAGGGTCTTTTAGACCCTCGATCCCGCCATAAAGAGTACCTGTCACTGCATATTGCTGTCACAAGGGATGTTTACATTGCTTGTGACAGCAATAAAAGTGATCAGATTTAAAAAAAAAAAAAAAACCTGTGTTAAAATTTAAAAAAAAAATAAAACAAATAGGGAAAAAAATTACATTTACAAAGAAAATAATGATACAATTTAGATTGCTGGCATATGACATTTATTTTCAGCTTCTTTATTTGTTTTTATTTTTTAAACAGCATACAAACCCCTGTGAAATCCCCCAAAACACATGGCAGGCCTTTGGAGGGGTCTGTGCAGTTTTTTTTTTTCACCACTTCCAATCTGGCCAAATTCTGATACTTCCCTCCTACATGTTCAAATCAGCATCTTTTTCCTATAAAAATAATTAGAACCCCCAAACAATAAATCTTTTTTTAAAAAGAGGTCCTAGATAATAAAAAGGTGGGATTTACATATTTTTATGTCATACAATATTTGCAGCAATATTTCAAATGCAATCTTTTGGGGAAAAATACACTTTAAGGAACTTTATTGCACACAATTTAATCCCCATTTTTGGTAACAAATGAAAGATAATATTATGCCAAGTAATGAGATACCAAACATGTCATGCTTTAAAAATCCATAAGCCCGTGGAACAGCGCCAAAATACATACGTAAAAATCACCATAGGCGAAGCTTTAAAAGCCTTTATAGGTTGTCAGTTTGTAGATACAAAGGAGGTCCAGGACTAAAAGTATTGCTCTCGCTCTGATGTTCACGGCGATACCTTACATGTGTGGTGGGATCAGAGTTTACATATGCTTGCAGGACAGACATGTGCGTTCGCATAGGGGAGACAGGGATACTTTAATTTTTTTTTTCTTTTTTTATTAATTATTTTATTTAAAAAAAATTTAACACTGTACCTTTCATATATACATATTTTTTTATCAACTCTAAGGGATGGACAATATCCCTTGTGATAGCATGGGCATGACAGGTCCTCTTTATGGAGAGATCTGATGCAGATCCGCCTGATCGGCTGCTTAACAGGTCATTAAACAAAGAACCAAAAACAGAAGTGGCGTTGCTTCTGTTTTCTGATGTCATAAAAGAGGCACAGGAACTTTTGTTCCTGATACTCATCTCAGGGAATGCAACAGAGGTGGTCGCTTCCTTACCGGGCTCCCCGATCATTTTGGGGAGTCCGGTAAGGGCAGTGGCAGCGACAAGGGGGGGGGACCCCCTTCTGCTGCCGCCTGTAAAAGTGATCAAGTGACTGCTTCACCACTACAATCACTTTTACTTTGTAGGGAATCCCCCGGTAAAAAAAATGAGATCTCAACCATTTCTGCAGCCATGACCAAGATATCACCGCTCCCATCCAAGGACGTATATGTCCATACTGCGGACAGAAAACAGTTAAAAACAAAAGAGCTCTAAACACCAACTGTGTAAGTCCTTTGCTAGTAATTCTAAAACGTTTTTCCTTTGTAAATGTCAGTGCTGCTACAGCACTTTCTGTACATCAAATAGATGTGCCCCTTCTCAGGCAAAATTAGAACACCCTCCAGGCCTGTTATTTAAAAAAAAAAAATACATTTTTAAACTTTCACTTCCAGCATACCAAAAATCACTGCTCCTGGCCAAATATATATATATATATATATATATATATATATTTTTAGATTGGTACATACATGTTTTTCCAGGGGCTCCTTCCCTCATACCTATTTCTTGACACCCTTCACCTATTAGCCCAGAAAATGGGCATTTCTAATTTGACAGATTTTGCTCCCATTAATGTTAATGGGGTTTGGGTTCTGCATCCAACGTTTACCAAACTCCACTCAAACCAAACCTCGGGCATTTCTAGAGCTTTAGAGGCAAATGCAAGCAAGCAGATGGGTGAAGAGAGGGGCCATATTGTAGAAGGTAAAGGTATAGAGTGCATTCCTTAATGGTTGAGAGAGCTGCATGGAGAAATATGGGTCACCAACTGTCTGTTTGGTGTTATGTAAAGTTGTTTGCTGCTGACCCTTTGCCTTAGTTGAAATGTCATGCTAAATTGCCCCTTGTACTCATTCAAAGTGGTACTTTGACAAGATGGTATATGCCAAATTGCCAACCCTAGCCCGTATCCATTCCCACCTAAGTCTTACCTTATAAAATGAATAAAATCCATATGGGGATGGGGAAGGGGAAAGGCTAGTACACATGCTTAGCAGAGCAAGACAACAAGAGAACCCAAGGTAGTAAATATTGAAGTGATTTAAAGACAATTTTTCTCATAAATAATAAACATATGTAGCACCCTCCTAGGTAGGTGCTAGGAAAATACATTTGGTGGCTCTGTTCTGCTTATCAGGAGAGCCAGATCTGTTAGTTTAGCCTGTCCCATGTTTCCAGTTGTGATTTATAGGGTCTAAGGGAGTCTCCCCACTGTATCCAATAAGGGATCTTGTTGGACAGTGGAGGAAACCAAACCAATAGTGCACCAGGGTTTATGGCTGTCCCAGTGGGTGGGCATTGGTGCATTGCATCCTAGGATTGGTTATAAATCTGGAGGGAGCACGTGACAGGGTGTCTTTTGGCGGGAGCAAAGTCCCAGGAGGAGGTGGACAACTGTCACTCCTGCTGATGTGAGGAAGCTGGTTCAGGCAGTCAGTCTATGGAACCAGGTGTGGAGCTGGGCTGCAGAGGATCCAGTTTGCTGACCAGTGGAGCTGTTGGGCAGAAGACTTTGGGAAAAACAGTATCGTGAGTACTAAGGGATCTGCTCAAGGGTCTGCCTAGGAAAGGAGACCACTCCAGAGAAGTCAGGGGATCAAGGAGCCAGCTCACACAGATTGTTACAGGAAAGGGGGTGCCAAGTAGTTAACCCTGAAGATTAGGGACAAAGGGGGTGCCAGGAAGGGCCCTGACGTTGTTCAGAAGTACAGTTTACCTCAGAGTACAGCTTCTCTCAGGATACAGTTTACCTCAGGAAGCTTTATCACTTCATTCACAGCCAAGGGCAAAGTGAAGCAGTGGCCTAGCCGTGACTAGCTATATTCAGCGTTACTCAGCGTCATACAGTGTTAATCAGCGCTATTCAGCTCTATTCAAATTGTCCCAGCCTTTTGTGAATAGTTCTTTAAGTTGGAGTATCCCACTCATTCCTTTCTCCTATCCAAGTTCCAAATAAAACCTAAAAAACAAAGATACTGGACTGCTTCTTGTCTGAGGTAAAACACTTAGAAAAATGCCAGACTGTTCTGTTGTTGCTAATGGTAACCCAGGGGAACCACACACACAGCAGCTCCTATGGGAGTAGTGCTACACATAATATACTCACCTGCACTCTTCTGGGGTCCCCTGGCGGTGATCTTAGCTCCTCCTCTTCTGTGTCTGCTCCCATAGAAAGCCCTTGCTATGGGGGCAGATGTGCAGGCTCAATCTGAGCCAGGCTGTGTGTGTACATTGAAACATGCAGAGTGGATCTGCCCAGCCCCTGCTCTCTGCTCACAAGATTTGACTGACAGCATAAAGAGCAAAGCCTGTAAGAGCGGGAGAGAGGAGAGAAGACCGACAGATGGGCACAGCGCCGGATCAATACAGGACTCGAGTAAGTATCTGGGGGGGGGGCACAGCAAGTGGGAAATAGTTTTTTACCTTATTATGTTTAATAACATGTAGCTGCTACCTTGTACAGAAAAGAAAACATGTCTAACCTCAGATTTTAATGGGAAAACAAAAACTTGAGAGCTGGTCCTAGCACAATTTCTTGTGTTATATTAATTCTTGTATATTTATTTTATGTTTTCTGAAACCGACAAGAAAGAACACGTTGGTACTATAAAATGGCACAATAATAATGGAATAATGAAATGATGATGATTAACCTTAAGATGTTTTGATTTATCTAATTATTCAGAATACTAAGCAGTGTGGAAAGAGGAGTTGTTAAATTAAAACACTCCTTCTAAAAGTTTGTTTTCAATTAAATAACTAGAATAATGTAATTAGCTGTAATTAATATGCACATTATTGTATTACTACATTTTTTCCTGCCACTGGCAAATTTTATGTATGCATTCTTTGCTTTCAATATCTTTGCAGAATTCTTTGGTATGAAGCACTGCAATAAAGCGTTCCAGACATTCGGAATTCAGTTTACTAGAATTAGGTAAGTAAAATACAGTATATATTCTGTTGGTGTGTTGATCTGTATTCTGTTGAATAACCCTTTTCATAGCACCTTTTACTTCTCAATCAAATTCTAAATTCAAATGCTGTTGCAGTTTCACCTGGAATTCACAGATTATAATCTTAAACTTTCCACAGACATGTTTCATCTCATAGTTTAAATTTATAGAGAGTATATTTGAGAGTTCTTTGCCATCTAGTGGTTTTGGGTATTACTACTTTGTAAGAAATTTGCAGTCACATCTGGTGTTTATTGCCTTGAGTGCTATAAAAGACTTGTTTAGCTCAAGTTCTGAGCAAAAACGAATTTGGTTCCTATGCCTTTGCTCCTGATCTCCTGTTCAAGTCTACAATACCTATTGATGTAGGGTTTGCTTTTGACCATGATTTCTGCCTATTGTCATCAACCTCTGACTGATTTTGGCAATCCCTGATTGCAGCTGGTGCAAATCTTTTACTTATTGGGGGTCAATCTAATCTCTGTATTGTGTATCATGTCCCATTGCTGTCAGTTATTACCAGCCTTGGTGTATCCACAGGACACAAAGAGGGAGCAGCAGCAAAGTCCATCACCTCTTGCAGAGTGTGGTGGTAAGCATGTTCTTACATTCTGAGCCTGAGGCCTACATTTATCTAATGACAGAGAGGATCTACAATCACTCTGATAGCCCTGTTGTAAATGCCCTTTTTCTTTTTAATTATTTATGTATGGTTAAATACATTTTTATTGATTTTTGTAATAACAAAATGTGGAATGCAAAGAGATACAAAGTGATCAAGGTATGGTACTAAAGCATTCACAAAAAGAACAAAGGTAATTACATTAGTTGAATCAGGAACAAATGCTCTCTCACAATGGGGATTTTTATACTCTCTATCATGTAAGCAATAAAAGATACACATGGATTTTGAAGCTGCTGGCTCTATTTTTGTTTTTAATGAAATTAGTATGTTGTGCATTATAAGTTATTGTCCAGCATCAGTTTATACAACATGCAAGATTGAGATATAAAATCCTGCAAATATGCAGTGGCTCAAAAAACAGGAACTCAATACAGGTAGTAGTCAAGTGGTGGGAAATATAGGGTGAGGAAGAAAGAAACAGTCAGTAAAAAAGTTAGAAGAAGACCAGGGAAGAAGGAAGAAACAGGAAAATAGATGACGATTACGGTCCAGCCCACCTACAATCCAAACAGACTACATTCCTTTCTGGCAGGAAGAAAATGTGTGTACCATGGGTGCCACACAGTTGCATATGTTTGCCTTGTATCGGTTACCCTCGTCTCCAATTTCTCATGGAGCATTATTTGTGTAATCCCAGATTTAGCCTTGGCAATGGAGAGAGTAGGAGTGTTTCATGCTTTATCAATTGTTTGTTTAGCAGCTGTAAAATTAAAGGTTTTATACAGTGATGGGCGTATTCACCTTTAGGGGAATATCTTTTCCCAACAATGTAGTCAAGATGGAAAACACTGCTGACCAAAATTGCTGGAGCACCAGGTAAGTCCACCATATGTGAAAAGAGGGCCCCAGGTGTCCATACTCCTGGAAGCATGTCGGAGGGAGCCTGTTAGTGATTAGCTTCTTCTCATGGTATATCATAGCTGAAATTCTTGCCATTATGATTGACCCATATGTGTACTATTGCCATTGCTATAGTGGAAACATGTTTCCACATCTAGCACTCTCATTTTTTCATTTTCCAGTATATGTATGGGGAAAGGGAGATGTTGTTTAGTACTATCCTAGATAGGGAAGATGGAAAAATGTCCTGGGTATTTGTACCATAGAGTTTGCTAGTGGGTGTTAACTGGTAATCATTTTATCAGTCTAGCAAGATATGTCACCTTGTGATATTTGACTGGGTCTGGGAATCTTAAGCCTCCTTTTAATTTAGGCAGTGTCAGTATGGAACTCTTTAATCTATCCAGTTTCTCTGACCATATGTAGTTCAGAAACCTTGTCCTCAGGTCTTTTAGGAAACTAAGTGGTAGCTTAACTGGGAGGGCCTGAAAGAGATACAACAACCTTGGCAAGACATTCATCCTAATTACTTAAAGACCAGGCCTATTCTGATACTTTTTGTTTACAAGATAAAATCAGCATTTTTTTGCAAGAAAATTACTTAGAACCCTCATACATAATATATATACAGTGCCTTGTGAAAGTATTCGGCCCCCTTGAACTTTTCGACCTTTTGCCACATTTCAGGCTTCAAACATAAAGATATAAAACTGTATTTTTTTGTGAAGAATCAACAAGTGGGACACAATCATGAAGTGGAACGAAATTTATTGGATATTGCAAACTTTTTTAACAAATAAAAAACTGAAAATTGGGCGTGCTAAATTATTCAGCCCCTTTACTTTCAGTTTAGAGTTAGAGGAGATCTAGTGCTAGAATGATTGCTCCCTCTATAACGTTCATGGTGATACCTCACATGTGTGATGCGAACACTGTTTACATATGTGGGCGTGACCTATGTATGCGTTCACTTTTTTTTTTTTTTTTTTTTAGTGCTATTACAAGAAATGTAAACATCCCTTGTGATAACACTAAAGCATGACAGGTGCTCTTAACGGAGAAATCAGGGGTCCATAAGATCTTACATCTCTCCTGTATAATGGGAAGCATCAGATTTAAAAAAAAAACACATGCTTTCACAGAAAAAAAAAAGGTCTTGTTTACATCCGCAGTGAAACAGAAGTGACATCATGCAATCGCTCCCAGCCTCCTAGGTCATAGAGATGAGTAAAGGTCATCTTGCCTCTGCTAAACTCTATGGCCAGCTGCCGCAACTGCCGTAATGGTTCCGGGGTTTGATAAGCCAGGTAAGCCCAAGAACCACTGAAAAGAGGTGGGGGAGCCACTCAGATCACTTTTATCGGAAAGAGAGCGGTTAAGGAAAATTTTAATACTGGGGATATGACATCTAGCTGCAACCAAAACCCCGGTATGCCATCATAAATTCATGACATTTTTTCCCCAGTTAGGTGGTGTCAGGGTGCCAGAAAACCAGACCACACAAAAATGTAAGTAAAATAAAGCAGTTTATTATAGCAACAACAATAAACGCACACCAAGAGAGAGGAGCGAAATCAGTAACAGCTGGGGTCAAGTCCAGAAGCAGATAGTCATCCAAGCCGGGATCAAGTCCAAAAGTGGGTAGTCATCCAATTTAGGGTCGAGTCCAGATGCAGGTAATCATAAGATGCTGGGTCGTCTGCCAATGTGGGGACGTAAACCGATGCAGAATCGAGAGCCAGGAAAGTCGTCAGCCAAGTCAGGCCATGCATGGAGGAACACGGAGAACAGAAGACTGCTAGCAGTGATACACCTTGGAGCTCAAACACAAGGGCAAGGACTGATAGTCATCAGGTGATAGTCAGGTGCGCAACATCATCACTGAGTGACACCCAGGCAACAGCCAAGAGACAGCAGTCTGCACATGTCCAAGATGGCTTCCAACAGGAAGGCAAAGTAAGAGCTTGACAGTAGCCTCAATGGCCCCTCCTCCGCAAAGCAAAAAACTGTTTCTGAGGGAAGCGAGCATGGAAAGCGTGGAGAAGGGAGAAGGGCGGGAGCATGAACATCAGCGGAGGGAACCGAGGAGCGCTTCTCAGGACCATAACCCTTCCAGTGCATCAGGTTTTGAACCTGACCTCGGAAAAGACAAAAATCCAAGATGCTGCTAACCTCATACTCCTCATGATTGCCCACAGGAATGGGATGAGGGCAAGGAAGTGAAGAAGTATAGCGATTGCAAACCAGTGGCTTCAAGCATGACACGTGAAAGACATTGGAGATACGCATGCCAGGAGGAAGATCAAGGGCATAGGTCACTGGGTTAACCTTACGGAGGATGCGAAAAGGTCCAACAAAATTGGGTGCCAGTTTAGGAGTGGGCATCCTGAGGTTGAGATTTCGGGTCGACAACCACACCCTCTCCCTGACCTGGTATGAAGGAGCAGAGAAATGTTTCCGGTCTGCATGGAGCTTCTGATGCTGTGCAGAGACCCATAAGGACTCTTGAATCTGCACACAAGAGAAATAGAGGGCATGAAGATGATCCTCCACAGCCGGAATATCCTGTGACGAGAATGACTCGGGCAACACAGAGGGTTGGAACCCATTATTGGCCATGAATGGAGACATTTTGGAAGATCAGTTGATGGCAGAGTTCCCTCCTGTTTCTGTCGAAGCTCTTTTGAAGGAAACGCGTCATAGAGGAGGTGCCGCGCCGTCACACATTACGTCCGCGGTCCGTGCTGCAGGCGGCCACGGCTCTCCATAAGCTTATGCAGACTGCTTTGAAAATGTATCTGGAAGTGCACTTCTTTTTAGTAATAAAGTTTATCTGAGGTAATGCACTATTGTTTGCCCATTTTATTTTTCATGGGTATTATTCTGAGGATGCCATCCCAAGGGAGTGTATGAGGTAGCAGGACTCCCCATTGAGTCAACCTGAATTTACCTTATTTATGCTGTGAGAGAGACATCCTCCAGGAGATGTATCCATGCCCATTACTGTTGCTGTTTGGTAAGAGGCTTTATTTACTGGGTGTGCACACTGTGGATATTGGAACATCTACTTACGTTGCACAGGAGTGAATTGGGAAAAGTTTTGTTTTGCACTCTTACCATCTCCGTCTGGTAAGAGAACAGCTTGCAAGGTGGTGGGATTTATAGACTATCATCTGGATTTATGAACTTTCACAGTTTGTTTTTGAAACACAAGATTCACCGTTGATTTGAAAATTTGTTTTTCATGGACTTTGGGAGTTTTTTATGACTCCTTTTAGTCATATATATGCCATTGTGTTATATTATTTTTATCACCCCATCACCATATTGTGTTTATTTCTATGAACACATATTTATTTGATTTTATTAGTGCACCAGATCATTTATACACAAACTCTGTCCAGGGTAGCAGATCAACCTAATTGTCCTGATGGTCAATGATTTAGCAGCAAAGAATTTGCTCCAGAGCTTGGTTGGAACGCTCAGTGGCACCATTGGACTGCAGATGAGAGGCTGAGGAGAAGGAGAGTTTAATACCCATCTGGGAGCAAAAGGCTTGCCAGAACCTGGAGATAAACTGGCTCCTGCGGTCCAAGATAATCTCCTTAGGCAACTCATGTAATCTCTTTAGGCAACCCGTGTAAGTGAAAAAAACTCCCTGGAAAACACCTAGGCAAGCTTCTGAGCAGTAGGCAGCCATTTAAATGGAACACAGTGGCACATTTTGGAGAACCGGTCGACAACCATTATGATAACTGTGTAACCTCGAGACGTGGGAAGTTCCACAATAAAATCCATGGCCAGGTGAGACCAGGGAGGCTCCCCATTGGGAATGGGATGCAATAGGCCCAAGGAAAGGTGCCGAGGAGATTTGCTCTGGGCACAGACCGAACAAGCAGCCACATATAAAGCAACATCAGTGCAGAGAGATGGCCACCAGAACTGACAGGAAATAGCCCAGGACATCTGGTTCTTACCAGGATAACCGGCAGTCTTGGAATTGTGGTATGTGTGCAACAGTCTGATGCGCAACCCTTCAGGTATAAAACATTTGCCAGCAGGTCTCTCTGTGGGAGCATCAGGTTGGGCAGCCAAGATCTGTTCCCCAAGAGGAGAGGTTAAGTTGGTACAGATGGCAGCCAGGATATGATCCGAAGGTATGACCAGTGTCGGCACGGAGTCCTCCCTGGACAACTCAGAATACTGGTGAGACAAGGCATCAGCTTTAACATTCTTGGAGCTGGGCAAATAGGAAACCACATAGTTAAATTGAGACAAAAATAAGGCCCATCTGGCCTGACAGAGTGTAAGCCTCTTGGCCTCTGAGAGATACGTCAGATTCTTATGATCAGTGAGAATGAGAACTGGAACCACAGAACCTTTGAGCAAGTGTCTCCAGTCCGTGAGAGCCAGGATAGTGGCCAAGAGCTCTCTGTCTCCAATCTCATAATTGGATTCAGCTGGAGACAGCTTCTTATAGTAGAATCAACAAGGAAGTAAGGGTCCATTAGGTGTCTGGCACTGAGACAGAAGGGCGCCTACTCCTGTCTCAGATGCATCCACCTCTAGGACAAAGGCAAACTAGGATTGGGAGGCAACAGAATGGGAGCCAAAGCAAAAGCAGACTTGAGGGCCTCGAAAGCTTGGATGGCAGTAGGCATCCAGTTGTGGGAATCGTTGCCCTTCTTAGTCAGATCTGAGATAGGTTTAGCCAAAGAGGAAAAGTTCCTGATAAATTCCCGATAGTAGTTAGCAAGCCCAAGGAAACGCTGGATGGAATGGAGACCACTAGGGCGAGGTCATTGTAGAACAGCCAAAACCTTCCAAGGATCCATGGAGAAACCTTCAGCAAAAATTATGTAGCCCAAGAAGTTAACCTGAGACAGGTGGAATTCACATTTCTCAAGCTTACAGAAAAGCTCATTCTCACGTAACTGTTGCAGCACCCGACTGACATCCAGGTAGTGTGATTCAATGGAGTCCGAGTAAACTATGAATGCATTAACATCAACATCTACATTTAACCCATAGGGCATATATGTTTTAGCCCCGTGAATCCAAGCCATATCAAGTTTAGAAATCTCCCTCACTAGAGAGCCTCCCCGCCAATGAGGGCTGAATTTATCTATCCCTAAAAAAATGGTATTCCTGGGATATTTATTGTGTACCAAAAGAAAATGCTTAGAGACTGAATGCTGTTTAAAACCCTTTCTGATGTTACTAATATGTTCATTTAGTTGGACCTATAAGGGATGTTTGGTCCGGCCCACATACTGGAGCCCACAAAGGGACTGTAACAAGTACACCACCCCAGGACTTGAGCACATGATAAAAGGTTTAATTTGGAGTTTACCCATTGTACTGGAAGAAACAAATTCATTAGTTCTCCTGTGTTTACTACCATTTATAGAGCATACCTGACATCTCCTACATTGATAATACCCCATAAGGTTATGAAAGAAACTCAATGTTTGAATGGGAGGGTTCAGCATATATGGGGCAATTCAATTCTTGAGGGTAGAAGCCCCTCTAAATACTACCTGTGGTTTAGCGGGCAAAACTTTGGCCAGCGCCCGATCATTCCCAAGAATATGCCAATGTTGTTGAATAAGGCGCTTAACTCCCCTATGTTGGGTGGAGAAGGTAGGAAAAAAAAAGGAACAGTTAATGAGGGATTCATTTTATCATCCTAAGCTCTACAGAGGATGATATAGGACCCAGGACCTCCACATTGTAGTTCCCTAGGTGTAAGGTTCTACTTCCCTCTGTAGTCATATCAGGCAGGGCTTTGGAATGTCCCATAGTTCCTATTCTCACAACCCATGTTGTTCGCTGCAGGAAGCATTCAAAGGGGTACCTCCATCTAACAAGGGACACACTTTTATTATTTTCATAGATTTAACATTTTTGTGTTCCTAGCAACAGGTAGTCCCTTTGAGTGGGTCAAAGCATGTTCTTTTTTTCCACCATGGTCTTGATTGTAGACGTATCTGTGCCCTTTGTTCTCCTGATTATTCAATACAATGCTGCCTCAAGATATTTTCACAATTCAGGAACCAAAAGAGGTTAGGTTGTTGTGATGAATGCTGGATGGTAAAATATCTGCTGTCTTTGCAAATGTTCAAGGATAAGGAATATCCCCACTTGTATGTTGCCCCTTTTGGGCAGGGGTAGTGCAGTAGGGTTTCAGCTACCTCTTTTGTACAAGATATTGCAACAGAGTTCAGGCAAACTGTGGATTGTTGCCCCATTATAATCCAAGTTCCTCTATGTCCCGCTTATTTTATAATGCCCTCTTGAACTGTAAAGAAGTGAATGCAACACGATATGTCCCTCAGTGTAGATTAGGATAAGCTTCTATAGGGTAAATGGGTGGATGGCTATGACCATGGCTTTCAGAGTTGGGCCTAGTGTTGCCTCTGGGATGACTGAGTCTTATATTATTTCACCTATTGTGGTTCTCTTGATCTTCCAACTGTAACTAGAGTGAGGTTGAGTCTTCACAGTCTTTTCCAAGATTATGTGGTGGGTGTCTGTGTCCCACTGGCAGATTTTGAACATCATGAGCTTGTGATCCAAAAAGACTGTTCTTGTTCTGATCTTCTCAATCTCCTACTGCAGTGTAGCCATAATCTGGATGGTCATCATCAGAATATCCTCTTTAGTCAGTAAGACCCATGTAGCACTGTCCCTGTAGGGCTTGCTATGTGAAGACTTCTTAGGCCACCTATTATTACCTGCAGACAGTCACTAGGGGACAGTTCACACATTTATCCTTACTACCAGTTGCTCATTATTTAATAAATAGTTTTGGTTTTATATTTATTGGGGAACTTGGATCGGAGAAGGGAATAGTGGGATATACCAACTTGAACTAGTCACAGTAGATAAGGACAACTGTCACTTGGCCTCACCAGATTATTTGTGGAAGTAGACACACTGCTTTAACCATACTGCTACTTGTATGGAACAATTAGGTCCTCTTGCTCTCTCTAGCAGCAGACTTGATGCCACTACATTATCTTCAGGACACTCTCTAGCATCCCCTTGACTGATACCCGTCCACTAACTCTTCCAACAGAAGGGGTGGACCTCTCAAAACAGGCCCCACAGCACAAATCTGTACTCATGGTAGGCAGAAACAGATCCTCACCAGTGTCTCCCTTTCAGTTAGCTCTGCAGGACATCTGGATTCAGCTCCTCTCTGACTCTCCGGCCTCAGGTCAACCACCTGGGGCCCCATGGCAGCTTCTACAGAGGGGCAGCTGCCCCCTCCCTCTGGGACCCCGCCCTCCAGCTGAAAGGCCCCAAGCATATGTGCCCTTGGCATTTATACAGTATCCTAGCATGCATCGAGGCACATCGCTCTGCCAATCACCGGGGCTGTACTAAATGCCTGTGCACTTATTTGTCAGGTTTCCTACCACTGTCCAATTTGCCTCCTAAGCACCATGAGCAGACATCACTAGCAGATCCTGCTCTCTGGTAATCAGAGAGCATTTTTACATTTACATGGCAATCTCTCTGGTAAGCAGAAAAGATCCAAAAACTATATTCTCCCTTTCTAGCACCTAAGAGGGTGCTACATCCACCCCCTGCCAAACTGAGCCATGTCCTTACTGGCTGTGGGCATCTGCCCCTACAAAATACCTGTACAAAAATTTACAAGGAGCATCCTGCAAACTTGGAAAGGGGGAAAAGAGAAATAATGCACAGGGCCATGTGGCATACCCCATATGTGGCCAGTAGATACAATAATTTATGTGAAAAAATAGACATCTGCTATACAAAATGTACAAATTTACACAGGGTTTTACCAGGTGCATTATAATAATGCACCCCCCCCCCCCAAACAAAAATCTGTCTGACAGGAAAAGGTTAAACATCCTGACTAACTGTGCTAGAAATAACATTTGTATATATATATATATATATATATATATATATATATACATAGGCATGACTAGTTTTACTCGTTATCCTGTTGTGTTTCTGGTTTCTGTAATAGACAAACAGAACAACATGATATTCTAACTAACTAAGCATTTCTGTACTTGTTCCATTTGGGAAACACTTGACTAACAATAGGCACAGTCCCTCTCAAGTACCAGGGCACTGACTCTTCCCTATCCTAGTCAGACCCACAAGTTAGGATGAAGAAGTGCGGAATCCACCGGACTGGTGTTCAGTGTCCTTCTCTCGGCAACACATCTTCTCCTGGCTATTATTGCTGGAGCCTTGGCAAAGCTTGCCTACTTTTGAGTGTCTGTAAGTACTCGTCAAGGGATTCTTCACTCTGGCACCCCTCTCTCTGAAGAGACAATGAGCCACTACCCTTTTCTCACAAGGTAGCAACTCGCACAAAGTTTCTTCCAACATTTCTCTGGCCCACTGGCCCAAAGTGTCCTTTAGACAAAGTATCTTCACAAATAGTGATGAGCCGAATACCCCCCTGTTCGGTTCGCCCCAGAACATCTCAAACAGGGGAAATGTTCCAGTGAACATACGAACAGGAACAATCACAAGTCCTTATTTTAAAGGCTTAAATGTAAGTGACTATGAATCACCCGCTGGCCAGGAGAGATTCGAACCCATAGCCTCTAACTTGCAAGCCCGTTATTCTACCAGCTACGCCACCAAGCCAGCTGATTAACCTAAGACTCTATCTGCCTGTCTTCTCTCCCAGGTGGCATGTAAGGGGTCTTCACTTTTGTGATCAGTTTAAAGTAAGCGTCGTTCTGCGCCTGAGCCCAGGCATAGGTGCGGGTGGGGATAGGTCTGGGACCCTAACACAACCCAAGATACCTTGCACACTTTATCTGAATGATCGCTGCTGCTGTCTCTTCCCTAAGTAAACTGGAACTTGCAGGACTTATTTTTCCTTCATTTCCCCAGTCCCACTCAGCCTCCACTTCTGATCCCCAGTCATCAATTCCCTCTTCCAAGGATCGCTAATGATAATCAAAGCTGGGTGATCCCACATCAATGGCCCCTGCCTCCCCCTCACTGAATGAACTGGAGGACTTCAACTTCTGGGCCCATTGACGCCCCCTCTGCCTCACTGCCCTCATACCTAACAAGCAAATCCTGCTCGCTGGTAGGCAGAGAGCAATAGAAATTTACCTGGCAATCTCTCCGGTAAGCATAAAAGATCCAAAAACTATATTCTCTCTTCTAGCATCTACCTAGGAGGGTGCAACACCCATATGATCCTCTGTGGGTGGGAAATGCTGCACGCTATGGAAGGTTCCAGTATCATCGGGGTAGATATTGGAGAATCTGCTCCTTCCCCCTCTAGTTATGCAGTCCATCAGAGTTTGACCCCAAAGTCTAGAAGAAAGATAGTTTGTGGACTTCCTTCCTGAGCTTCTAAAGCTCTAGGCCATTAGAAAATTATATTGAGTCTGTCAACTTTTTGCTTTTGGGGTCTGTGGGTTAGATGTTGTTCAATTTGGGGGGGTCTTAGATGGTAAGATACAGCCGGTGGTTTTCCTCTGTTTCAGCATGGGTTGTAAAACTGGCTCGTTTGTCCCTATTTACAGAGACATGCACCCAAAGATCACAGAGCCTATTCTTCTAGCTTCCAGCTGCCATAGTTTAGCCATGAAGCCCCATATATGCTGATGAAGGGCACATATTGATGGTGTTATATAAAAAGCATTATGGAATATCATAAACTTATCAAAGTATTTCTGAAGTTGCACACCAGTAAATCCTGTTAAATGAAAGCTTTACTTCCAAAATTTTGGACACAATGTTGTCACCAAAAAAGATTAGAATGATATCACATATAATATGCACAAACTCATATGGCTTTCTTTATAAATAATTTACAGAAGGCACATTGATTCTATATTAGCATGTACTGCATTCAGTTCCAACCACAGACAATAAAAGAGAGTTGACAGAAGGATGTAGAGTGTAGCCAATGTCCTGCAATTGAATCATTTTCAGATCTGAAGAACAAAAAAGGAATGGCAGATATGCATATTGTGATACATTCTTTTAACCTAGAGCATTCATATTTTGCTTTCATGGTGCAGATGATAAAATCCTCACAATAGTCATATTTATAGAAATATAAAATGTGTTGAGCTTACAAAAATATTCTGACCTTACCCATGAATCCTTTAAGGTTTTTATTTGATTCTGTAATATATTCTATGTATTTTGTACATTCTTTGTATGAGTTTTTTTGTAGATACTGTGCAAAAGTTTTAGGCAGGTGTGAAAACATGCTGTAAATTAAGAATGCTTTCAGAAATAGAAGTGTTTATAGTTTTTTGTATCAATTAACAAAATGGAAAGCAAATGAACAGACAAGAAATCCAAATCAAATCAAATCGATTAATCTGCAGAAGGACAAAGACCCCAAACGTGCAGCCAATGTTATTAAGTATCATCTTCAGTGTAAAGAAGAACAAGGAGTCCTGGAAATTATGGTTTGGCCCCCACAGTCCTGATCTCAACATGTCTGGGATTACATGAAGAGACAGAAGGATTTGAGGCAGCCTACTTACACAGAAGATCTGTTGCTTACCTTCTAAGTTCCTTCAAACATGGAGTGCAGGTGTACCTAGAAGAATTGATGCTGTTTTGAAGGCAAATGGTGGTCACACTCAATATTAATTTGATTTGGATTTCTCTTTTGCTCATTTGCTTTCCATTTTGTTAATTGATAAAAATAAACTATTAGCACTTCTATTTCTGAAAGCATTCTTAATTCTATAGCATTTTTTATACCTGCCTAAAACTGTTAGGTTTTTTCTAGGTAGCCTTGCTGGAATCATCTGCTGCACCTAACAGTTGTCCGTGTCCCCGCAATTACCGCGCATGCTCTGTCATAAATACACCAGCGGACTAACAGTAAAGGTGTTACCACTGTCCAGCTGGCGTTGGCTACAAACATTTATTTTGGAGCCACAAGGTATGAGTACCTGATTTATAGCTATGATTGCATTTGTTCCCTGGCCAAGGATCTGTGTGAGGTCTTTCTTTTCGTCCCCCCTTTCTGGAATTCTATGTATACTATGTTAATTTTTTTAGGAGGTGGACTCCTGGTGTCCCTTTATCATCTTCATTTTCCCCTTTGTGCGAATGAGGCCCTAATCTTGCTCTGATTTATCTTGGTCTTTTAAATGGATATCTTCTTTTGAAAGGTAGCTATTGCTCTTTCATTACCAGCTGGATGGCCAGTTTTATATCAGATATGAATTTTATCGTAATATCTTGACAGTGGCTAGCATAATATTATTTTCCTATTTAGGCAAATGGAAGTTTAATAAGCCAAGCTCCTATCCCTGAATGCATAGCTTATTGGGCTTCTGGGCTTGACACATCTGATACCATCTTCTCCTCTTGTTGTTTGCTGTCTACCCCACAGCCAGGCTCTTGAAGTCCCTATCAGCTCAGAGCACATGCTCTCCCCTTTTCCAGGGAATTTATTGTGAGTTATCTATTCGCATTTATAGATTGATGAGAGCATATGAGATACATATAAATTGTGTGTAATATTCTTGTTATTATTTTGTTATCATAAATATTTTTCTCTCTCTTTTTTTCTCAGCCACTATATTTACCAACACCCTGTACCCCTATAGGAAGTTATAATTGTGAAACGCACCAGGATTATATCATCACCTTCCCTCCTGGTTTGAGCATTTTATGTATAGTATTTTTCATATATTACTTTGACTAACCCATGAGGGAGGTTGATTCTGAGGGTGACTGAGCTGTATATCTATTTTGTCTATACTATAGGAGTTTTAGGAGCATGTACCCCCAAATATTATTTTTTAATGGATGTTTGGAATAAAATGAAAATTTTTATCAATATGTTTGTCTAAATTTTTATCTATGGGGGAGTCTCAGCTCCATCAAAATCCTATATATTCTTCTTTTTGTCCTTGTATCTATTATATTACTGAGATGAGGTGGCTGTATGCGTAAAGTTGAACCTAAATTATTTATTTGACTGTACCTAACAGTTGCCAATAATATATATCATTCTAATTTGGAAACAGTTTCCGTTTCTAACACTATACACATAAACGTCGTAAGCTTCGAAAAGCAGCCCATAATCCATCTTTTTCATCTTTTAGTCTCCCCTTGGCCTTACCTCTGCAGTCACTGACAATTTAAATGACCCTTCTAGAAATCAACTAAACTGATACCTCCACAGGCAGTCCATTCTACGGAATTTTTAAAAATGTAGCTCTTCACAGTCTAATGCCCCAGCTAGTTGACCAAAGTCTATAAATAAAATATTCACTGGAATAAAACAGTGTTTCCCAAGATTTTCTGATGTATACAAGACTTAAAATCATGTGTAGAAAACATACTATTTAACAACCCCCCTAAATCCACAGGCCCAAGTGCACTTACTCTGAGTTCACTGACGATTGTTTTGCTCCTGTGTATATTCACCAGCCAAATCTTGTCACTTAATGAATATATATTATCTACGTTATAATCCTTTTAAGCCATTTCTCAAATTCACTGGAAAGTAAATACTTTTACTACCACTAAAAATTCTTCCTGAAATTCATTCAGTTAGTTATAGATTTCATGGTCCGATGCATTTACCTCTGCATTGTGGTATGGCATGACTACCTTCTGCTAGAAGTTCAATACTTTCATCCTCTAAGGTTAAGGATTATATTCCAAACCCCAATGTAAGTTTTATATTTATCAAAGATTCAATGGTAAATTCCATCAATGAAAAAAAAATAAATCATTTTATCCACACAATTGAAATTCAAAAGGATTGGCCGAGAATTTTCTGGCTGGAAGCATTCTATGTATTAAGTGGCATTTGCTGGGTGAATTTTGTTTGATCATAGCTTGGCACTTGGAAAGTCTGGAAAATCATGATAGTATTTAGCAGATATTTTGCCATTTTGGGTGATTCTTGTTAAAAAATGTGAATGCTTTTATTCATCTGTTGTCAATTTTTTTTTTTATTCAGGAAAGTTTTATTAAAATATAAGACAATAAAAAAAGGAAAGTAACAATCTCAGGCAATGCACATAGATCTAAATCTGAGGACAGATTTTTTGCCTTTTTACATATTTTGTTTAAGAGTTGAACCCCCCTACCCCAAAACTAACCAGCCCATCACACCAATATGCAAGCTGGTATCCTCATAGCAATGGAGTGGTGAGTGGGCAGCACCCAGGGCCGGCCTTTGGGGTGTGCAGCTCGCAGAAGACCAGGTGATTCAGGCCGCACAGCGGGAGGTGAGCGGTGACCGCGGCCTGGACAGGGTTAACACAGGCCGCGGCCGCCGCTTACCTCCCACTGTGCGGCTGTGCCTCGGTCACCCTACTGATGCAGTGAGGCGAGCTGTGTATCACACACAGCTCAGCCTCCGCTCCGATCCTTCACGCTGACGATCTCTCCTCCCTCCCTGCACTGACGCCAGAGGAGAGATCATCAGCTCCTCCTCGCCCCGCCCCTTCTCCTCCTCCTCCCGCCCCTCCCACACTCTCTGGGATGTGTGGGCGGGAAGTTTGAAGAAAAAAAAGCTGCAGAGACCGGAAGGTAAGTGAGGACTCTCTCCTTTAAAAAATGTAAGGGGGGCTTTTTGTGGGGAGCTCTGTGTGAGGGGGTTTTGTGATGTAAAGGGAGGGCTCTCTGATGCGGGGGGCTCCATGGAGGGGTCTGATGTAAGGGGGCTTTGTGTGGGGGTCTGTGATGTAAGGGGGGGCTCTCTGATGTGGGGGCTCCGTGGGGGGGTCTGATGTAAGGGGGCTTTGTGATGTAAGGGGGGGCTCTCTGATGTGGGGGGCTCCATGGGGGGGGTCTGATGTAAGGGGGCTTTGTGTGGGGGTCTGTGATGTAAGGGGGCTCTCTGATGTGGGGGGCTCTGTGTGTGGGGGGGCTCTGATGTAAGGGGGCTTTGTGTGGGGGGTCTGTGATGTAAGGGGGGCTCTCTGATGTGGGGGGCTCTGTGTGTGGGGGGGGCTCTGATGTAAGGGGGCTCTGTGTGGGGGGGCTCTGATGTAAGGGGGCTTTGTGTGGGGGGTCTGTGATGTAAGGGGGGCTTTGTGTGGGGGGTCTGTAATGTGGGGGGCTCCACGGGGGGGGGGGGGGTCTGATGTAAGGGGGCTTTGCGTGGGGGGTCTGTGATGTAAGGGGGGCTCTCTGTGTGGGGGGTCTCTCTTGTAAGGGGGCTTTGTGTGTGTAGGGGAGCTTTGTGTGGGGGGTCTCTGATGTGAGGGGGGCTTTGTGTGTGTAGGAGTGCTTTGTGTGGGGGGTCTCTGATGTAAGGGGGCTCTGAGTGTGGGGTCTCTGATGTGAGGGGTCTCTGATGTGAGGGGGGCTTTGTGTGTGTGTAGGGGGTCTCTGATCTTAGGGGGGCTTTGTGTGGGGGTCTATGATATGAGGGGGTCTCTGTGTGGGGGGGTCTCTGATGTGTGTGGGGGGTCTCTGATGTGAGGGGGGCTTTGTGTGGAGGGGTCTCTGAAGTGAGGGGGGCTTTGTGTGGGGGGTCTCTGATGTGAGGGGGGGCTCTGTGTGGGGAGGGCTCTCTGATGTAGGGGGCCTCTAAATTAAGGGGGGCTTTGTGTGGGGGGTCTCTGATGTAAAGGGGGCCCTGTGTGGGGGGGCTCTGTGTGGGGGGTCTCTGATGTAAGGGGGGCTAAGTTATTAGTGATCATAAAAAAGAAAAGTAAAATAAAGTGCAAAAAAGGTGCAAGAAAATGCACACAGGGGGGGGGGCGCCACAGGATTAGCTCGCACAGGGCGCCTGAACACCTAAGGCCGGCCCTGGCAGCACCCCTGTTATATGGATACCAGCCTACACATCCTTTAGCATTAGTGGGGTGATTTAAGAGGGGTTCTCTAAAAAACAGGAGTTCCCCCTCTCAAACGGCAAATGGTCAATGCTTGCAGGTTTCCAGGAGGGGATGATGGCAAGCAAGGGGACCACCTAAACGTCCCTGCCCCCACTGCAGTGGGAAAGTAGCTGGTTGCCCCCTCTCTAGTGACCCTGCTGACAATGCAAAGGTAAAAACATGTAACTGAAAAAAAGCAAATGAAAGTCCTTTATTATTCTTTTTTTCTTAAAATTTTTACCTTTACAAGGTCCAGTTATGATAAAGATATCCTGTGGCATCTGATCCAGTGCAGGGAAGTCAGATGTAGGAGGACCAAAGTCCTCCTTCCTCGTTGTTTAAACTCCTATTTGAGTACTGCCAAATTTCCTATACTGGAAGGAATTATACATACCCAGGGAGTTCTGGGAATGGAAACCCCCGTGATACCTTTACCAATGCCACATCAATGTATAGTATATGTTCTGATCATTATACTTGCATATAATGTTTACACATTAAAACATGCTTATCCGCATAAATGTTTATCCTATATATATATATATATATATATATATTTATATACTAGTCTGACTATTAATATAGAAAAATGAATAATCACAATAGCTAAACCCATATGTGATCTTGTAAATATAATACTTGATATGAAAATGTAAATGATGTTTGCGTTCGTTTACTTATGCAATACAAAAGGTATGACTCAGGCAAAAAACGTCTCATTTAGGAAGTCTGTTACGTAATTTCTCTTTTATTCCAAATTTACTCTGTTGTTTTGAAAATATTGTTTGGTTGCCTGGGTAGACAGTTTGAACTTTATAATTAAAAATGTAATTGAGCCAGGCATAATATCCATTTTGTTTGCAACCTTTTCCTGCCTTAGCAAGTGTTACACTAATTGTCCGTATTTCTTTATTAATTCTTCAGGTAATACAACATTAATTTTCTGTCACATTTTCATTCAAGGACTTTTGCTAACACTCTTTTATTATTCATCAATCCACACCTCTTTGTACAGTGTACTAATTAAAAATTAAATATGCAAAACCTTTTAATTATTTTAAGATGCAATGAGAATCGTGAAAATTGGTCACTCTGTGACTTTTCAATAATTGCATTGGACACTTTGTATAATTATGAATTAATTTACTTGCCTGTTTTTAATTGCTGCTTGCCTCACTGTTGTACGCCTAATTTTGCATTATGATGTTAAAGACTAGTCATTTTTCAATGTGCTGGTGTTTCAAGCAGATTATAGTGACTGTGCCATTTATACCTTGACATTATATGGTAAATATTAATGACCAGAGTCAATTAATCAAACAAATGAGATATTAAGTTGAGAATGAACAAGAAACATGTCTTTTAGAGTTTTCTCCCAATCACAACCACAGGCTCTTACTACAACATTAAAATATCCATAGCAAAGCTTAGTTGAACTAATCAAATGAAGTACAGTATATGTCTAGTGGGAGTATGCTGATGCAGTGTGTGGAATGTGCTTAAAAAGGTCACATTTAAATTAGGTATATATAGGGAAAAAACAATATGCAGGCAAAAGTAAATGCCATCTTTGCTTGTATTAAAGCTTAGGAATGGCTTTTAAATATCCAAGATTTTTTTTTTAGTATACATTTTTAATAGAGTTTATAATAAAGATAAATAAAGCATTGAAGGGATTCTTTATAAAAAAAATAAATAAAAGGAAGCCAAACACAAGCTGCCATATTCAGGCTTCCAGGTAGCATTGTAAGTTCAGAACAGTAATTTTAATCAGAGTAAAGCAGAAAATACTTCATTGCCCCTGACCTGTTATACAGCTTGAAATTTACAAAATGTCAACATCTATCTGACACTTTTAACATCGCTATTTTGTCCTGTGTAAAGTAATTGTCCTATTATGCCTATTTAGTTGAAGGTCAGAGTTATGGTTTCCAAGTCACACTTTTTAGAAAAATTATAACAGTGTAAAGCCTAGAATTATCTAATGGAATTGCAAAAGTTCAACTGCAATTCTAAAGCAACATATGAGTTGATTTCACATTGCAGAAACACTGGAATACAATATGCATTTAGGTACTTATTTCACAAGTTTTCACTTAGTACCTGCTTTACTAAGTATGCCTTTTTGTTAATGCAAATAGCCAAACAAAACCTTATGTGACTGCAACTCAATGCATAAAATGTGACATAGTAAAAGGTTTGATTGTTCATTGGGCAGATATTATAATGGAAAAGATGTGTGACCTGTGAAAATGTGACCAATAAATTATTGTTAGTGCCAGATTTGGTGAGTGCAGAGTTGGTGGATTCAGTGGGGTTCATATTTTAAAGGAAAAAAGTCTGTTCATTTTACAAGGGAAAAGGGGAATTTGAATTTTGCAATGGAATTGTCCCTAGAGCTTAGTGAATATGGTAAAATTTCACTTTGAAAAGAATACCCAATCACGTGGAGGGAAAATTAAAAAAAAAAAAAAAAGCAGTTTTTTTTTTACACAGAATTGGATGATGGAGGTCAGCAGAGCTTCGCTTCATTCACCAAGCTATGGGGAAAATGCTCTTGCAAAGTGCAACTTCACTTGCAAAGTGACCAGTCTATTTCTCTTCAGTAAATCAACTCTAATGACTGCTAAGTTATTGGGGAGTGCAATTACTATAGTCTGTAGCTTAAAATAAATAGTCTAAAAAAAAAAGAAAAGAGGGGAGTAGCGAGTGGCAGTTCTTTAAGTCAAAACACTTTGTTAGTGAGAAAGGGCCGATGGGAATGGTATTAAAAAAACTTCAACACTTGCTGATAAAAAAAAAAAAAAAACGCACACACACACAGCCTGAAGACTAAAGACTCTTAGCTGGTTTGATAAACCTCTATTTCATAAATTTAGCATATGCAGCATGAATCCATATTTATGTTGTCTTGTAGCAACGATTCATTACCAGACGAGTACCATTTAAATGCTGCTGTCTACCTGAATTTTGTTACAAATCATGTGTATGGCTTTTGGAGTATTTAATATTATTGAGTTTGATCAAGTGGATGCGGACTCTTGAGGACCACATGGATAATGTTTCTCTAGAATGATTTGTCTTTCTATTTGGGTCTATGATGTTTGCAGTGGCATGTTCATCTTGTCATATACTTTCGGTATCAAGTCATCCTATTCTTCATTTCCCTTCAAGTTTTGCAAGCAAAAAATATATTTTTCAGTGAGTTAGCTCTTCTCATTTACTGTCACAAACTTGCAGCTTCAATTTAGTCATTTGGGTTTATTGAGAAAGGTTGGGCTTGATTTGGTGAATGATCTATTTGTTTTCCTAGCTGGCAACAATATTTTTGAAATTCTTCAGCAACACCAAAATTCAAAAGTACCAAATGTACATAGTTATTAAAGTGGCCACTGATTCTATATTCACAAAGTAATCCATCATTTTCTTGAAAAAGCAAGTGAATACGTTACTAAATCCAAATAACTATTTTATTTCACTGGTGAAGCAAAACTGGACTGTAGCATAGCCTACATTAAAAAATAAATAAATAAATAAAAAAAGAAAGTAGTTGTAACTAAATACTAATAATGTGATTATAATTTAGTAGAATTTATAGTTGTCCCAGTAATTCTCAGTCAAGTTTAATACCCAATAATTAGGCAATAAAAGCAAACTTCATCCAAAGGTTAGCCACTTTTTATGCATTTTAAACAACTAGTGAAATTTATACTGTCAACAAAACTGCTACATTAACTATAGTTAGTATTATTGGTATAGTGATCTCCCCCCCCCCCCCCCCCGCTGAGCTATTGTGTTATGACAGGGGGACCCCCCGACCGGCTGCTAGTTTTCCAGCATGCACGCCCGGCTTCTGTCAGACATACACACGGGCCGAATGTCAGCTGATTTTTTTTTTTCTGAACAGGCAAATGGCTCCTTACATTCAGCCCATGTGTACCCTGCTTAAGTGAGCCAAATCTGCCTTTATTTGTGCTTCCCACACTCTTAGGCTGGCCACAAATTAAGCAATTTGAAGAGAAAATCGCTCAGTCTTTGTTAATGAGGGAATTCCTCCTACTTTGTTATTGTATTCTGACAACAGGAGGTTTCCCTGCTGTCAGAATACAATGATTACTGCTGTTTACTAATCATACTCAAGAAAACCCCTCTATTGATCAACTTCAGTACAACCAGCCTACCCATTGATGGATCAAA
The DNA here is from genome assembly GCF_965119305.1 of Pelophylax lessonae. Lineage (NCBI taxonomy): Eukaryota > Metazoa > Chordata > Amphibia > Anura > Ranidae > Pelophylax > Pelophylax lessonae. The sequence goes on along the minus strand of NC_138770.1, from coordinate 330,504,992 downwards.
TTTTGACTGGTTCCTGCTGAGCTGGCCAAATTGTAATCGGTCTATGGCAGACTTTAATCACAAACACTGATATTTACAGTGAAGACTGTGGGGTGCAGGGGGGGGGGGCAGTGACAAAGGCAGTGCTGCCAACAAAAATTAGCAGTGCAACATTACCAATCCATCAGAGGAAGCTACATCCACTGGGACTCCACTGGCAGGACCAAAAGTATCTGTAGGACTTTTGCATAGGGACTAAGAGGATATGCAACTGCAGTTAGAATTAAAGTGATTGTAAACCCTTACATATGCCCAGTGAAGGGTCTATCTTCAGGCGATACACAGAGATAAAATAAATCTTCCGACATAAGTTGTATCTGTCTATCTGCAGTCTTCTCTTCTCTACATCCAACCAAGGTGCTAAATTTGTAAGCACAGAGCTGAAGTAAGACTCTGCAGAGCTCAGTGAGGAGAGCTCTGACAGATGATTAGAGGGAAGGGACACACCACATCCCTTCATACAGCTCACAGGAATGGAGCTGAGGCTATCAATCTGCTGAAGGTTCTTTCCATTTCACCATCTTTCTCTTTGTCAGGGTACCAACGGCAGGGGAAGGACTCTAGGACTCAGCATCCATCAGGGTACCAAGGGTAGGAGAAGGACTCTAGGACCCAGTATCTCCACCAGCACTTCACATAGACCTTTATAAGGAAGTCTGCCCCAGTGGTCCACCCCGGTTTGTCTTATGGATACCGTCTGCCTGCTTCTTGTGTTTGATCTCGTCTTCCCACCTGATTTACTGACTATCTTTCCGAGACAGTGATTCTACAGACCTGTTAAACCACAGTCGCCATCTGCCTGCAGCCTCTGCTCAACACATCAGCAGTGCTCCTGAGTTCTCCTGCAAGCAACTCCGCAGGCGACCTGTGCTACTTTGTACCCGACTCCTCCTGTCTCACCTCAGGGGAGTCCGGAACTTAGCCACAAGGGAAGCCCTCTCTCCATTGGCCTCCAGCACTTGGTACCTGATAGTATCAATCAGCCATCATGTCTAAGGCCGAGAGAGGTGCTTCAGATGCTTCAGATGTCAACAGATGAATGCCCTGACACACGCAGTCAACAAGCAGTCAAAAACCTGCAAGATGACTACTTCCAGCTTGAGGGAAATCTCCATACCCTCACTGCCTCCATGACTGCTGTTGAGCCAAACCCAGCCCCAAGCTCCTCCCCTATGACCAAGAGTCCCCACTCCTGAGCACTTTTCTGGGGACAGACGGAGGTTCAGGGCCTTCAAGAATGCCTGCAAACTTTACTTTGCCCAGCAACCCAGGACTTTTGCACTGTTCCCAGACTTTAATCTGTACTATCAGGCAGTGGCTCTGCAGAAGGCTTCTGACTGGAAACATTATGCCAATTCAAAGATATGGGTGCACCTGGAAAAAGAGTTAAGTGGCTGAGACCCCTCTACACAACTCTGGATCCCACGGAATTACAGGACATTTGCGGTCAACACATCACCCCCTTACACGCTCTACTTTTATGGTTTGGGATTCTTTGTGTAAAACACAGGGCTGGACACCCAACTCACTCCTGATGCCATTGTTGGGCCATTTCTGCTTTCCTCCGGGTCAGGTGGACCCCCTTTTCTGCAACTGGTTTATAACCCCCAACACGCTGCTACACCATGTGTTGGATCAACAGGACATTGCCCCTCTACGGAAACTTACTGACTCCTCTCCTCCAACCTTTATGGACCAATGCAGATATATCCAACTATCTATTTTTGTCAAAAAACTGCCGAGACCCTTACGTTCCATCTCCGATCTCACACCTGTGGAACAGATCCTTGCACACACACGACCCCCTCAGCGAACTTTATCACAATTCTACAAGGCTCTTCTTGAACTTGGAGTCCGTACTGATCCTCATTTTCTAAAAACTTGGGAAAAGGACCTGCAAAGTTTTCTCACCAACGCTTAAAAATTCTGCAACTGTCTCATCCTACATCCACCTCCTCAAAAACATCTGAAGTGAATTCTAAACTATTGACACATTGATACCTTACTCCAGCATCACTCCAGCATATCTTTCCATCCACCTTGGCCCAATGCTGGAGGGGCTGCGGCAAACGGGCTATGCACGCCCACATTTGGTGGCACTGCCCTGTGATAAAAGGTTTTTGGTCGATTGTTGTAACTGGGTTGAAAAAATCCAAGGCTTCTCGATACGTAGAGACCCTTGGGTGGTGTTGTTTTACTGTGTAGATGAGCCAGCCGGCCAATATAAGCGCTCAGTCACGCCCCACTTTCTGAATGCAGCAACATCCCTTATACCCCGATATTGAGCACAACTTCTATCCCCACTCTTCAACAATGGCTTCACAAGGTGGACCATACCTATCATATGGAGGATCTGACCTATAGATACAGAGGTCTCTCTTTGGTAGCATATAAAATATGGGCCTGCTGGCTCGCCTTTCTCTCTACACAAGAATATTTGGATCTCATGTCCTCACCCAAATAATGGCTAATGGCACTTGCTTACTTATTGATGGTGTAACGTTAATTATTTCTCTCCTCACGTTGGCCTTTCAATGATCTCAGCCGGGGAACCATATACCCCCCCCCCTACTTTTTTCCCCTTTGCCTTTTTCACTCTGCTTCAATACTTACGCATATACTCGGTCTTGTCAACCATGTGGTGACTCTGGTACACGTTTGGTTACACTTCGTTATTAGATGATGATACATCTGTCGAGTGTTAAAATACTTCAACAGCCTTTACGTCAATCTTAGATGTTATTTTATGGCTAATGTTTTTAGTTTTCTTAGAAAAACAAACCACATGCCTGTAAAGTTTATGTTTATTTGTATTACCTACATTTCTCAATAAAAATGTATTGAATAATTCGAAAAATCAGCTTTGGATTTCTAAACATAACTAGCTGAAAAAAATCAAACATGAACACTGGCACAAGTAAAACACAATAAGTAACTGGTTAAGTTTAATTGGTAGGGGGTGGTAATAAACATTTACAGGTAAAGTGTATATCTTTATGAAGTTGACCATACACACATAAAGTACAGTATATACAATTTCTTTCTTTTGATAAACGTATACCTTTACCATAGCTCAAATATGGATTTTCTTTTTCAAAATAAAAATGATCCTTCAGAAGTTGGAAAAATATAATCTCTTTTATATCTTTAATGGGTTTTAGGATTTTATTAAAAGTATGTATTCACTCAACTGTGTTATCTATAAAACTGTTATATAAAAGTGACTTTATTGTATTTTCAAAGTTTGGGACACCCAGAACAATCACAGCGCACCAACCCCTTGAACATCTCGGTTCCAGCTCCGACATTTTCCTACTACATAAGGTGGCCTTATACCCTGGGTCCTGTGTTCCATCCAATTCATGGCTTTGGCTTTCCAGTGACAGAGGTTCCCTGCTTCCATTCCATCCCTGCTCCCTTGCCAGTGGCCAAGGCACGGCATTCTGGTTGCATGTCTGATCTCTCTCTCAGAGCCTACCAGACCATCATGCTGAGCTCTATTTTATCGTTGTGAGTGTTTTTTAAAATTTTCTATTAAAATGCTACACTATGGCCGTTGGGCTTCTGTCTCCCTCCGTACATTTTATTGTATTTTCCCCTGGGGATTTGTGCATGACCCCCAAAAAATGTTGGCTGGCAACTTCTGATAGACCTTCTATACTGTGGGAAAAAAATGTATACCACTCGGTGCTCTCATCCCTTCTCTCCATACAAGCTAACTCCCCTAGACACCCCATTGGAACTCCACAGGGAAATGGAGAACTGCCACACTACAACAATAATTACTGAATACAGTCAGAACTACCACCAAGTTTAGAGTCCAGCATACCACCAGCCCAGTCCTTTAATTACCATAGCTGAGGGATAATGGATTAAATCCAATAAAACAACTGGGCTTTTCCCCCAAGTTCCCAACATTGGTGCCCTGAGGTTGCCTCTTGTTATTATATTTATATAATTACAATGCCCAAGGACTTTTAAAACTTACTAACAAATGATAAAAACATAACAAATGTGTAAAAGATGTGTACAGGTAATTCAACATTGAAAAAATAAAATTTTTGCTGAATAAACTACTGAAACATAAAATACAAAACAATACCTTGAGTGGTGCTTGTAAACGAGCAGAAGCATTTGTTGACACCTCCAAGGAACTGTTATTTTCTAATAGAGCATTGCTTGCTGACAGTACATTTTGTTGATTACTGCTGTTCTTCAAAAATAATCTTAATTTTGTGCTTGTATTGTTTTCTAGTATAAATGTCCTTTGGATCGTTTTATCTTTTATGTTATCTTTAGCTGTGAAAAGGCTTTCAGCAAATTTTGAAGTAGGCTCCTGAAAGTATTAACAGAAAATATGGTCATCCATCAATATGCAGAAGTTCCATTTGTCACAAATGGAACTGTTGAGGTTTCATATTGTATGTCAATGAAAGGTCAAACTTTTTTCAGTAATGATTCTCATTGTTGGAAAAAGGAGTCACAACTTAGCCTAATAGAGACTAGAGATCAGCTTTGGATTTTAGTTGAACATGAAATTGACCCAAACCCAGTCTGTATGCAGTTCAGTTTATGTAATAAACAATAGTCAGCTGTAAGGCCCCTTTCACACTTGTGCGACTTGTCATGCGATTTGGGACTGCAAAATCGCATGACAAGTCGTTCTCCATTATTTCCAATGAGCCCCATTCATATCTGTGCGACTTGAAGTCTCACCGACTTCAAAGTAGTCCCTGCACTACTTTTGGCATGATTTTGATGCATTTTGAGGAAAATACATTATAAGCCCACTCAAACTCGCATCAAATCGCGGCAACAAAGTCGTTTCAAAATCGTTGTGAAACCCTGTGACTTTGAAGTTGCACAAGTGTGAATGGGGCCTTAGTTGGACATTTAGTTCAGCCACCTCCTCTGGCTCAGGGATGTGGGGACAATATAGGGACCAAGGTAATTTACATGTTTTGTTTGCAAAAATAAAAAAAGGCTTTATAACAGGTTGTTTAGGCAGTGTGTATATAGGTTCCAGCATCCCGTTTACAAATAATATATGTAAAAGGAGGATTAAGAGACTTTCAAGGTACTAGAATAAAACCATATAATACATACATTATGATCAATAATGGTTAACCAAGAAGACTGCAGAGATTCATGAGGAGAAATGTGTAGGCAAGCAGTGGTGTGAGTGTTTCTGTCTGTATGTGTGTGTGTGTGTGTGCCTCTGTGTGTCTGTGTAAATGCAGAAAGTGTGCAAACAGCAGCTGTAGCTGCCCACAGTTAAAATGGCTGCAGCCAGACTTAGCGGAGGGAGATTTCTGCAACATATTTGAGTAAAAAAGTAATCACTTCAGAGCTCAAGAAAGACTCCACAAGAAACCTCAAGAGAAAATGGCCTCTTCCTGGATGATGATGACCAAGATATTTTTGCGGAATCTACCCTCAACTGTCAGTGGACGGTTCTCACAGTACTCAGAAGGAGGAGCCACAACTCAAAACCCCTATGCTCATGGAAGCGGCCTCTGCACCCCCCCAAGCAGAAGACCTATGAGGAATTAGAAGAAGAACAGCAAGAGGACTAGTTTGAGCTTAACATCAATATCACAGACCCTGAGAAGATTGGTGATGGAATGAATACATATGTAGCTTATCAAGTTTAAACCTGGACATTTTACCAATGTTCCAGAGCAAAACTTTCACTGTGAAGAGAAGGTTCAATGACTTCCTGAGCCTTTATGACAATTGTTGCTCCACCTAATGAGAAAAGTCTCATAGGTATGACTAAAGTGAAAGTTGTTTTTGAAGTGAAGACACGCTGCTCTGGGGAGGTACCTGCAGAGGATTGTCAGCCACCCAACACAATTACAAGACCCGAATATTTGTGAATTTTTAGAAAAGGATGAGCTTCCTTGTGCTGTCAACACTCAGGCTCTGAGTGGAGCTGGACTGCTCAAGATGTTCAATAGAACTACTGACGCTGTCAACAAAATGACAATCAAGATGAATGAATCTGACGTTTGGTTTGAGGACAAATTGCAAGAGGTGGAATGTGAGGAGCAGCATCTGTGGAAACTACATTTGGTGGTGGAGACTCTGGTAAATCACAGACAAGAGCTGGCTGTGAATACTGCTCAGTTTGCCAAGAGCTTGGCCATGCTGGGAAGCTCAGAGCATAACACAGCTCTTTCCAGAGCTCTATCCCAGTTAGCAGAGGTGGAAGAGAAGATCGAGCAACTACATCAGGAACAGGCCAACAGTGATTTCTACTTGCTAGCTGAGCTTTTAGCAGATTACATCCACGTACTGTCGGCAGTGCAGGGTGCTTTTGACCAGCGAATGAAGGCCTGGAAGCGCTGGCAAGATGCCCAGTGAGCATTACAAAAAAAAGGGAGAATGAGGCTAGGTTGTTGTGGGCCAACAAACAAGATAAATTACAGAAAGCCAATGATGAAATCTCTGAGTGGAACTCCAAAGTCACCCAATATGAGAGGGATTTTGAAAGAATTTCTATTACTGTTCCAAAGGAGGTCACAAAATTTGAGAAAGAAAAATCTAAGGACTTTAAAAGTCATATTGTGAAATACCTAGAAACACTCTTGAATTCACAGCACAAACTGGCTAAGTATTGAAAAGCATTTTTACCAGAAGCAAAAGTTTCTATGCTACTTCTCTCCTGCCATGTGTTTTATATATATATATAAATATATATATATATATATATATATATATATATATATATATATATATATATATATATATATATATATTAAAATATTATACCTTTTGCCTTTTAGAGACTATAAAGTTACACTCTTCTTCTACTTCAACATCTGCCTGATGCTGTCAGACTCTTTTTACTCCTTCAGTGCTGAGTGAGGTCCATTTCTGTGCAGCGCATTTTTGGATCTTTATCTCAGAGCTGATTATTCAGTATTACCAACTGTTTCCTGTTTCTGTAGAACCTTCCACATCTCCCCTCTCACTGCCAGATCAGCCTACAAACATTTTACTACAATGGCAGACTGGTTTGACAGTTAAGAGTTAATCTTAAAGAGGACGGACCTGTCCTAGCCTTTAGACACATTTTTTTTCTGTTAACATTTCTTGTGTATATTTTTCATTTAACTTCCATATATATTTTCCTATTAACTCTATAGTGATAATTAGGGCTTTTAGGGCTTTCTGTGAAAAAACTGCAACAACAAATTAAATGAATGAGAGTTTCTTGGGGTGGGTTTATTAATATAAATATATAAATATAAATATATAATGTATATTTTTGGCCGTGACACAGACACAGAGAATGGAGCATTTCTAGTCTGCAGGAACTACACAGTTATTCAATAAAACTTTGAAAAGCAAAAAAAAAAAATAATAATAATAATGGTTAAAATTTTTTTACGAACATAGAATTGTGAAAAATTTAGCCCAGTACAACAAGGTTCACACATAAGAAAACATCCTTAAAATGATTGTTCCCTGCCCATTGTTATAAATGATGGTAACAGAACATTACACATTATCTACAGATGATCACAGCACTAGAATACAATAAGCAACACACTTGTTGAATTATTTCTAACTCATACAGGAGTTAATGGTTGGTAAACAATAAACATAATAAAGAACTATCCATATGCAATCATAAGGGAGAATGTGCTGCCAGGGACTATGGGAGATTACACAACCCCAAAGATGTATGTCAAAGGCATATAAGATCATCCCCAAATGGTGTGATGGGAGAAAACGCCAGGAAGAGCACTTCAACACATCACTAGGTAAGTAATTATAAATCCACATCCAGAAACACTAGGCACAGGAACAGGGTAAAAAGAGTAAAACAATTCAGTGAAAATTAGAGCCTATTAGAAACACTTATTCTCTCTTGAAATATGTGTGTATCACAATGCTTGGGACCACAAACATAATTCAGGAGAGAATAAGTGTTTTTGAGGCTGCTGGAACACTCTGACGGGTTGTAACATCTATAGAGTTCCCATATACATAACATTCCCTCTGTCCCTGTTTTCTGGTTGTTTTGGACAACTTTATTGTATCTTCTGAGGTTGTTAGAAGATTTTGACAGGCTCCAACATTCACTGAATCTGTTCTACATTTTTACCCTGTTCTACAACATGTTTGTGCCTCCCCTTTTCCTGACTTGTAAATGTTTATACCCACATGATTGCATATGGATGGTTCTTGTGGAGTTTGCTCACTGTGGGAGCATCAGGATAGAAGTGCACTGTCCAAAAGTGCATAGTTTGAACAGCAGTAGCTCGATGTATTTCTGATTGCTGTTCTTAATTGGCTTACTTTTTTTACTTTGGTATTGCGGTTGTTATGGCCTTTAAACTATAAGTATTTGAAGATAGTCTCATCTCTTCAAGATTCTTCATAACATGTACCACTCATGGCTTACTCATTCAGATCTTGTTTTCAACTCTTATGTCTATATTTACTTGCACTGTCACCGCTTATGTGTACCATTATAATTTTAAAAACAATTATGTTTACATCTGGTAGCTTACCTGCTGAAAACGTATTAAGGAAAACAAATGGTTTTTGTTTCGGAAAATGATAAAAATGGAAATGCTTTGCTGATCTCTGATAATCAAGGTACCATGGGAGAAAACAAAGGGACTTATAATCATGAATATCAGTCTTGGATTACAGATGTTGCTGAAAATTGTAGTAAGCTGAGTGATTGCTTCTTAGTAAGATGGCATAGTGAAAGTGGGCTCTGTGAAATGTGTGAAATTGAGTGTGAAATTGAGCCTAGTAGACATAAGGATGAAGAAGAGCTCAGTAAGGTGACCTGAATGGAATATTGAATGTGCAGCATCTCTTCTCCTCTCTGAACTACTAGCAACAACTTGAAGAGCCCTATGTACTTCCAATAAAGTGTTTGAAAACAGGACCCTTGCCAAACTGAATGGTGGAAATGGACCTGGTATGACCTAGATTAAGAGTGCACTACTTAAGAGGATTACAGTCTTGGGGCTAATCGTAATTATAGTAAAAGCAGGCACTTAGAATTAGCACTGACTTTCAACAAGTGCAATGGCATGACTTGTCTCCACATCTACAAAGTAGAATCAGGTATGATGTACATAAAATATCTAGAAAACATAATGATGAATATGGTTTGCCAGATGTTTCAGTTAAAAGTTTTAAATCTTTAACATTCAGTCATTTTAAGATTTCTGCAAGGTGCAAGAATAATTACAACCAATGTTTTTAAGGAGGTTTACAAAGTCTTAAAGCCAAGATGAACTTTCAGTTTAAATTACCTAAATGTCGTAGAAAAACTCATGTCCTGCCAACATGCTGGAGAGTAGGATCCTTGTTCTCTGTGGGGAATCAGTGAGCCAACATGCCCCCTACTAAGTCAGAGCCAGACTTATGCCTCAAATTAAGACCTCCTTTGGGGGGGGGGGGTAGTAATGAGAAATGGCCCTCCCTAAACAGGATATTGCACTAAACCTGTAGGTAAATAAGAGAACGAAAAAAATGCTAAGTGGAAGAGTGTGTTTGATAATAAAGTTGGTAGTGCCTCCAGCCAGGATATGGAGGGGATTCCCATCCTAGGAAATTAACTAGTAATCTATTCAAAGTATTTGGGTGCAAAGGAACTACTATAACCAGCATATAACATTAACCAAAAGTATATAGATGCACACCAGAATGGAAATAATACAAGCTTTATGTAAAAGATTAATAATAGTACTTACATCCGATGTATAAACAGGTATAATCCGCAAAGGGCCCAACAAAAGTCTTGGTGGAATTGTGCACATACATCCAGGTATCTATAGTTATTAATAATAATATGTTGCAGCAAAGTTCAGTTGCAAGGTCCCATGAGGATGATCACAATGCTGTGTCCAACTTTGCATTGGAGACACAAAGATCAACAGGGATCCTCCAAACATTATCCAACCAGCCTAAAACGCAGATTCTCACCAACCAAAACCGTAGTGTGGCACTAGAATTCAGAGTCAGTTTATCTACTCTTCTTCTTTTTCCTCAGTATTTTCTAATCTGTCATGCAACTGGACTTTTAACTAGCAGAAGTGGCTGTCGGATGCCTAGCCTGGCTAGCCTATGCCAGTTATTGAGCCCTATGCAAAAATCAGCTATTGAATCCCCGACCAGAAGGGACAAGGTTATGTAAAATAACAGGAACTGCATATGAACTCCATTGCAAAAAAACAGGATCATCTACTAATAAACAGCAAGGTGAATATTTACACACACACACACGCTAAAGACAACAATAGTAAACTATTCAACATAGAAGCACGTGCCAATAAATTCCTTCTGGCCTGGATTTAGCAGCAGCCTTTTAAAGACTGGACATGGGGTCTCAGGATTTTTTCTTTCTTCCTCTTTCTAACTTCTCAAAGACCCTACTGGGGTTTTTGACCCAACAGGATAGTACAGGGCAGCAGATCCCTACACATATTAAAGAGCTTTAGATCTGACTCAGACTCGGATGACAGGCATGTGCACCTGCAATGTCACCACTACTTCCTCCAAAAAAGTAAGGGTCCTACCTTGCAGCATGCTGGCAGGGGAAAGGCTTATCTAAGGTGACTGTGACTGTGTTAGAGAGAAGCTTTAAACACTTTTTGTTTTGATGCCCCTGGAATGTGTTTATTTGATTTAAACTGAGGGTTCAGTTAGAATGAAATGACAGAGCTCCGCATAAACTGTTTGCAGGGAAATATTATCTTTCATAATAATATAATAATAACAGCAATATATTAGTTATCAGGTCTCATATTCTTGTTAATTCACTTAACCTCTTCACGCTGGCTGTACACATACAGTATATGCAACCTCTTGGCGGATGGGGCTTAATGCCGAGAGGCTGCATATATACGTACCAAAATGTAAACATTGCTATCCCGAGAGCGTGCACCCTGCACGCTCCCAGCACAATTACCGCCAGGTAACGGAACGCTCCAATAGCTACTTGTGATTGGGAACTTTCCAATCAAGTGACCACTGTGAGAGCCAATCACAGTGGTCACATGACCGAAATGCCAGCCTTCGCCTCCCAGCATCTTAAACGTCTTACAGGGCCAGGAGTTGCCAGGGCTAAGGGGTTAAAGTTGCAAAGATTTAATGGATGTTAAAAATTAGCCTACATGTGGTTTAACCTAACTGGAATGTAATCGTAAGTAAGGCCATGTTTGTTATTTAAAAAAATACATTTAACCATTTCACCTTCAGAGGGTTTTACCCCTTCATGACAGGGCAATTTTTTTGCTATTCAGCACCATGCTACTTTAACTGAAATTGCTCGGTCATGCAACAGTGTACCCAAATTAAATGTATTTATGTTTTTTTTCACACAAATTGACCTTTCTTTTTGTGGTATTTAATCAACACTGGGTTTTTATCTTTTGCTGGATGAACTAAAAAAACTATATTATATTCTAATAATTTTGAAAAAAAAAAAAACACATTTTACTTAATTTCTTAATTTTCCAAAAAACAAAATGTACTCATTAAAAAAACTTGCCATTCCTCTTACTAAATACCTTGGACCGTCTATATTCAAAAAAGGGGGCATTTTGGGGGGTATTTGTGCTGTTTGGCATTTTAGGTCCACAAGAAATGAGATAAGCTGTCAGTACATCAGGATTGACCAATTTTCAAACATACTGTATATATCATAGTTTGTAGATTCTATAACTTTCACACAGACTAAATAATATACACTGCTTTGGGTTATTTTTACCAAAAAAATTTAGCAGACTACAATTTGACCTAAATTTATAAAGAAAGAATATTTGTTTGTAAAATTTTTAAACAAAAGTAAGAAAAACTTGTTTTTTTTCACAATTTATTTTTACATACTGAGTGTACAAGTTCGGTACAACGTTATCATAAAACTGGTGTGGTGATGATCAGGGACACTGACAAGTGATGCATGTTAAAAAACAAAAAAAAATATGTAAAGTTTTTTTATGTAGATTTGTTTAAAAAAAGATTTTAATATCTAGTTTCATGCCCTCATCAGGGCATGTAAAACATTGTACTACTTGGGGTGGGGGGGGGGGTAATTGCTGCTGGTTACAGTGATGATCATTGTAACAGCAACCATTTGAACATTCATAAATCGCTTTCATTCATGACTCATTGTTTACTATTGTGATGCTGTGATTGGCCCTGGTACCATGTGATCACTGGTGGCCAATCACAGATCACACACAGTAGCAAACAATGATGTCAATAATAGATTCCATTCATGACTGCTAAGTGCTAGGTGCCATGTGATTGCACAGCGATCACGTGGTATCTGGGCCGCTCACAGCAGCCCAGTACTGAGCACCTAGTATCACGCACCGCTACAAATACATAGCAATGCCTTCTCAAGCCTCCGGCCAGCAGTAAAGTTACTGCTGGATGGTCGGGAAGTGGTGAAAGTAAGGGACAAATGAGTAAACTATGAAAAACGCACTTAAAACCAAAATTCTTTCTGTGTTGGAATGATTCTTCGATTTTATAGTTTATATTAAGAGACCATTTGCATTTCATCTGTATTTTACTATGGAACATTCTGTTTTTGACATTGCAATCCAAAACATTTATTGGAGAAAATGTGTATTTCAGTTCAAAATATGTATTGGCATAGCTTTTGAAATACTTTAAGCCTTGTGCTGAACAGATGAATACAATATACCTCATCATACTGATCTTCCATTTCCTCTGCTTCCTGTTCAGGGCTTGCTCGCCCTTCTTTATGATTTTCCACAACAGAGCTTGGTTGGCGGACAGGAATACAGTTATAACTCTCCTTCACTGGTTGAACTTGTGACTGCCTTTGAAAGTCTGAGATAGCCCAGTTGAGACTTGAACCATTTCTTAAGGACTTCAGGAACCAGCTAGAGGCCTACATTAACATATTAAAAAGAAGACCATCCTGGAATCAGTGGCATATATAAGAAATAACTATTTTTGTAAAACATCTGAGCTGTCCCATAATATTTAAACTTGAACATTTCAAATATGCAAATTGTATATGTACTAAATGAATATAGTCAAATTTGTATTACTATCCAAACCAAAGGCTCTTATTGTGTTATGAACAATGATAGTCATCATACCTGTTCTAGAGTCACTGACTCTTGTACAACCAGTGATTTGACTCTAATGTTTGAGCATTCATATAACTGAATCATCCATGCATAAACTGCTGGTGTTATGTCCATTCAGGAGGTGCGTGAAGTTGCATGGGTAGGGACGATCCAATACTGCAGACATGCATATATGTAATCAATAAATTACGCTTATACATACCTTTTTGGAGATGTTTTCTGGCCTGGTCACGTGACGTTCTGGAGTCCTTATGCCCTCCTTACAGTGGGGGTGCTAGATGGTACTTAAAGCGTTTGTTACCTGAACACTTACCATTCCTAATATGTGCCTGCTGTACTGTGTACTTGTATTGCTTCTTTTTTGTGAAATCCCTGGTGTTCCTGCTAGTCCCCCGGCTTTCCTATTAAAAACTGAGGCCACACTCAGCAGGGGAGCACACCATGGTCAGTTCTCTAGCTATGTTGGGAACTCAGTGTACTCTCCTCCAATGATAAGACTTGTCCTGACACGCCCCCTGCTGCACAGCCATTCACTGGGAAGCTCAGTGTACTGCTGCTTCTCCTCCCCCGAGCTATTATGCAGCTGAGAACAGAGGAAATATGATAACTTAAAAAAGGGAAAAAAGGTGTTTATAATGTTTTTTTTTTAATATCTATACAAAAATGCTTTGCTTTTCATTTATATTTTAAACCGAATGGGTTGTTTTATAAGGTGATCGTTTTCAATCACTTTAATAATGCTGTTATGACATTAGCACTGTTCTCTGTAGTATTGTACTGTGACCCCCGACCAGCATGGTGATACATGCCAATTAGATGACAGCTTGTGCTTACAGGAAGTGTATTGAATGACAACCAGCATCATTCAATCCTGAAGAGGAGTGCAATCTAGTGGACCAGTGGACATTCTGTGGGGTACAAAGATAACATGAGTATTGTAGAGTAAGCTGCTTCTTTAATTCAACTTAAGATGGACAACTGATTTCAAAATATCTTTTAAAAGCTAACATTCTTGTTTCATAACACATGTTGACACAATCATAAATCCTAGTACCAAGAGAGATACAAAGACATCTTTAGGCATCTTTCTGAAAATACCATTTGCCTGACTACTTCAGGTTTCAATGCTCTCTTAGTCACTGACCATTAACAAGTATGCAGCAAATCCAGATCCTGCTTTCAGTTATTCACAGCACAACAAAATAGAAATTCTGAGTACAAATTTAATTGCCTGAAGAAATATAAACCAATGTATACTCTACTCACCTTATAAATGATAAAACAGACCCACTCCATAGTTATACTACATTCTTTTTTTACTATACTTATGTTTATTGTTCTTAATTTCATAAACGTTCTTGCCACTTATTAATGAGTTTATAATCATAGAAAACAATTACAAAAGCAACAAATTAAATGTTAATTAGGAATAAACCCAATAATATCTAACAGCAAGCCAGGTAACTATTAACATATTTGGAGAGTTTAGTGGAAAAAATGTTAAGGGAAAAAAGCAGTTCTTTATCAATTATATGATTACAAAGAATTAAGCAAACATCATTAAGATACAAAGATGTCATTGTTTAATAGAAATGTACAGCTGTATTTCACTAACTACCTCCTTTGAGCTAAACACGATCAGTCATAAAACTACTGTGAGAGCCATATACTGTGTATATATATATATATATATATATGAGAGAGAGAGATATATACAAAGTATATGTCAGGGGGTATTGTCGATACTGTACATGAATTTCAGAAAAACAAAAGTTGAATGTTTAGAAAATTGAAACAGAAAAGTAATTATTAATGACATTAAATTATAAAATCATTTTATATAATTACTATCAAATTATAAAGTGATCTGCACACCTAAAACGTTTTAATTCACATTGTATAGAGCAGGGAAGAGTAATGCCTCATAGACACGATCAGATAATCAGATGACTTATCGATCGCATTTTGTTGCATGGTACTAGTATCGAATCCAACAATGCGTACTAAACGTATGATTTTTTTTCATACGGTTCTGGAAAAGTTTCTTGGTTGCGTAGCTACCTATCGGATAGTGCAAAACAAAAACAATGGCATCCAGGTTTTTTCCGTGTTATTTTCATGTTTCTGATCATGTGTGGTCTTTGTCTATTAATTTTTAGCGAACGCAGGCTGTACTGATTAAACCATTGTCGTTCGCTAGGCTATCATATCGACAAAAGTTTTAATGTTTCTCCCTTTAGATTTTGTTGGAGGAAATGTCGTGATCGGCTGTCGAAAGCTGTGTACTAACGATCAGATTATCGTGCAATCAATTGGAAATCAATTTTTTTCGTACGAGTATCTGATCATATGTACGAGGCATAAAAGCCTCTGTCAGGTTTTTACAGCTGTCTGTAACCCTTTTCTAATCATTAAACCTCAAATATAGATTTTGTGATTTTTTATACTACATCTTAAAAATGTATGGACCTTATCTTGATGGATGGACAAAACTGAAAACATTTTATCTGAGATGTGTCTGTTTCTCTAACATTTTGCTACAATGCTAACCATACACAAGTCATTGTTATGAGCTGTATCAGCTGCCTCTTTCACAATCTCATTTGTCATTCTCTACCTAGACAGAATGTCCACTTCATCATGCTCTTGCTCACTTTTAATTAACTGAGAAGTCAATCCACATAACTAATGAGAGGTCAGGAGATATGGCAGATATATGAATCACTGGAACCCAGATATCCATCTCTTGTCAGTTATATTTCACTTTAACAGGTTGCCACAGACCATATATCTTTATGAATAGTAAAATAACCTTAGAGGGTTTAGAGGTAGATATTTAACACTTACTGCCAAAAAATCAATAAATAAGATTTAGCAATACAAACAATGGCTATGTTTGACAATCCAATACTGAGTGCAGTCCTAAGCTTTACATTACTGTGGCTGGATAAAGCGGGATGTGCTCCTGAAGGGAAAGGCACCTGAAAAAGAGGGAGAGCCAACTGGACGACTGGCAGGCGGCTTTGGGCTGTGTTACTTTTCAAATGTTGTAACATAAAAGATTATAGATGCTTGTTTTGTGGTAATGTATAAGAAAGAGCTTGAATATGTAAATGCTCATTCATGCAGCTAGGAGCCAAAGGTGTACAGATGAAATATTGATCTCTCATAGGGCTGTGGTATGCTTTTTCTGTGCACTGGATAGAAGATGAATAGGATTGGTGAGTGTAATTTTAACTAACAGTTTTTTTTCTTTCCAATATTTTAACAAACGATTTTAATTAATATTATGATATACAGTTTTCTGCTCATTTTGCCTTTTATGTGTACATGGAGGATGCAGTAACATCAGAGGATAAGCCATCTAATGGATATAATACAGCACAAGTATAAGCTTTTATGATTTGAAGGTTCTGTATCAAGGGTGAGCAAACTTCACTGATTGCTTCCATGGTTGTTGAGGTGACACGTGTGAAGTGGAAAAGACTGAAGTGAGAAGAGTGGGCTTTTTATACATGCACTATATTAGGAGTAGCTGTGAGAGTAAGTGTACTTTATTAGATTCCCCTCCCTGCTGGAGCTAGGATGCTGTCCACAAAGGCCGATGATAGTTCAGGGCTCAATGGCCTGCTTGAAATTAGCAATGACTTCTGAGAAGATAACTTTGGAAGAGTCCTGCAGTCAACAATCTGAAAAAACTAAACAACAGAGACTTTGCTGCCACAAGGGAGCAAGCTCTACATACTCAAGGCTTCAAAGATCATGCCTTTCAAAATTCTGCCTGGTTCACATACTGTAAATTTGGCAAAATTTGAATAAAATGAGATTTTATAGTCTTGTTTGTCTTTAATGACTGTACAATTTATTATGAAGATGTTCATACATGCACAGATACACAGACATCAAGAAGAAACCTTGCCATGTTACAATTAAACAATTTTTGCTAAATTTTTCCAGGTTTCTTCTATAAAAATCTATTTTTCAATTTATGTATACCTGCATATCTTCACAAAAAATTGTATGGTTAAGATAGACAAAAAAAGAGAATGAAGCAGTTTCATTTTACTGAACTTGAGAAAATTAGTTTGGAACCATGGGTTACTTTGAAGTTTGCAGAAATAGTGATAAGACCTGCAATGTATTGTTGATGTCACACGTCTATGTGCTCCCCACCCTAGACAATTTTGCACGGAGGGTCCTCTAACATTCCCCAGTTTACAACAGACATTATTATGGATGAGTTTGCTTATCTTGAGTAACCAAACTTGGCTTCTATTTAAGACTGTCCTCTAATGTCTCTGGCATATGGTAAAATGTAGGTCTCTATCTTTACAGCAGTGTATGCCCTGCCAATAGCTGTCACTCCTGCTTGATTGCCAACTTCACTTTCCATCTTATGAAACATTTATCAGTTCTCCTTGTTTGCAGACTCCATCCATTATTCTAATAAATATACACATACTGCATGTTCTTTCCTGGCAATCTATTTCCAGGATAAATCAAATCTGTAGTATTTGTCCTTGAGATATACCCACACTAGGCCATATTCCTTCTATGCAAACACTACAGGACAGCAAAAATTGATTCAGATTTGTTTCCTATATAGTAATATACAATATGAACACAATAGTTGTTTTTCTATAGCTGGGAACAAGCATTTATTATTTTCTTATAACAAATGCAGTCTTGTCTTGTAGCATGCGGTGAGTGTAATTATGCTATTAATTCTAAAGTTATGTTGTTTTTTTTTCTTCATCCTACAGAACTATAAGTTTGTAAACTTTCACAAAATCTTAGTAGTTCTCATACATTAAATGGACAAGAATAAATCAGCAATTTCTCAGAGTGGACATGGAATATCTGTGAAATTAAAAAAAAGAAACAGCAATGTGCCAAGTGGAGCAGGTGTTAGCAAACAAGCAGAGCTGATTATTATAGTGAACCACTTATATGTGTTACTGGATAGAAGTTAACTGCTTCCATACAGAGCAGTTAGACCCCCTTCCTGCCCAGACCAATTTTCAGCTTTCAGCACTCTCACACTTTGAATGACAATTGCTCAGTCATGCTACACTGTAACCAAACAAAATTTTTATCATTTTTTTCACACAAATAGAGCTTTCTTTTGGTGGTATTTGATCACAACTGGGGTTTTTTTTTTCCGTGATATAAGCAAAAAAAGAGCAAAAATTTTGCAAAAAAAACACTTTTTTTTAGTTTCTATTATAAAATTTTGCAAAAAATTAATTTTTCTTCATACATTTGGGCCAAAATTTATACTGCTACATATCTCTGGTAAAATTAACCCAAATTAGTGTATATTATTTAGTCTGTGTGAAAGTTATTGAGTCTAGAAGCTATGGTACCAATTACTGAAAATTGATCACACCAGATGTACTGATGGCCTATCTCCTTTCTTGAGGCCCTGAAATGTCAGGACAGTACAAATACCGCCCAAATGACCCTTTTTTGTAAAGTAGACAGTCCAAGGTATTTAGTAAGAGGCATATTGAGTTTTTTGAAGTTATAATTTTTTCCCACAATTCTTGGGAAAATGAAGAAAACATTTTTTTTTCTTTTTTTTTCCCAAAACGTTGTCAATTTATAAGCTATTTCTAACACATAGCATGTACACAGCAAAAATGACCCCCCAAAATTCATTCTGCTACTCCTTCTGAGTATGGTGATACCACATGTGTGAGACTTTTACACAGCCTGGCCACAAAAAGAGACTCCACGTCCAAGTAGCACCATAAGGCGTTTTAGGAGCATAAATACACATAAAACTTTCTTACTACCTATCACACTTTTCAAGGCCCTAGAGCACCAATACAATGGAAAAGTCCACAAAATTACCCCATTTTGGAAAGCAAACACTCCAACGTATATTCTATGAGGCATTATGGGTCCTTTGAACATGTCATTTTTTTCCACAAGTTTTTGGAATATGTGGGAAAAAAATAATAAATTTTTTTTACACAAAGTTGTAAATTTATAGAATATTCCTAACACATAGCATGTACATAGCAAAAATGACACCCCAAAATACATTCTGCCACTCCTCCTGAGTATGGCAATACCACATGTGTGAGACTTTTTCACAGCCTAGCCATATAGAGGGGCCGAACATCCAAGGAGCATCATCATGCATCCTAGCCACTTGCCTAGGCCTATTTTTGACATTTGGTGTTTACAAGCTAAAATCAGTTGTTTTTGCTAGAAAACTACTTAGAACCCCAAAACATTATATATTTTTTTTTAGCAGAGACCCTAGAGAATAAAATGGAGATTATTGCAATATTTTTTATCACACCGTATTTGCGCAGCGGTCTTCCAAACGCAATTTTTTGAGAAAAAAATCACTTTTTTTAATTAAAAAATAAGAAAACAGTCAAGTTAGCCCAATTGTTTTCCATAATGTGAAAGATAATGTTACGCCGAGTAAATAGATACCCAACATGTCATGCTTCAAAATTGCGCACGCTCACAGAATGGTGACAAACTTTGGTACTTAAAAATCCCCATAGGCGACATTTTAAAAATTTCTACAGGTTGCTATCTTAGAGTTACAGAGGAGGTCTAGGGCTCAAATTATTGCTCTTGCTCTAACGATCGCGACGATACCTCACATGTGTAGTTTGAACACTGTTTACATATGTGGGCGGGGTTTCCGTATGCGTTCGCTTCTGCGCGCGAGCTCGCGGGGACAGGGCGCTTTAATTTTTTTTTTTTTTTTACTATTTATTTTATTTATTATTTTTTATTTTTACACTGTTTTTTTAAAAAAAAAAAAATTGATCATTTTTATTTCTATTACAAGAAATGTAAACATTACTTGTAATAGAAAAAGGCACGACAGGACCTCTTTTTTGTGAGATCTGGGGTCAAAAAGTCCTCAGATCTCACAAGTACACTAAAAGATAGAAAAAATTAAAAAAAAAAAAATTAAAAAAAAATAAATAAAATGAAAAAAAAAAAAGGACCTTTAAACTGGTTGCTAGGCAATGACGTTTGCCGTAGCTCCGGTCCTCCAAGACCATAGAGTCAAGTGAGGGCAAGCTTGCCCTCACTCGACATCCTGTCTGTGAGGATCTGGGACCGGATCGTTTTCCCCGCTGCCGGCGGGTCCGGTAAACGGGGAAAAGGACCAGAATGCAGCGGGAGGGGGGGGGGCACCTATTCCGCCACCCCGGAAGGGTGATCCCGCGGCGAATCCGCCGCTGGGACCACCCTTATCGGAAAGCCAACCGTCCACCGTTTAAAAAAATACCAGGGTTGTGGCAGCTATCTGCTGCCATAACACCGGTATTTAGGTTTAAACGGACGACGTATATAAACCTTTTTGGACTTAGACATGGTGGCTGTATGAAGGGTGACAGGTACTCGGGTACTTTGCTGGGCAGGTGACAGGTACTCTGGTACTGATGAGCAAGTGGCAGGTACTCGAGTACTCTGATAGGCAGGTGACAGGTACTCGGGTACTCTTATGGGCAGGTGACAGGCAGGTCATAGGTACTGATGAGTAGTACTGATACTGATAGGTGATACTGATACTGTACTGATGATGGGTACGGATGATCAGTACTGATACTAATAGGTGATAGGTACTGATGGGTACTGATGAGTACTGATGAGTAGTGATGGGTAATGATGAGCAGGTGGCAAGTACTCGGGTACTTCAGGTGTCAGGTACTCTGATGAGCAGGTGGAAGGTACTCGGGTACTCTGTTGGGTAGGTGACAGGTACTTGGGTACTCTGATGGGTAGGTGACAGGTACTCGGGTACTCCGATGACGGGTACTCAAAGTACCAGAGTACCTGTCGTCAGAGTACCCGAGTACCTGTCATCAGAGTACCCGAGTACCTGTCATCAGAGTACCCGAGTACCCGTCATCAGAGTATCCGAGTACCCGTCATCAGAGTACCCGAGTACCCGTCATCAGATTATCCGAGTACCCGTCATCAGAGTATCCGAGTACCCGTCATCAGCGTACCCGAGTACCTGTCATCAGAGTACCCGAGTACCCGTCATCAGAGTATCCGAGTACCCGTCATCAGAGTATCCGAGTACCCGTCATCAGCGTACCCGAGTACCTGTCATCAGAGTACCCGAGTACCTGTCATCAGAGTACCCGAGTACCCATCATCAGAGTACCCGAGTACCTGTCACCAGCCCATCAGAGTACCTGTCATCAGAGTACCCGAGTACCTGTCATCAGAGTACCCGAGTACCTGTCATCAGAGTACCCGAGTACCTGTCATCAGCCCATCAGAGTACCCGAGTACCTGTCATCAGAGTACCTGATGGGCTGGTGACAGGTACTCGGGTACTTTGATGGGCTAGTGACAGGTGCTCTTTATTGGGGGGGGGCAATCAGTGTGTTTGGGGTGCACTGTAGTTGGTAACTAGCTGTTACCACAATCTCCTCCTCACACAGGATCAGTGTGTGAGGAGGAGAACACGGTGACAGCTAGTTACCGTGTTCTCTGATGACATTTGTGACCGGCTGTGATTGGACACAGCCGGTCACGTGGTAAAGAGCCAATTTCATTGGCTCTTTACCTAGATCGGGGATCGACTCTGTCCGAGGGACGAGCCTCGTCCCCGATCGCCGCGCTGCGCGCCCCCGGGGGCGCGCATTAAGGAAGGAACGAGCGGCTCGCGCTGGAGCCGCTCATGTGATCGGCTGTGATTGACACAGCCGATCACGTGCTAAACAGCCAATTTCATTGGCTGTTTACCTTGATCGGGGTTGGGCTCAGTCCGAGGGACGAGCCTCACCCCCGATCGCCGCGCTGCGCGCCCCCGGGGGCGCGCAGTAGCGGGGAGATCCGGGCGGACGTCATATGACGGAGAAAGGATTTGTGCCGACGTCATTTGACATGACGCAGTACGGAAGGGGTTAAATAAAGACAATAATGTCTAAATGAGCCAGTTGTCAAATCAACACTGATATCAGCATGCATTGCTAATAATATGTTGTTTTTGTTATTATTGTTTTTTTATTGCTTTAGTTCCAGTGTAAGTATTTTTTAGTGCAGTTTAATTTGAATAATATAAGTAACTGTCAGTCTTAGTTAATAAAGTGAAAATAAAAGAATCTTTATAAGAAAAGAATCTTTATTTGCTTAACACTTTACACAAAAATATAAGTGTATAGTGGCATTACCACAACTATACTAATGGCAATGTGTTTTGACTTCACTTTGTTGTGAGTATTTCCTTCCTTCCTTCCTTCCTTCCTTCCTTCTTTATCACTGACAAAAGTATACCTTGTATATATATATATATATATATATATATATATATATATATATATGTGCAGCACTAACCCAAATGGTTGTGTAAATAAATTGTGCCAAATAATTGTCAGTATGTGACACTCAATCAAAAAATAATAAATTAATGAAAAAAATATATAGTGAAATATAAGTCCTTATAAGTCTACTTGGACAGTCCCAGTAGAAGTGCCAAATAAATCCAATGTGAAAGAAATATTGATAAGAAAGGAACCACAAGTCTCAGCGCATGGATACCACTCCGTTACTGAATGGAAACACTTAGGCTCCGTTCACATCTAGGCGTTTTGGGGCGTTTTTGGGGCGTTTTTCTGCTCTAGGATCAGCTCTCAAAACGCCCAACAAGACAAATCCTATTCATTTCAATGGCCCCTGTTCACATCTGAGCGTTTTGACGCTGTATACAAAACGCCCAACGCTCAAAAAAGTACATGAGCTTCTTTTTGGGCAGATTACAGGCGTTTTCCATTGATCTCTATTCAATCTAAAAACGCCTGCACAAAAATCGCGGTAAAATCGCGGTAAAAAACACCGCAAAAATCGCGGTAAAATCGCGGTAAAAACGCGCGAAAAACGCTACGCTCAGGTGTGAATGTAGCCTTAAGGATATATCCCAAAAGGCTGCTTGCCAGATGTAAAAGGTCATCCAATTGAATGGATAGACCTCAGCACGCTTATATGACAATGAAGAAATCCACCAGGTGTAGTTCAATGCGACATGTAGTATAGGACATTCAATATCGGATGCTCAAAGACCATATGTAGAAAAAAATGAGCAAGGACATAGCATGATACCGTACACACAATCACATGAAAAGACAAAGTTTGCACTCACATGTTAAACTTCATTGATAAACATATATCCCATGCAAAAAACAAAAAAATAGGAAAAGGAACCACAAGTCCTAGCAGACGAACACCACTCCATCGATGAGCGTGAAAAATGGAAGGCACCGTGGATAAGTCACCAAACATCCAAATAGGCTGCTTACCAAATGTATATGGTCACCCAATTAAATGGATAGACCTCAACACGCTTGATTATCGACAGGGGGATCTCCCAGGTGTAGTTCAATACAGCAAGTAATGTGTAGGCATTCAATATTGGATGCAGTGCTTGGCATGTGTTTGGCACGAGTCTGTGTTATAATCTCCACTGGTTGGTCCCGACCAGATATTCCATCTGGGTGAGTCTGGGAGCTCATGTCAGGCCAAGAGGATTCTTCAAGAAATTGCAACCAGGTCCAACAGCCAGAAAATTTGCTAAGCAAAAGGACATGAGAGAACCACTTTGTGGCAAAGGAAATCCAATATCGCCAACATGAAGCCATTGAAAAGGATCTCCAAACGTACTGACCAATTCCCAAAAAACCATACACCCAAAGAGTTTTGAGGTGATTCCTTTAGCCTCTTCTTCAGGGGTGTGTAGGAAGTGTTGGGTCTCAGCCGAGTACTTATCAGCTGCACGGCTTCCCCCCGGCCATCCCAACCTACCGGGCCTTCTCTTATCTCCGCCCACAAAGCTCGTATATCCTCCCGTTCTACCCAAGGCTCCGAGCGGCCGACATCCCGCGCATCTCCTCACACAGCGCCCTAGTTCGTACTGATCCTTATCATATACCTTGCCAAGTGATTTAAGCTGTATAAGACAGTGAAAGGACAGACAATAATTTGTAAAATACACATCTCTGCCCTCAATGTTTTTAATCAGAATCATCAAGTTATCATTTTCTTTGTTGTGTCCATATACACAGATCTGTGTAATAACAATGACATCTGCAATAATACATCATTGCTCCTTGTGAGGCCCTCAATTCTCAAAGACCTATAATTCTGCAATGCCATGGTTCCTTGTACACATTTGTGTTGGATTTTAATCAGCACAATTTCCTGCTACAATTATCATTTAATACGATATTTCTTTGATTCAGCAGTATTGTTCTACTGCTGCTGCTATTTATCATGGTACCAAAAAAATCTAGAGTTACCAATGAAGTCTAGTATGGGTCTGATGTTCAGAAACTACATGCCATTGGAGACTCTGTCACCATGCCTATGCAGATAAATTGACATTGTCTCAGCAAAGGACCACCATATTCTTACCAATGACTGTGCCTGCACATTCTCTCATAATCAGGAGAGAGACTTCAGGGATTCCCTTGCTTGGCAAAACAGCCAAATTTAGTTGCAGCTACAGAGGAGTCAAATAGCTGTGATGGAGTTCTGGTAAGGTGAGCATAAATAGTCATGGGTGCTCCTTAAAGAAACACTGGGTTTTATTTACTAAAGCTGGAGAATGCAAAACCAGGCTCATTTCTGCATAGAAACCAATCAGCTTCCAGGTTTTATTGCCAAAGCTTAATTGGACAAGCTAAGGCTAGAAGCTGAAGTGAGATGGTTTCTATGCAGAAGGAAGCCTGATTTCTAATTAGTAAATAAACCCCCCTGTCACTTAACCAAGGTGACATTGTCCCTTTAAAGTTGAACCCCAGAGAGTTTTACCCACAAGAGAATTTTCAATTCTGTGTATCAGATTTTGCCAGACAGCACTGCCAGGTCTCCAACTTCCACTTCAACAGTAGCTTTGGAAAAAAAAACATTCACAGGGTTGCTGATTGCACAATGGAGAAGAAATACACTGATAGAGTTATCATGTCGCTTACTTTGCTTTCAGCTCCTGTTAACATGTTCCTTCTCTGCATTGCCACAGAACAATTTCTGCCCCTTTCCAGTCTAAGCATTCCTGTAAAGGGGGTTATAAGAAGACCATATACAGACAGATTGGGTTCTTTCACTAGTTGCATTAAAATATATTTACTTTAAAGTGGTTGTAAGCTCTCTCATATACCCAGTGAAGTGAATAGCCTCAGGTGATACACAGAGATGAAATAAATCCTCCTACATATGTTTTCCATGTTTATCTGCAGTCTTATCTTCCCTACTCACCTTCAAAAGAGCACAATTGGGATAAAATCCTTCTGCCGCTGTGAGGAGTAAAGAGGAGGGGGTGGAGAGCTGCAATTAGAGCTCTTATACATGAAAGCTGTTTGGACTCCCACCCAACCCCATCCCACATAGGCACAGGAACATGCAGAGCTATATTCTGAAAAGACAAGCTGTGTGCTTATCTCCCTCCCCGTCACAAGTTTTATCTCATGTTTCAGGAACCTTCTCAGAAGTGACTCATGCTGATAACAGAGGAACGAAGCACCAGAGAGAGAGAGAGAGAAATAACACTTAGAGCTTTGGAGAGAGATAAATAAACGCTACAGATTTATGTTCTTTCTTCACATTTCATGACTGAGGTTTACAACTACTTTAACATTAGCTTATGGTCCTAAAAATAAACACACAGAAGCTTTGTGTACTATATCATGAGGACTAAAAATGTTTAGATTTTGTAGGCTCTCAGCTTACTTATTTGATGTAAAGTTTACTGTGTACAGAATTCAGTACAGTAATTCAATCAGTGATTCATTCTAATGACTCAACCAGCCTCAAAGCAAAAAGCATATAGCTAACCCATAGTGCTCTCTTGATCTTTTTCCATATATTAAATGTTCAATGCTAAAACAAAGAATGTATATAGATAGTATAAAACAGTTAAAAATTATACATTAGAAAAAAGCAGGGAAATAAAAATGACCCAAACCATTAGTATTTTCTTTAGAATGGTAACCCCTGTCCATAATATAAGACATACTGTAGCACATATACATTTATTTTTTTTAATTATTACAATCTTAGATTAGTTACAATCTAAGGTATCTAACTCCCATCCATCCATACACATAGTAGGGCCAATTTAGACAGGAGCCAGTTAACCTACCAGCATGTCTTTGGAGTGTGAGAGGAAATCAGAGTACCCAGAGGAAACCCACGCTGGCACTGGGAGAACATGCAAACACCATTTCATTATTTATACAGAGCTACAGGGAAATGTAACATCCCTTCCCTTGTGGCTTAAATTATGTCAGTGGTAACCTGACCCATTAACCTCAGCATGACTCATTAGAACAGAACATTTCTAATTTCAGGAAAAAAAATCAACACTTTGAATTCTAATTTTGTTGTCATTTTTTTTTTTTCACAAATGGATGAAATTTTCCTTCAACTAGAAAAAAAACCTTAAAGATGTTTCAAACTATACTAAAACTACGTATTATAGGTGTACAACATTTTTTAGATAATTTTTAAAGTTTTGATTTTGTTTTGTAATACTTTAAGGGCGCAATTCTATAAATGAATTCAAAACATTCAATCATATTATTTTAGTGTCATTCTTTATTCCTTCTGTTACATTATGAAACAGCATTTAAAAGGTATTAGCATAAGGTAAAGCATTTTAGAAGGTAACACTCATCTAGCCATATGATATTTATAGTTTTTCCAGTTATTAGATCATGAAAAGTCAGCACCAGTATAAAAACGACCTTACATGGATCAAAGAATCATATTCAATCACTAACAGACAATATCAGCTAAATTCATAGTTGAGCAGTGAACATCTAAAGAAAGCAAAGATGTGTGAAAAGAATAAAGCTAGAAGACTGTAGAATATCTAAAATAAAATTATAGTTGAAAAATGGCAGAGACGAACATGCTTGAGAATATTTTATCTGTCCAGCTTTGTTATACAGACCTTTTTTATCTTGACAGATACAATAAATATATATATATACAGTATATATATATATATATATATATATATATTACACTGTTTGAATTAGGAATCAACTGTATTATCTCAAAGTTACTAATGGTATTGAAGCTCTCATCCTCTATTTGTCATTTTCCAACACAGGTTCAAAGTAGATTTTTTTTGACCATGGGGTAATACAGATGCATTTCTTTTGGTTACATGAATAAACAAGGGAGAAAAATTATGGGAATATCAGAAGTCATTTTATTTTTACAAAAAGGTTATACCATCTACTATCTGCCTGTCTAGTTATACTGGAAGCAGGGCTGAAACTTAGGGGGGCATATGCCCCGGGGACCACACTGGGAGGGGAGCCACCACTGACAGGAGCAGTGACAGCAGCATCACTGCAGCACTGGGAGCAAGTAGGAGAGGAGAGTTGGGAGGAGCTGCGGGCTGTGCATAGTTGCCAACAGTCCTGCTTAGCTTTTTGTCCCTGGATGTTTTCAACCTGGGCTCCATCCTGGGAACAGTGAGCCTGCCTTACATGTACAGGCTGTTACATCTGCCAACACCTTTCCCCTACCTCCTGCCACCCCTTGCTTGCAGAGCTCTGCACAGAGGACACAGGTGCTGGGGAGAGGGACAGGGCATCTTTCCATGCCAAAAAGAGAGATCTACGAGCTGTGGAAGGATGAGCTGAGCAGGTGGATGCTGTCTGGAGTACTTCCAGAGTAATCACAGACATCTCTATAGGTATGATTTTAAAATAGAATTGAGAAGTTTCATTTTCATTTCAGCATTTAAGTGTTTGTAAATGGTAGTGCAGTGATGAAGTTTGCAGATATCCATGACTATCATTGTCCCTCGGATGTTAGGTTGCTATTATAAATGTCATACTGTCATTAATATGTGTATGAAAATGTGAAAAATTGCTAAAGTGATCATATGCACTGTGAATGTACTTTTATATTTATTTCCTGGCAATATGAGCGTTTGGATAATCATTTGGGTTTGGTAATATAGTTTATAATAGCTATAAAAATAGTTCCAAATAAATATCCACACGTTCATATCACCAACAAATAAATATAAAAGCACATTCGCCGTGCATATGATCACTTCAGCAACTTTTCACACCTTTATACACATTATGATGATATCTCCAATAGCAACCTAATGACAATAATAATAGATTTGTGCAGTAGCATGCTGAAACAATGGTGGTTGCCCCAGGCCCCTGGTGCTGCATTCACCAACACCACAGCAGCATCTCTCCCTACTGCTTGCCACCAGCCTCAACAGTTAGACAAAAAATTTCAGAGCTGAGGAAAGCTGCCCCCATATAGTTCCATTGTTCCAGCTTGGACCAATGTAACTATGTATATTCCATAACTGACTGATGTGGCTGCAGAGAAAGGGACTGTGGAATCTGTTCTCAGCCACTTTCTATGTCTCTTTAGACTCCTGGTATTTTACAAAAGCACCCCCCCCCCCCTCCAAACAGGGCTCCTAAAAAATTGTAAAAGAAAATAACAAAAAGAATACTGTAAGAAATATTTAAAATTAGAAACAAATTTATAGAAATAAAAAACTACTGACACCCCAAATTCTGTTAAAGTAACTGTGCCACAGATGAAATTACTAAATCATAATTGGTATAATAGACCACTGCTGTTCCAGCTATTGATGAATCATCAAACTATAATTGGCAATATAGTATGAGCAGCCCTGGTCTATGCACCTACCCTGTATCCCCTATTCATAAATACATAACAATAAATATGTGCTAATGCATGTCATAACAAATTCCGAAATATCTCATAACATTAATGATGTGCAAACATATATCATAAAAGGGCTATAGTGCAAAAATCAGTACAACAGTACAAAGTCTTGTATGTGCAAACAGTCCCACAAGTATAAAGTGCTATAGTGCAAATGCTTATCGACTCCAAAAAAGTGTCCTGCAGATAGACTGGACAGTGTAATATCCAAAAAGTAAGAAATATATTAAAATATATACAATGCCTTGTGCAAGTATTCGGCCCCCTTGAACTTTGCGACCTTTTGCCACATTTCAGGCTTCAAACATAAAGATATAAAACTCTAATTTTTTGTGAAGAATCAACAACAAGTGGGACACAATCATGAAGTGGAACGAAATTTATTGGATATTTCAAACTTTGTTAACAAATAAAAAACTGAAAAATTGGGCGTGCAAAATTATTCTGCCCCTTTACTTTCAGTGCAGCAAACTCTCTCCAGAAGTTCAGTGAGGATCTCTGAATGATCCAATGTTGACCTAAATGACTAATGATGATAAATAGAATCCACCTATGTGTAATCAAGTCTCCGTATAAATGCACCTGCACTGTGATAGTCTCCGAGGTCTGTTTAAAGCGCAGAGAGCATCATGAAGAACAAGGAACACACCAGGCAGGTCCGAGATACTGTTGTGGAGAAGTTTAAAGCCGGATTTGCATACAAAAAGATTTCCCAAGCTTTAAACATCCCAAGGAGCACTGTGCAAGCAATAATATTGAAATGGAAGGAGTATCAGACCACTGCAAATCTACGAAGACCTGGCCATCCCTCTAAACTTTCATCTCATACAAGGAGAAGACTGATCAGAGATGCAGCCAAGAGGCCCATGATCACTCTGGATGAACTGCAGAGATCTACAGCTGAGGTGGGAGACTCTGTCCATAGGACAACAATCAGTCTTATACTGCACAAACCTGGCCTTTATGGAAGAGTGGCAAGAAGAAAGCCATTTCTTAAAGATATCCATAAAAAATGTTGTTTAAAGTTTGCCACAAGCCACCTGGGAGACACACCAAACGTGTGGAAGAAGGTGCTCTGGTCAGATGATACCAAAATTTAAACTTTTTGGCAACAATGCAAAACATTATGTTTGGCGTAAAAGCAACACAGCTCATCACCCTGAACACACCATCCCCACTGTCAAACATGGTGGTGGCAGCATCATGGTTTGGGCCTGATTTTCTTCAGCAGGGACAGGGAAGATGATTAAAATTGATGGGAAGATGGATGGAGCCAAATACAGGACCATTCTGGAAGAAAACCTGATGGAGTCTGCAAAAGACCTGAGACTGGGACGGAGATTTGTCTGCCAACAAGACAATGATCCAAAACATAAAGCAAAATCCACAATGGAATGGTTCACAAATAAACATATCCAGGTGTTAGAATGGCCAAGTCAAAGTCCAGACCTGAATCCAATCGAGAATCTGTGGAAAGAACTGAAAACTGCTGTTCACAAACGCTCTCCATCCAACCTCACTGAGCTCGAGCTGTTTTGCAAGGAGGAATGGGCAAAAATTTCAGTCTCTCGATGTGCAAAACTGATAGAGACATACCCCAAGCGACTTAAAGCTGTAATCGCAGCAAAAGGTGGCGCTACAAAGTCCTAACTTAAGGGGGCTGAATAATTTTGCACGCCCAATTTTTCAGTTTTTTATTTGTTTGAAATATCCAATAAATTTCGTTCCACTTCATGATTGTTTCCCACTTGTTGTTGATTCTTCACAAAAAATTAGAGTTTTATATCTTTATGTTTGAAGCCTGAAATATGGCAAAAGGTCGCAAAGTTCAAGGGGGCCGAATACTTTTGCAAGGCACTGTATATATATATTTTCAGTGCATCCGGAAAGTATTCACAGTGCTTCACTATTTCCACATTTTGTTATGTTACAGCCTTATTCCATAATGGAATAAATTCATTATTTTACTCAAAATTATACAAACAATATCCCATAATGACAACGAGAAAGAAGTTTGTTAGAAATCTTTGCAAATATATATAAAAAAAAAAAAAATAACACGTACATAAGTATTTACAGCCTTTGCCACGACACTCAAAATTGAGCTCAGGTGCATCCTGTTTCCACTGATTATCCATGAGATGTTTCTACATCTTGATTGGAGTCCATCTGTGGTAAATTCAGTTGATTGGACATGATTTGGAAAGGCACACACCTGTCTATATAAGGTCCCACAGTTAACAGTGCATGTCAGAGCACAAGCCAAGCCATGAAGTCCAAGGAATTGCCTGTAGATCCCCAAGACAGGATTGTATTGAGGCACAGATCTGGGGAAGGGTACATAAACATTTCTGCAGCATTGAAGGTCCCAAGGAGCACAGTGATCGCCATCATCTGTAAATGGAAGAAGTTTGGAACCACCAGGACTCTTCCTAGAGTAGGCCACACGGCCAAACTGAGCGATTGGGCGGGAGGGCCTTAGTCAGGGAGGTGATCAAGAACCCGATGGTCACTCTGACAGAGCTCCCGCATTTCTCTGAGGAGAGAGGAGAACCTTACAGAAGAAAGACCATCTCTGCAGCACTCCACCAATCAGGCCTGTACGGTAGAGTGGCCAGACAGAGGCCACTTCTCAGTAAAAGACACATGACAGCCCATCTGGCATTTGCCAAAAGGCACCTGAAGGATTCTCAGACCATGAGAAACAAAATTCTCTGGTCTGGTGAAACAAAGATTGAACTCTTTGGCCTGAATTGCAAGCGTCATGTTTTTGAGGAAACTAGGCATCGCTTATCACCTGGCAAATGCCATCTCTACAGTGAAGCATGGTAGTGGCTGCCTCCTGCTGTGGGGATGTTTTTCAGCTGCAGGAACCAGGAGACTAGTCAGGATCCAGGGAAAGATGAATGCAGCAATGTACAGAAACATCATTGATGAAAACCTGCTCAAGAGCACTCTGGATCTCAGACTGGTGCGAAGGTTCATCTTTCAACAGCACAATGACCCTAGCATACAGCCAAGATAACAAAGGAGTGGCTAAGGGACAACTCTGTGAATGTCCTTGAGTGGCCCAGAAAGAGCTCAGACTTGAACCCAATTGAACATCTCTGGAGAGATCTTAAAATGGCTGTGCACTTATGATGCTACCTGTTTATATGTTCCATTATTCACATTGTACTTACATACATAGATTTGTTGTATGCCTATGCCTTTTATTTAATAAAAACTTTTGTAAATAAAAATGGCTGTGCTCCAATGCTCCCCATTCAACCTGATGGAGCTTGAGAGGTCCTGAAAAATAGAAAGGGAGAAACTGCCCAAAAACCAGTGTGCCAAGCTTGTAGAATCATACTCAAAAATACTTGAGGCTGTAATTGGTGCCAAAGGTGCTTCAACAAAGTATTGTGCAAAGGCTGTGAATACTTATGTACATAGGATTTTTTTTTTTTCATTTTTTTTTTTTTTTTATAAATTTGTAAAGATTTTAAACAAACTTCTTTCACATTGTCATTATGGAGCATTTTTTGTAGAATTTTGAGGAAAATAATGAATTTAATCAATTTTGGAATAAGGTTGTAACATGACAAAATGTGGAAAATGTGAAGCGCTGTGAATACTTTCTGGATACACTGTATATAAAAAAAAGTCCAATCCAGTGAAGTGTCTAGAAACAGTATGACTCCACAGAAGTGATTCTCAAAACGCCGTTGAACACCCTGGTGTAAATCCATCACCAATAAATTCAGCTCACCAAAAATGTAGGCTGGTCAGATTATAAACCAGCACATACGCTCAATAGCTCCAAATGTAATCACTGGCTCCACTCCTCTCCTGATTAGGCTCCATTTAGTAGCATCTCTACAGACACCATCCACTGCTCTACTGACACTACCCATATTCCCACTGACATCAACCTCTGCCCTACTGACACCGTCCTCTTTGGGGGGGGGGGGGGTGCCAAACTGAGTCTTTGCCAGGGTAAAAGAATGCCTAGCTTCACCACTAACTGGAAGCAAATAGTTCTCTTTGTACATCTTTACCCTTATGGTTTTTCCTGCACTTTCTCATTCATTTTTAATGCTTATATAATATTGTGTACCTATGTCACATTTACTGACAATGCTATTATTTTTTATTTTATTATTCCCTTATTCATTTTTTAACATAATTATGCTTTCAGTTGACCATAGGATAGCTGTCCACTTGTATTTGTGCTGGTTTATTGGTATTCTTATACCATATATCAAGGATGCTGCTTTATTTACATTTTTCTATAAATGGTTTCTTTAGTTTATAGCAATTTACAAATTTAAATAGTAATGCAATCTATATTATCCTGTTAGAAAGGGCTTTCATCACTGATTAGATTTTATCCTTGTTCTAATGGGATATAGCATTACACAAATTTTGAATGCCTAGACCAAGTTTTCATCTTAAATCCTATTGGATTCATTAGGGTTTTTTTGGATTAGAATGTAGCTGTAGATACTTCTACAGCATATTTGCCCACTGGTTAAGATAGTAACATACTTGGCTACTACTTGCCTATTTTGCATTTCTTGTTTTTATTAAAGCCCTCATGAAAAGGACTGTTCTTAACTCCTGAATCATCTAGGGTTTTTTATCTTTTGTTTTCCTTTTTTTTGTGAATCAAGATCTTTATTGAAACATTAGCATTTTTTACTCCAATGCCTGGTACACATGATGAGATTATCAGATGAATGATCATCTGTTTTTTGGGGTTTTTTTTGCATGCTAGCCTCAATATTAAAGAGGTTACTAAAATTACGAAAATTCTCGTACAATAGAAAAAATTCTGAAGTGATGTAATGTATTGTATTTTTTCAGACGACAACTGTACTGATTAAACAGAAATTGAAGAGAAACATTTAAGTTCTTGCCCCATCAGAAAATTTCTCATGAACTGTCATAGTTACATAGTTAGTCAGGTTGAAAAAAGACACAAGTCTATCTGGCTCAACCAATAAGGAGTAAAGAAAACCCAACCATACAATCCCATATACACAATCCTATACCCGCAGTTGATCCAGAGGAAGGTGAAAAAAACCAAGCAAAGTATGATCCAATTTGCTACAGCAGGGGAAAAAAAATGTTTCCTGATCCCCCGAGAGGCAATCATATTCCCTGGATCAACTTTACCTATAAATATTGTTACCCATTTATTATATGTACACATAGGAAAGAATACTGGAGGGAGTCTATTCCACATTTTCACAACTCTTATGGTGTAGAAACCTTTCCATATTTTGAGACAAAATCTGTTTTTCTCTAGACATAAAGAGTGCCCCCTTGTCCTCTGTGTTGACCTTAAAGTGAATAACTCAACACCAAGTTCACTATATGGACCCCTTATGTATTTATACATGTTGACCATATCCCCCCTTAATCTCCTCTTCTCAAGAGAGAATGAATTCAGTTCCTCTAATCTTTCCTCATAGCTGAGCTCCTCCATGCCTCTTATCAGTTTAGTTGATCTTCTCTGTACTTTCTCTAGTTCCCCGATATCCTTTTTGAGAACTGGTGCCCAAAACTGAACTGCATATTCCAGATGAGGTCTTACTAATGATTTGTACAGAGGCACAATGATATCTCTCTCTCTGGAGTCCATGCCTCTGTTAATACAAGAAAGGACTTTGCTTGCTTTGGAAACCGCAGCTATTATTAGGCTTATGATCTACCAGAACACCCAGATCCTTCTGCGCTATAGATTCCCCCAGTTCTACTCCTCCTAGTAAGTATGATGCATGCATATTATTAGCCCCCCAGTGCATAACTTTACATTCATCAACATTAAACCTCATTTGCCACAAAGTTGCCCAGTGCATTGAGGTCAGCTTGTAAGTTGGAGACATCCTGAAAGGAAGTTATTCCACTGCAAAGCTTGGTGTCATCTGCAAAGACTGAAATGGTACTTTTAATCCCAGACCCTATATCATTTATAAAGGTATTAAAAAGTAAGGGTCCCAACACTGAACCTTGGGGTACACCACTGATAACCTTAGACCATTCAGAGTAAGAATCATTACCACTACTCTCTATCTTTTAGCCAGTTTTCTATCCATTTACAAACTGATCTTTCCAAGCGTGTAGACTTTACCTTACACATTAGCCGTGTGTGGGGAACTGTGTCAAACACTTTTGCAAAATTCAAGTATACTACGTCCACAGCCACCCCTCTGTCCAAGGTTTTACTTACCTCCTCATAGAAAGAAATCAGGTTTGTTTGACAACTTCTGTCTTTCATTAATCCATGCTGTCTGTTGATTAAAATATTTTTTTTCCAGCAAGAACTCATCTATGTGGTCTTTTATTAAACTCTCCAGTATCTGATTGGCTATCATGATTGGCTCTCGAAAGCTGTGTACTAAAGATCAGATTATTGTACAATCACTTTGAAAATGTTTGCAATTTTCTGTGTGTATGGACCTTAAGACTAGTGGTTTGGCACCATCAATACTTTTGTTCTCTCTTCCAGAGCCCCATATCCAGACCATTTGAAGCTTTTTTTTTTTTCTGTCTAAGATTAACCCTTGATTTTTGCCCCAATGATCATAGTCATTGGAATAGAAAGTGTTAGGGATTTCAAAATGTTACATCTCCCACTGGAAAAGGAATAGAGAGAAATTGTTTTAAAGGAGACACCCAACGTTTTAACAATTCTCCATTTCATCCAAAAATAAAAAGAAGTGTTGAGATATACTTAACTGTAAACAACCTTATTATTGTGTATTTATTTAGGACTTTATCTTTATAGTTCATAATTACACACATTTAGGTTTCATTCACACGGCTATAAAAAATTTACTGAGGTTATTACACGTGTTTTCTAGGAGAAAAGTTCCAAGATAGTGATTAGTAACATACTTGCATATAGATGCTTTTAAAGCATAAACACGTATGTGTACATAATAATTTTTTTCCTATTTTGTTAAGGCTTAATTTACCCAATTACAAATGTGTATACATGAATTTATATGCGTAAGCACGCAAAGCACATGCTCTCAGATTTTTGCATTCTGTGTTACAGATCTCAATGTAGTGTATGTTTACATACCTGTGTGAATGGCTTCATTGAAAACATTGCAGCTATGTTCAGATCTGTAATTTAAAAACATTTATGCAATTTTTTTACAGCTGTGTGAATCAAACCTTAAAAGGGGCTGCTCATTAATTATGCACACTTTGTATCCTGTTTAGTAATGCCATACAATTGTTGTGCTTTACTACTCTTCTCTCTCATACTATCCATCTTCCAAGAGGCAGTTATCTCTGTGTAAGCTCTAGGTCATGACTTAGTGGTTAGACAGAGCAGCAACCTTTCCCCTCACCCCAAAATATCAGCAGCTGGCCAATCGCCAATCACCAGTAGTATCACATGGTAGAAAAGGAGTCGCATACTCTCCCATACCCTGAATACTCGCTATATATATTTGCTGCCAGTTGTTGAACAAAGTGCTAGGTCAGCAAAGATCAGATTAGTATTATAATTTAATGATGTCCATTTTTATCTCATCAGTCATTCAGCCAATTTGTAAACTGTATCGTCTAAGACACAGAAAGCCAACGGAAGTATGTATAAACCTAAAATTCAAATGAAGTTATCAAAATGTATATTTAAAACATATAAAAGTCACATCAAAACTACTCTAAGGAAAACTTTAGGTTCGGTTCACACTAGGGCGACTTGTCAGGCGACTTGTCAGGCGACTTAGTCGCCTGACAAGTTGCCCTCCATTCAATGCAATGGAACCATTCCTATCGGAGTGACTCAAGTCACTCTGACTTAGAAATAGTTTCCTGCACTGCTTGGGGGTGACTTCGGAGCGGCTTGTATTGACTTCTATTAAAGAAGTCGTTTGCAAGCCATTCTGAAATTGCGCTGTAGGGGGCAGCTTCAGAGACGGGCCACTTTGAAGCTGCCCCAGTGGGACCTAAACCTTACAGTAATAATTTGGAATGTGAACACACTGAAAAGAACATATTTGTAGCAGGTAATTTTTATTCATATCACTAGCCAAAGTATAAAGTAGTTTTTCTCCCTTGGTTTCCAATAAGTGATTGACATGAGATAAAAAAAAGTAGTGATAACTATGAAAGGTAATTATACCACCTCTGTGTTACTTAATGTCCCATCTGAATATGGGTTGTAGTGTTTATAATGTGATATCTTCAAGTGATTGATATCTACCTATGAGTTTTCTGCAAATGCATAAGATAAAAAAACTATATACAATTGAGATACTTTAGTCCATTCTTAATAACAGAGGGAGAGAAAAAAATGTAATTTTTTACTAAATTGACCAACATTAGTCACAGCGTGACATTGAGCCACACCATGAAAGATAATAAAGAAAGGAAACCTTGCATATTCAAAGCAATGTTTTCTTGAGTTTAATAAGAACATACATTATTTCTAACAAAGCAGCACTTACTAGGTAAATCACTTAGTCTTTGTAATGAAGAGGAATGAAACGTAGACGTTCCTACAAGAAACTTTCATATTGTTCCTCTCCCAGGATGTGATCTCAAAGGAGGCAAAAGCTATGAATATTTTATTTTGATTACCATATAAACTTCTTCAAGACAAGAAATATCTACATCTGTGCTTGCTCTAACGAAAGTCAGCTCTAAACCTTTGTAATTCCAAAAGATTATCATACTATGGCAAATGAAAAATAGTCTCCTAGGCTAACGAATTTTAAATCAATTATAAGACAAGCTGGAAATCATGGTAGAATTACAGACTGCATAAACAGGATCAAAAGGTCCATTTGCGTATTAAGTAAATAAAGGTTGTGATTTTTGCCTGATTTATTAGATTGAAACAGCCGTTTTAGAGCAGTTATTATATGCTTTATTATAAAACTGTAACACTCTTAGCCGGGTAAGTCCGAGATGAAATTGGTAATTTCAGTGTAATGGAATAGTAAACCAGAAAAGAGTTAGAAGTCTCTGACTTATAACAAGGATGTGGCGACATATTGAAAGGAAAAAATCCTCAGTAAGGATCATCTTAAGTCCCGGTTCACACTATAGCGATGACAGACATCGTATGTGATTCGGAGCGCACTGCTCTGAAAATCACATGCGATGTCTGTGCGATGCAAATTCAGCCATACAGATTGTAAGTTGGAATAATTATCTTTGTTCCAATCAAACTTAACAATAGCTCACAGCTCTTATGATTTTAGTTCCTCTTTTTCTTATTTTCTATTAATATTATGTATGTTATGCAACTAAACTATTTTTTGTTGTATATATGTCTAATCTGATTTTGTCCTTGTTTGGTTTTACTACATGGACACTGTCACTGCAATGCATTGATGTAACATTTATGTAAAGTTTTGTATGAACTGGTCTTTGTAATTTGTGGGCATTTTTGCAGATCCAATGTAGTTGTCACAGCTCAGAACCTGCCTGTGGGGACATGCTTGCTTGGACTAGGGGCGCAATCTGGTTTGGGGACGAGTGTGTGGTCTCCTCATAGGCTAGCGGGTATTCCATTTGGCATCCCGAGCTGCCCTATGGCTGTAGGAACTCAGGCACCCCCTGTTCCCTTTTTGTAAGCACTGCACATGCGCCGCTACTTGGCGCAAGCGCAGTTCGAGACCGGACGCGGCTGACGTCACTTCCTCTCGGAAGTACGCGGACGGGTTGGAGCCGGTGTTTAAACTGGCGCCGTCAATGGCGGCGTCAGTTCATGGGGATTTGACGCGGAACCACACACACAGGCTAGTACTACGATCTATCCTGCAGTTCTTTGAGATGGAAAGCCATCCATCTAATCTCCTTGTGATATGTTGCATTTGATATGATTACAAGCTCTTAATATATTGTCCATCTCTTTACACCCTGTAGTACGATCTCCACCCTGAATCGTCTATGACATTAACGATTCCGTACTGGCAGTATCCATTATCATCTGAATCTCTCTCTGATTTTATCTCCTAAGACTGACTCAGATATTTGGCTGAGAGCATCAGTTTAAATAAAATTGTAAGTCATTTTCGACATATATGGAATGTACCAATCAACATATTATTCACCACTAGAGAAAGGGCTTTTCTTTATATATATATATATATATATATTTTTTTTTTGCAGCTCTGTAATTCCTTTGATTACCAGGGCTGATCTTTGGTGTGTTCCCGCTTCTCCCCGTGGCCTCTTTTCAAGAGCTTTTTAACGTTATCAGGATATATGATATGCAAATGAGAAATCGAATTAGGTGTTTACTAAGGTACATTGAACATCCTCTGCTTTCAATTGATTTCACCATATGTGGGGATAATCATCTATTTGAGAATTTCTCCACACGGCACCCTATGTCATACCTATTGACATACTGATGCATGTAGCATGTACCATAATGATATATCTATTTCTATCTATCTATACACATATACAACTTGATTTATCTAATATCGGCTCCCGCACTTGTCCCCCCCAGTTTGTCTGCGTTTTCTTTGATCCTATGCATGCATGTCACCCCATGGCTATCCTTTCTGGACTTTTGCGCATCTATTCCAACTGGTGTGATCTTTTGGTGGATCTGTATGATGAAATGCACAACCAATGTCTGTTTGTACAAACTAAATGTAATACCTATTTTATATTTTGATATAGCATCATTACGACCATATTTCCAACAGTCATACGCCCCTGAAGAAGCCTCCGGCGAAACATGTTGGGCGCTCTTTGGTGGACAAGAGCCGGGTTACTCACCGGATAAGCCACCTTCATTTAATATGTATATGGTCTTGTAACACTGTTGTATTTACTCATGCGACATATCCTAATCTTTTTTTGTTCTTTTTTCTTTCCTCGCTCATTTGTAGTATGGATGATTTTAGATGTGTAATTAATAAAGCTTTAACGATTTTATATTTA
This sequence comes from Pelophylax lessonae, assembly GCF_965119305.1. Classification (NCBI taxonomy): domain Eukaryota; kingdom Metazoa; phylum Chordata; class Amphibia; order Anura; family Ranidae; genus Pelophylax; species Pelophylax lessonae. Next base: position 330,465,207 of record NC_138770.1, on the reverse strand, counting down.
CTTGTGAAGTTTTGATGTTTATCTGGTACCCTTAAAGTCCCATTCTCTGGTCCTCTACCCCTCATCAATCTCGCTACGGCGAGAGCTCTGAATTTTTAGAGCAATGTTCTTTTGAACAGATTGTAACTTTGTATTGACACCCCCAGCGATTCGCATATGGCAGTGTGATCTGCCTGCGATTTGAAGGAACCCGTAGTGAATACGCAGGGTTCCCGCATCGCATATACAGTATGTGACCCGGCACTAAAGAAGCCTTGTTTCTTCTGGAAAAGCAATAAACCATCCTTACTAATTAATTTTGAGAAATTTAGGAGTGACATTGTCGCGGCTCCGTCCAGTCACAGAGACGTAGTTACATAGTAGTTGAGGTTGAATAAAGACAATAGTCCATCCAGTTCAACCTGTGTAGGTGTGTGTGGATATATTAATTTCCCATACCCCTGAATGTTTTGATCCTTGAGATGTACATCCAAGAGTCTTTTAAAAGTAGCCATACTCCCCGCAGTTACTACCATTTGTGGCAGAGAATTCCAGTCTTGTAGCCCTTACAGTAAAGAACCCCCTGCGTAGCCTGAGGTTAAATCTCTTCTCCTCTAAACGCATTGTACGGCCTTGTGTCCTCATGCATTCCTTGCGACTGAATAGTTTTATTTCTATGCTCAGATCACCGTTGAGGTATTTGTAAATCGCTATCATGTCCCCTCTCCAGGGAGAATAAATCAAGCGCTTCTAAACGCTCTTCGTAATTAAGATCCTCTAATCCCCTAATAAGTTTGGTTGCCCTTCTCTGTACTCTCTCTAGCTCCAATACATCCCTTCTGAGGACTGACGACCAGAACTGGACAGAATACTCCAGATGTGGTCGGACCAGAGTTTTATAAAGTGGTAGGATTATAGTTTTATCTCTGGAATACATCCCCTTCCTTATGCATGCAAATATTCTGCCAGCTTTGGCAGCTGCAGCTTGACATTGCATGCTATTGCTAAGTCTATCTTCTACTAAGATCCCCAGATCTTTCTCCATTTTTGATACTCCCAGAGGTTCCCCCCCTATCGTGTATTTTGCTTTTATGTTATTGGTCCCTAAGTGCAATACCTTGCACTTATCCACAATAAACCTCATTTGCCATGTAGTTGCCCACTCTGTTATTTTGTTCAGGTCATTCTGTAAGATTTCTGCCTCACGATGTGAAGTTATTGCCCTGCTCAATTTTGTGTCATCTGCAAAAACTGAGATCGAGCTACTGACCCTGTCATCAATGCTATTTATGAATAAATTGAACAAAATTGGTCCCAGAACTGAGCCTTGGGGGACCCCACTTACCACCCCTTAGTCCGAGTATGCGTTGTTTATTACCACTCTTTGGACACACCCCTTTAACCAGTTCCGTATCCAAGAGCAAACCTTGTGGTCGATGCCTGTCCCCCTTAATTTATAAATCAAGCATTTGTGGGGAACTGTATCAAACGCCTTAGAAAAATCCAAGTACACCACATCCACAGGTCTCCCACTGTCTAGCTCACAGCTAAACTCCTCATAGAATGTTAACAGATTGGTTTGACACGAATGCCCCTTTGTAAACCCATGCTGATTACTGCTGATGAGTGATGATGTTGTTTTCTTTAGCAAACTCTTGGATATAGTCCCTTATCATCCCCTCCAGAAGTTTACATACGATTGAAGTCAGGCTGACCGGTCTATAATTTCCCGGGATATGCCTCTGCCCTTTTTTGAATATCGGTATCACATATGCTTTTCTCCAGTACCTTGGTACATTTCCTGTCAAAATACTGTCAGCAAAGATCAGAAACAGCGGTCTAGAAATAACCTTACTGAGTTCTTTAACTACTCTCGGATGTACGCCATCCGGGCCTGGCGATTTACTTGTGTTAATTTTATCTAGCCCTCCCTGATTTCACCCTCTGTTAGCCATAGCGGCAAAGTCCTATGAAGTACTGCTAACCATACAGTCGTGGTCAGTGTACCCCTCCTTTTCTTGTGTAAAGACTGAGGAAAAAAGCATTAAGCACAGTTGCTTTTTCAGTGTCCTCTTCTGTAACCATCATCCCATCATCGTTAATTATGTGTGCAACATGTTCTAACCTCGTTTTTTTGCTGTTGATATATTTAAAGAATTTCTTAGGGTTCTTTTTACTATCCTATGCTATTTGTCTCTCGAAGTTGATTTTAGCCATTGTGATTTCGTATTTCCATTTCATATTTAATTCCTTGTATAGCTGGAAAGCCGATAACATCCCCTCCGATTTATATTTCTTGAAGGCCATTTTTTTTCCCCTAATAAGTTTATTTACATTATGGCTAAGCCAGCCAGGTTTGGCTTTGGCTCTTTTAAATTTATTTCCCATTGGAATGCACTGCGAGATGCATTTGTTTAATATGTTCCTAAAGCATTCCCTTTTTTCCTCTGTGGTCAGAGTTCCTAGGGTTTGGTCCCAGTTTATTTCCTCTATCATTGAGCACAATTTGGGAAAGTTTGCCCTTCTGAAGTTTAGGGTTCTTATGTTCCTCTCATGCCTTGCTATGTTGTGATTTATGCTAAATGTGATCGTCCTGTGATCGCTAGAACCCAGGTTGTCCTGGACTCCTACATCTAAGATTAGGTCTGGGTCATTAGTAATTAATAGATCCAACACTGCATTCATACTAGTGGGAGAATCCACCAACTGAGACATGTAGTTGTCCGGTAAGGTTTCCATAAAGAGACGGGCCTTTAGTGAGTGTGCAGTCCCCTCTTCCCAGTTAATGTCGGGATAGTTTAAGTCCCCTAATATGATGACTGGCCCCAGCTTTGCCACGCTACCCAACAGTGACATAAATTCCAACTCTACCTCCTCTCTTTGGTTGGGAGGACTATAAAAAACCCCCACAATTACTTTCCCCTTTTCAACTTCCCTAAGGAGCTCTACCCACACGGATTCTAACTCCGTACTCATCCCTTCCATAATAACCACCTTACATTATTCTTGACATAGAGACATACCCCTCCCCCTCTTTTTCCTTCCCTGTCCTTCCGATACACAGAATACCCTTGGATATTTGCCAGCCAGTCGTGTGAGGAGTCAAACTAAGTTTCTGTTATTCCCACAAGGTCTATGTCCTCCTCATGTACTAACATTTCCAACTCATCCATTTTATTAGCTAGGCTCCTGGCATTTGCATATATCCCTCTTAGTTTAATGGAAGTTGATATTGCATAGTGCTTAATTTTTATTTCTGTTTGGTCTGAGGTTTGTCCGCACAAACCCCCCAATTTTAGACGCTACGGACCTGCTGTCGCTTCTGCCCCCAATAATACTCTCTGTCCTTAGCTCCCTCCTAACTGACCCTATCACTGGGCCCTCCTCCCCCCTCCTCCTAGTTTAAAAGCCCCTCCAACTTGGTGGCCATCTTTCTCCACAAAAGAGCTGTACCGTCCCCATTAAGTTTGAGCCCGTCCTTACTAAAGAGCCGGTAGCCAACTGAGAAGTCAGCCCAGTTCTCCAGGAACACCGAACCCCTCCTACCTACACCAGTTCCTCAGCCACTTGTTCAGTTCCCTAAGCTTCTTCTGCCTCTCTGGTGTGGCTCGAGGAACAGGCAGTATTTCAGAGAGAACCACCTTGGAGGTCCTATTCCTCAATCTATTCCCTAAGTCCCTGAAATCATTCTTTAGGATCCTCCGTCTTCCTCTTACTTGGTCATTGGTGCCAACATGCACCATGAAAGCTGGGTCCTCCCCAGCCCCACCCAAAAATCTGTCTACTCGATCTGTGATGTGCCGAACTTGAGCGCCCGGTAAACAACCTACTGTTCGGCTACCACAATCTTTTTGACAGATTGCCCTATCTGTCCTCTTGATAATTGAGTCCCCCTCTACCACAACCTGTCTAACCTTTCCTGAGTCACGGCCCCCCTCCATCCTGGAGCCGCCGCTCCCCTGGCAGCTGGGGAAGGGAGCCTGCTCCAGCACTGCCAGCCCTGAGCTGATATCCCCATCGTCATGCAACTTGGCATATTTGTTGGGGTGTATCAACTCAGGACTGGCCTCCCTAGCGCTCTTCCCTCTACCCCTCCTAACTGTCATCCAACTGCCTACCTCTGTTGCCTGCGTCTCCACCCTCCTCTATGCTGGCCCCTGCCAGCACCTGATGGATAATGTCCAAGCTCCTTTCCAGGTTGTTGATGCTACGCAGTGTTGGTACCTTGTTCTCGAGATCCAGGATCTGGGCTTCCAGAGAAACAAGTCGCTCACATCTTGCACAGCAGTATTCGCCCTCGATTGGTTCATCAAGGAACGCATACATGCAGCAAGAAGTGCACTGAGTGGCATCCCCAATCCTGCCAGACATTATTACCCACTACTTTATGGGGAAAAATTTGTATACCTGGTATTCCTTACCTACACTACCTCTATCTCCCCTGGTACTTGCCCTAGGGTACTCACCAGTCGCCTACGGTACTCACCAGTCACCTACGGTACTCACCAGTCACCTAAGGTACTCACCAATCACCTAAGGTACTCACCAGTTGCCTCCGGTCGCTAGGTCCTCCTAGTCGCTATGGTTATCGACCAGTCGTTAAAGGTACTCCCAGTCACAAGGTACTCCCAGTCACAAGGTATACCCGGTTCCAGACGCTACAGTATCTCCCTAGTCACTGAAGTTACTACCAGATGTTAACTTACTCCTTAGTTGCTAAGGTTTACACCTAGTTGCTTACCCCCAGTCACTAACACCCAGTCGCTAACACCCAGTCGCTAAGGCTACATGCCTTGTCACTAAATATTCACCCAGTCGCTAACACCCAGTCGTTAAGGCTACATGCCTTGTCACTAAATATTCACCCAGTCGCTAAGGCTACACGCCTTGTCACTAAATATTCACCCAGTCGCTAACACCCAGTCACTAACACCGAGCCGGTAACGCCTAGTCGCTAACACCAGTCACTAACCCTGAACCGCTAACACCCAGTCACTAACACCCAGTCGCTAACCCCGAGCCGCTAACACCGAGTCGCTAAGGCAACAAGCCTTGTCACTAAATATTCACCCAGTCGCTAACACCCAGTCGATAACCCCGAGTCGCTAACACATAGTCGCTAACACCCAGTCACTAACACCCAGTCGCTAACACCCAGTCGCTAAGGTTACACGCTTTGTCACTAAATATTCACCCAGTCGCTAACCCTAAGCCGCTAACTCAGAGCCGCTAACACCTAGTCGCTAACACCCAGTCGCTAACACCCAGTTGCTAACCCCCAGTCATTAAGGCTACACTCCTTGTCATTCCCCTTTGGCTCCCCCCGAGCGGCTGAACAGCTGATCAGCTGATCAGCCACTTACTCACTTCCCTGCTGCTGCTGTCGCTCCCTCTGTCCTCCTGACCATCTTCCGCCGCCGCCTCTACTGCCGCTGCTTGGTTGCTAGTCACTTTCGATACCACATTTTAATATAGAATTAATTTACAGTACTAATGACTTTCCCTGTATAATTTCTATATTCCATCTACACATCACCTCTTATATTTTTACTCATTTACTCCAGAATCTGTCCAAACCAAACTTTCCTTCTTTTTCTCCCACGCTGTAAAGCCTCATGCATCCTACCCTTATCCATTTGCGCTTTCAAGCACCCTATTATAATTTCACATGTTACTCTCCCTTCCCCACTCCTTTAAGTAATAAACCCCCAATAACATGTTTTTATTTTCCATCTTAACATTAAAAATCTGTTTGAGGCTCCTTTCCTTCCCCTTCCTTCCTATTTTTGTAAAAATGTGAAAAACCATTTTGTGTTGAGCTCCTCCAAGTTGACCTTTCTTAGAAGCTAACACATGACTAAAGACAAAGGCAGTACAAATGGGTAGCTTGGAAACTTTCTATTTTTATCATTTAATATTTTTTATATGTTTGGATTGCAACAAAAAAAAGTTTTATTTTACCAAAATCCGTTTATTAAAAATGCTTCTTTAAATTGGAACTAAACCCAAAAAGTGAAGATCTGATATGTTATCGACAACATCGGGAAAAGGTAATTGTGCCTAAACCGTGCTTGAAAAATGTACCTTTTATCTGGAATTCTTTCAGAAAATTAGCAGCGCTCTATCTGGTCTTTGAGGGTAACCTAATGGTACCTACAGCCCCATAGCTTTAGATCTGTAGTATGAGATCTAGGGCTCCACTTCCTCTGCCTTTTGGCTTGTTCACCTGATTATCAATACCCTGTGTTTTATGAGGCATTTATTAAGCATGTTTAAAGCCTCATAATCTCCCTTAAACACCTGCCATGAAGATTACAATGGCGCCACACAGTGCTGTACATACAGGACCAGTAACATTGATTTGTGTCGTGTTAAAAATAAGCAGCATGTCACTTATATAAGGCATTGACCCCCGTCAGCCACCTCCATTGATTTAATTCGAATTCTCTTTTCCAGCACTTAAAAAGAAAAAGGATGGCGCACAATATCTGTGCTGGTACCCCTCGTGGCCTAAAGGTGACAAACCATATGAATATAGGTAAAAGTGTTTTTATTCAGTATACAAAAGATATTAAAAACATCCATAGATAGATAAAGTCACATTAGTGACTATTAAAACAACAATATTGACAGTACCCATTGAACATCATACAGCGGTACAAACGGTGAGCCCACTATGTACCGCCGCTTGGGAAATACCATAGACTGGCTACAAGGTGTAAAAACCACACAACTATGGCACTAACAAAGATAAGGCACAAAAATCAGGAACTTCGACACCAATATCACAATCAGCTATTTCCACACAAGGTGATGTTTTAGAAAAAAGCAAAGGAAGAACAGCCACGCGTCAAGGAAGTATCAAACCCTTCACACAAAAAACCCACAAAGTTCACCCACCCAAACCACATTAAATATTATTAACTTATCATCACACGTTTTGACGTAGGATGAAAGATCTGTACTTGCCAAAGGCCATACCTTTTGCCCTGTGTCACAACTCAACAAGTTTGAAGTGGTAAAGGACACACATATTTTTGTACGTTACCTCCTACTGAAAAGCCTTTTTTCGAAAAAACAAGATAACACTATGTCCACATATTCCCGAAAAGACATAGAAGCGATTGAGAGCCTTACAGCTCTACTTGAAGAGAATGAACTAGGGAATCTCATTGATTCCAAAGATCTGGTCACCATACTTCAGAGGTGGATGGAGTCACATCTATGGCAGCATCCTCCCTTCCAAGGGATGGTGGTCTTAAAAAGAAATCTACTCTTTATCCCTCACCTAGTTCTAATCACAATGTGGTGGCTTTTTTGCAATTAGTTTCAACTGATATCCAGAAGCTTAAAGTTTCTAATACAAATACAAGTAACCTTACTAAAAATGAAATTAAAGCTTTATAATCCTTAAAAAATCATAGTTGCATCACAGTTAAATCCTCCGATAAAGGAGGCCACATAGTGATCCAGGATAATCATTAATATAATCAAATGTGCAAAAAAACATATAGCAAATCGTAGAGTGGTATCGACCCATTCCTAAATCATTGACTGACAAATTCACTCAGCAATTTTATCTTTTCATAGATCAGGCCTATTACCGTAACATAATTTCGAAGAACATCTGGGAATATATTGGAACCACTTACAATAGGGTGGCAACATTTTATGCCCTCCCTAAGATTCACAAGAACCATGTAGATCCCCCTTGGAAGGCCAATAGTGTCAGGACAGGGCAGCCTTACAGAAAACCTGAGTCGATTCTTAGATAACCAACTGAGGCCCTTTGTTGAGGTTCTACCCTAATATATTCAAGACACCATCCATCTACTCAGGATCCTTGAGGGCCTCCACATTGATGCCCATACCTTATCGGTGGCCATCGATGTGGAGGCTCCATATAGCTCCATACCCTATGATAAGGGCTTGGCTGTGGCCAAGCACATCCTTTCCCAATGGAGCCGATATGATCAGTCACTTCATTAATTTATTGTTTCATCTTTGGAATTCATTCTTAGACATAACTTTTTTTTGTTTCTTGATTTCAACTACCTCTAGGTGCAAGGCGTAGCTATGGGCACATGTTGTGCCCCTTCCTACACCAATCTGTACCTGGGGAGTGGGAACATTCACTTTTTGTGGATGAGGATACTAAGATGTATACGGACCATGCGATTGCATGGCACCGATACATTGATGACATCTTATTATTATGGGATGGATCCGATACACAGCTTTTGAATTTTTTGAACTATATTAATCATCACAACACTTTCAATCTATAATTCACTATGACCTACGACAGATCCAATATTACATTTTTGGATATATCTATACATCAAAATTCAGAAGGTCAATTACAGAGTGACCTGTATAGAAAACCCACAGCGGTAACACAATATTAGAAGCTTCTAGCTTCCATCCAAGACCCCTTCTCAGATCCATCCCATTTGGACAAAACATTTGAGCAAGACGTAACTGCTCAACTGACTCCCTGTTTGAACAAGAAGCAAAGAATTTACAATCTAGGCTATTGGAGAGAGGATATTCAAATAAGATCTTGAAAAAAGCATGCAAAAAGGCCAAAAGTAAATCACAGAGTGACCTCCTCTTTAGACAACACAAGGCCAAAGAGGAACAACTTACTCATATCATCACACAATATTCTGCACAACTTGAACAAGTTAAAAACATTTTTGTAAAATATTGGCATCTTTTGAGTTTGGATCCTTCCCTGTCAGCCTTTATACCGGAAAACAACCAATGATCACATACAGACAAGCTCTGTCTCTGAAGGATAATCCGGTCCACAGTGAATTTAAAAGAGACAGGAAAGATAAATGTCAAAACTCGGGGAACTTTCCAATGCGGTAGATGCAATTATTGCATACACATGGACACTAGAACACAGGTCACTTTACCAAATAACACACAATTCAAACCGAAACATTATGTAAACTGTAGAACTCCTGGGGTAATATATCTATTGACATGTTAATGTGGATGTTACTATGTCGGAAAAACTAAATTAGAATTTTGGTGGAGAATTTACCGCCCTCTGACAAGTGTTACTAAAAAAGATCCTGATGTACCTTTGGGGAGACATAGTGCCCTAGTCCATGGAAATTCTATACCATAAGTGGAATTTTTAACCCTAGATCATTTCTACCCTGACCCAAGAGGAGGGTACCTTAATAAATGATTATTACAAAGTGAACTGAGATGGATTTTCTATCTTAAAGCCACTTCGCCCCTAGGTTTAAATGAAGCCTTCAATTTTAAACCATATTTAGCTGGTTTCAATTCAAGACCTTGTGAATGGGAGCTATAGCTTTTTATCCATCTATCACACTATACAGACATTTTGTAACTGCATTGGTGTTGAATAGCCCCATTACATCCATGCAATGAAGGATTTTGCCATATAAACAAGATTTGGGGGGGGGGGGGTTTATATTGTATATATGTATTTTTTTTGTATTCTCATTTGTTAGTCCATCTCAGAAGATTTAATATGCCAACACATAAGGGCCTTTTTTTTTCAACAATTTGAGTCAAGTTAGAAAAAATAAAGGAAATCTCTGATTCAACAGATTCTTTATCATTGAAATCTTTTTGTGAGTTGGACATAAACATATCCCATTCTTCTCCCAAGAACATAGCCATATTGAGGGGGAGAGGAAAGAAAAGGAAAAAAAAAACACACACACAATGGGAAATTGGTGAGTGAAAATTCTATACACATATAATAATGTTGTCTAGTGAAAGTATTCAAGCTCAAAATTGAAGCTCAAATATTAAAGCTCAAATATTGTTGTTTTAACCACTTGCCGACCGCCGCATGACTATTTACTGCGGTGGTCAGCCCCTCTCAGGCAAAGCGACGTAGTACTACGTCGCTAGCCTGTGAGGCTCTAGGGAGCGAGCGCGCTCCCGCTCACTCACGGACCCCCCCGCGGGTGAGCGGCGGACCTGATGTCCGCGGTCACTCGCGATCGTCGGTTACACCGGGAGAAAGGCAGGCGGCTAATGTAAACAAAGCTGCCTGTCATTCTCCCCTGTGTAACAGCAGAGATCATACGGTCCTGCTATGTAGGATCGTAGATCTCTACTGTTACATGAAAAGCCACATCCAATCACAGTTAGAATCACGCCCCTAGGGACACACTTATTATGAAATCTTTTTGTGAGTTGGACATAAACATATCCCATTCTTCTCCCAAGAACATAGCCATATTGAGGGGGAGAGGAAAGAAAAGGAAAAAAAAAACACACACAATGGGAAATTGGTGAGTGAAAATTCTATACACATATAATAATGTTGTCTAGTGAAAGTATTCAAGCTCAAAATTGAAGCTCAAATATTGAAGCTCAAATATTGTTGTTTTAACCACTTGCCGACCGCCGCACGACTATTTACTGCGGTGGTCAGCCCCTCTCAGGCAAAGCGACGTAGTACTACGTCGCTAGCCTGTGAGGCTCTAGGGAGCGAGCGCGCTCCCGCTCGCTCACGGACCCCCCCGCGCGTGTGAGCGGCGGACCTGATGTCCGCGGTCACTCGCGATCGTCGGTTACACCGGCAGAAAGGCAGGCGGCTAATGTAAACAAAGCTGCCTGTCATTCTCCCCTGTGTAACAGCAGAGATCATACGGTCCTGCTATGTAGGATCGTAGATCTCTACTGTTACATGAAAAGCCACATCCAATCACATTTAGAATCACGCCCCTAGGGACACACTTATTATGAAATCTTTTTGTGAGTTGGACATAAACATATCCCATTCTTCTCCCAAGAACATAGCCATATTGAGGGGGAGAGGAAAGAAAAGGAAAAAAAAAACACACACAATGGGAAATTGGTGAGTGAAAATTCTATACACATATAATAATGTTGTCTAGTGAAAGTATTCAAGCTCAAAATTGAAGCTCAAATATTGAAGCTCAAATATTGTTGTTTTAACCACTTGCCGACCGCCGCACGACTATTTACTGCGGTGGTCAGCCCCTCTCAGGCAAAGCGACGTAGTACTACGTCGCTAGCCTGTGAGGCTCTAGGGAGCGAGCGCGCTCCCGCTCGCTCACGGACCCCCCCGCGCGTGTGAGCGGCGGACCCGATGTCCGCGGTCACTCGCGATCGTCGGTTACACCGGGAGAAAGGCAGGCGGCTAATGTAAACAAAGCTGCCTGTCATTCTCCCCTGTGTAACAGCAGAGATCATACGGTCCTGCTATGTAGGATCGTAGATCTCTACTGTTACATGAAAAGCCACATCCAATCACAGTTAGAATCACGCCCCTAGGGACACACTTATCCCCTCCTTCTCAAATAAAGTTAACCCCATCCCTGCCAGTGTAATTTTTACAGTAACAGTGCATATTTATAGCACTGATTACTGTAGTAATGTCACTGGTACCCCCAAAAGTGTCAAAAATGTCAGTCAAGGGTCTGATCTGTCCGCCGCAATGTCACAGTCCCGCAAAAAAAATCGCAGATTGCCGCCAAAAAAAAAACAATAAAGATGACAAAAATCTTTCCCTTAGTTAGTAAACGCAATAACTTTTGCGCAAACCAATCAAAATACGCTTTTTGCGATTTTTTTTACCAAACATATGTAGCAGAAAACAAATTGGCCTAAAATGTTAAAATATTTTGATTTTTACATTTTTGGGGGGGGGGGGGGGGGAATTTCATATAAAAAAAATGTGAAAAATATTGTTATTTTTGCAAAATTGTCGCTATTTTTTTGTTTATAGCGCATGATCAAAAAATCGCACAGGTGATCAAATACCACCAAAAGAAAGCTCTGTTTGTGGTAAAAAAAGGACGTCAATTTAATTTGGGTACAGCGTCGCATGACCGCGCAATTGTCCGTTAAAGTCACGCAGTGCCGAATCGCAAAATAGGCCCTGGTCAGGAAGGGGGTAAAATCTTCTGGGGCTTAAGTGGTTTTTAATAGTCACTAATGTGACTTTATATCTTTATCTACCTATGGATGTTTTTAAAATCTTTTGTATACTGAATAAAAATACTTTTACCCATATCCATATGGTTTATCACCCTTAGCCCACGAGGGGTACCTGCACAGATATTGTGCGCCATCCTTTTTCTTTGTCTTGTATTTAAGTGGACAGGACTCACCATATGTTATACTTCATATTCATACCGCACCCCCAATCTCTATATTTCTATTGAACGGGTAGTAAAAGCTTGTACAATTTACACTTAGAAATTTAGCTCTTTTGCTCTTTTGCTTTTGGTAAGTTATCTTGCTGATAAGAAAAGGTACACCATGATGGCCATTTTAATATGTAAAGTGGAAAGGGGATTGTATATAAGATAAGGGCAGACAATGTGACTTCCAGCTTCTGAGGACATCACATGATGACAAAATGCTTCAAGTGGAACTAGCGGTGCATAACTTCTGGTCCAGATGGAACGCACGTGGACGCCTAGCTTCTTTCTGCTCTGATTGGAGAGGGTGGATGCTCATGTTTGGAGAAATTTTAAGTGATTGTCTTTACAACTTATGTTCTTAAAATAAAAAACATTTTTACGCTGTGAAGAAAGTCCTTCCTTCGCTCTCTTTTTCCACAAGTGAGATTTTGCCACTGGAGCCATATTAAACGCCAACACAAGGAGAGGAAACCGGGCAACAACTGGAAGATACCCCCTGGTCCCTGGGTCACCAACAAGCAAGTTTGACCTTTTTTTGTTATAAAACAAAGGAGCCAACACCACATAGTGAGTGGGCATCTTCACTTAAACACGTGGTGATATATCAACATTGACTGGATATTGTTGCTGGTGACAATAGCATGGCATTTCTTTATAAAGTCATATTCTAAATGGACTTTCACTTGTGATATTACTATTAATATTTTTTGGGACTGAGCACCTATATCAATTAATTGGCATGTTTTAACAGGTATGAGTTCTGTATTACAGTATTAACATTGGTTATTTACAGTACATATTTTTTAAAAGCTGTTTAACACACAGAAATAATATTTTCTTGTGTCACTTGTGCATAGTCCATAAAAAGTTCCCAAAAATTCTTCAAAACCTTTAAAAAGTGCCACCGTGCTATGCAATCAATATACAATGTGTTCCCAATCTTCCAACAATGTGCTCCAGTGCTCCACCACCTTTGCCACACCAGGGAACTCCCCAGATCTCCACAACAACCCACTACAGGTAGGTCATGTATCGCATGTTGTTATAGGGGAGTTCCCAATAGATCTGATGTACCTCCTCCATGTGGTTTAACCAGCAATCCTCTCACATAGCCCATTCAGATGTCACATGAAATAACAAAGGGGGACCGGCATAGTGCAATCCTCAGTACATCAACTTTGTGTTGTGTCATGCATTACCACCCTTGCTAGCTCCTTCCTGGTCCCTCCTGGGTGTACTAGGCGTCACTTTCAGGTGTAGTGTGCGTAATGGCGTCACATCTGGTACTGCCCCCAGTACTGACATTTTTCCACACTAGGAGAACACCAGTCACCACTAGGACATACGTGTAGCATACTTGCAGCCTCAGACAGTCTCCCGTAGTATGCTTGCACTGTGTGACTGTCTCCTATAGTATGTTTACAGTCTCTGACCATCTTCCCTGTAGTATGTGTGCAGTCTCTGACCATCTCCTGTAATAGGTCTACACTCTCTGACTATCTCCTGCAATAGGCCTGCAGTCTCGGATAATCTCCTGTAGTATTTCTGCATTCTCTGACCATCTCTCCTGAAGTATGTCTGCAGTCTCTGACCATGTCCTGTAATAGGTCTGCAGTCTCTGACCATCTCCTGTAATAGATCTGCAGTCTCTGACCATCTCCTGTAGTCCTCAGCCATCAACTGACATCACTGGGATGCAGTCTCAAATCAAGCTATACCTGTATATCTGCAAAATAAGGATGGGCAAACACCCAAATTTACAGGGTGTTTGCCGGGTGTTCATCAGAGGGGGGCAGTGCCACCGGGTGATGTACCTGGGTTGCCCCACCCCTTGCCTATATAAGAAATGTGAAAGCGCAGAGCGGGCATACAGCAAAAGCCTCCCAAAAGGCGAGAGTGTTTTTTTTTCTATTGTTCGGGTCCACCGGGTGGCGTGATTGACAACGGATTTACATCGAAGGACACTATTGTTTTATTTTTTAATAAAGGATTTGTCAAAACTGTTTCTTGTGGTTATTACTTTTTGACACTTTTTTGGTGAATGGGTAGGGGTATGATGCACATTCACATAGGGGGTGAGATCTGGGTGCCCCCGCAGGTCCCGACAATCACAGCTCAGGGTTGTCGGGAAGAGGCCCTTGTCCCCATCAACATGGGAACAAGGTGCTTTGGGGTGGGAGTTCAGAGCCACCCTGCCTGAAATACCCCCCCCCCCCATGTTGAGGGCATGTGGCCTAATATGCTTCAGGAGGGGTGAAGCACTCGCTCATCCTCTCCCCTTTCCTGACCTGCCGGGCTGCATGCTTGGATAAGGGTCTGGTATAGATTTTCTTTTGGGGGGGCACAAGCGTTTTTTTTTTTTTAATATTGCCCATTTTTTTTCTTTATTTTTTCAACAGCCTGGTGCCTGCAATTGTAACCGCGAGTCACTTTAAATGGGATTTGACTCATTTTTTTGTCTTTAGAAATTTAGTTTTCGCTGTAGCTTGTTTTTGCATGCTACAGATGCGACACTTTACAGGCACATTAAGGGGATCCCCCCCAGGCACTATATTTAAAGGAATTTTTCATTTTAAGCATAACTAAAATCACTGCTCCTGAAAAAAACGATTGTTTAAAAAAAAAAAGTATTGATGTCTCCGAGGGCAGTACCCAGACCCCCATACCCCTTTTATGGTCAATTACTTGCATATAAGCCTTCAAAATTGGCACTTTTGATTTTTCCTGTTCGGCTCCCATACAATTCAATAGGGTTCACTGTTCAGGTTAGAACATTTCTCCTGTTTGGGAGTTCTGCTGTGAACTGAACAGGGAGGTGTTCAGCCCATCCCTACCACAAAATAAATGCAAATAAATATGTAAATAAGAATATAAGAGTCAGAAAAGGCTCTTTGTGGCTTAAATCTTTAGCTCTTTGTAGCTTAAGGCCTATTTCACACATGCTGCAATCCCTACCACTGCTTTATAAAGTGATCCATGGTGGATCATATTGCAGAGGCAGCTTGCAGGCATTCAGGAGATGATACTGCTGGCTCCTAAATGTCATTTTTTTTTCCAGCCATATGGGAATTTTGCATTGAAGTACTGCATTGCAACTGCAAGCCAATCTTTGGCTTGTGGCTGCAGCACAGTCTCATTGACCTCAATGGGCAAGTTTGACAGGTGGTGCCACCTCTGAAACTTGATGTATCAAGTTAAAATTGCTGCAACATGAAGCTAAGCATTGAGGCCACATCAAAGTGTACTCACCCCCCATTCATATAGGCCCTGTTAACATTAGGCAATTTTAAATTACAGGCAGAATCAAAGCCATTCTAAAGTGTGTCAAAATGTGCCATTACTCATTACTGTCATTTGTTTAGGTTGTCAGTAAAGAAAAAATTCTGTCAGTAAATCTATTGTTTCGTTAATAGAAAAGATGCCGAGGGTTGGAAACCCTGCAACCCCCCCCAATTCACCCCAGACACTGTGCCAGGCAGCTGAACTCTTCCATCCCTGCACTACACACAACCTGAAATCAGATTCCCTTACACAGCCATGATCTTCATAGTGTGTTGCTTGCTGCTATGTTGCAGTTTTGACTTGTGAAATTCCCAGGTAGGAATGCCAGCCCAGCTGCTGTAGCCAGCTACACACCGTGCAGAATGTGGCTGTACCAAAGTTGTACTAGAAGTGCATTTGATTTACACATGTTTGGTGAGTGGAGGCGCAAGGGTGGAGCACAATAGTGTGTTCACACTGCACAGGAGTGACTCATTTCAGCACAAGAGACTGCACTTTGAATCACATTAAAAAAATAACCTGGATGGGCTGAATGTGAAAGATCATTTGATATGCATGTATTGAAACAGCATTTTGAACAAACTTGAATGGAAAGAGAACTGTTCATGATGTTTTGCATTATCCATTTTGTTTGATATTATATATTTGGATGCACATAGCACAAAACTACATTTGTGTATACGATATTTAATAGCACTGTATAGGAAATAAAGCGCTGTGAACTTTTTGGATATAATTTTGTGTCCAGGCTCTACCCTGCCAACAGTGACCCCTGTCATCAGCTCTGATGACCCCTGTACACTGCCCTACTGAATCCTTTACAGTCTTCTGCTAACCTCCCATTTTTTGCCCTGCTGACCCCCTGTACACTTCCCATCAAATTGCCAGCCCTATCCTCTACCCTGCTGACCTCCTATCATCTGCCACTTGATAATTTTACAGCATTCCCACATCAGGCTGGCTAGATCCAACCTTGTAGGAGCAAAGTAATATTGTCATTGGAAATTCTTTTTGGTTCAGCAAAGATGAACGAAGCCAAGTGTCAAATAGATTAAAGTACAGTATACGAATCCATAGAGTTCGCAAAAATATCTGCTATCACACCACAACTTACCCACGCCTCAAAGCAGATCATCTTCTCTACATCACTTTCCCTTTGTGCACTTCCCACTAGAAAAGCAACCCTTTCACGGGCATTTAATAAGTATTCTTGAAGCTTTTTCAACATTTCTACTCTAATTGATCACCTTTAAAGCCCTAAAGTGTGCCCTGAGGACCGGAGTTGAGAAACACTGATCTAACACAACAATCATTGGGTTGGTAGGATATAGTTTAATCTCCATACAGTAATTTTTCCCTTACATATGAATCCATTGAATGTGGTGTCATTGTTTTGTATTACAGATTGGTGGTGTTATATTGTATTCATAAGAATCATCTCCACTTAAGAATCTTATAACTAGGTGAAGCTGTATTAGCATAGCCAGTAGCATAGAGTTGACCCAGTTCATTCTGTTACAGAAAAATTTGTAGGGAGGGTCTGACTGGGCGGACATCTTCTTGTGCTACTGTAGTCCAATTGCTTGTATTCTGAGACTGTGGTGGTCCCCTCTGAATGAAAAATAATTGATCTAATTTATCCAGTTCCTACGGAAATCTTTAGTAATAATTTAACTGTGTCTATGTCGTGAAATAAATCAATAAATGTATATACCTATATAATTGTTAGGGACTTGACAGAGAATAAGTTGCTATTTTTTTTATTGTTACAGAGCTCGTTCTTTCACTGGGAATTCTATTGTGCTAAAAAATCTCTACACAGAGTAAACAAATTCAAAAAATTAATTAAGTCAGCATGGTTATATTTATTAACTTCATTTTATGATAATTTAACATGCCAGAAGGCTGGAGGCACTGTTTTATATTGACTAATTAAATAATCGATATTGCTGACTTAATTATTCATCGAACATTCCTACAGATCAGTCTTCTGTTTTGCACCTGGGCCCCATGCTTGATACCTGCTCATCTGTGCAACCGCTATAGAAGTCCTAGGGAAGGTGCCCTTGGTCTTATACAGGCTGCGTATTTGGACAATCTTAGTAAGAAGTACTGGGGGACGCTTCTTGTCCAAGCAGTGGCGTAGCGTGGGGGGTGCAGGGGGGGCGGACCGCACCGGGCGCAACATCTGGGGGGGGCGCATCAGCAGTGTCACTCTGTCTGTCTGACTATGACATACACAGTTCACACACTGTCTGTGGCTGCCTCCATCATTAGGCTGGGAGATGTCCAGCGCGGCCGCCCTATGGCTGAAAATGGCGGGGAGGAGCGGGGAGGGGCTGGACTGTGCCTCACCTGTCCATTGGTGTAGGGTGGGGTGGCGTTGCAAACCAAGCCCTGCCTATGCCGCCTCTCCTCACTGCTCAGTCAGTTTAGCAGTGAGTCAGCAGCCTGGTGCTGTCACAGAGTGTTTTTTTTTTTTTTTTTTAATCACCTGATTAGAGCCAGAGGCTCTAAAAGGCTTCAAGAAAGGGTGGACCCGGGGCGCGCTGGTCTCTCTGCATTGAAAGGGGGCACGCTGGTCATTCTGCATTGAAAGGGGGCATGCTGGTCATTCTGCATTGAAAGGGGGCGCGCTGGTCATTCTGCATTGAAAGAGGGCACGCTTGTCATTCTGCATTGAAAGGGGGCGCGCTGGTCATTCTGCATTGAAAGGGGGCGCGCTGGTCTCTCTGCATTGAAAGGGGGCACGCTGATCATTCTGCATTGAAAGGGGGCATGCTGGTCTCTCTGCATTGAAAGGGGGCACGCTGGTCTCTCTGCATTGAAAGGGGGCACGCTGGTCTCTCTGCATTGAAAGGGGGCACGCTGGTCATTCTGCATTGAAAGGGGACATGCTGGTCTCTCTGCATTGAAAGGGGGCACGCTGGTCATTCAAACTTGTATTTAGATGCATTTTACTTTAATTACATCAGTATTTTCATAACAAACAATACATGTGCTTAGGGGGTAAGGGTTTCTTTAACTAATCTAGTGGAAGAGACTCGAGTGCTAAAATCCCGCGGCTTAGGGGGCGCAAATTACTTGCCTTGCCCCGGGTGCTGACAACCCACGCTACGCCACTGTGTCCAAGAAATTTATTAAAGTCTACTCAGTGCATTTGGCATTTCCTGAGCAAAGACCTCTCTAAGCATCTTTTTCTGAACTGCTGTACACGTGATCTCTGTTCCAGTTCTTATACTCAATATGACCACTTGTTTCTTGACTATCCTTTTAAGTCACCTGTCCTGATATTTTGCCTGTTTCTTGATAATCCTTCTTATGCCCTTTCATTGACCTTTTGCCTCTTTGACTACGACCGTGCCTGCACCACTTTTTTTTTTTCCTGTTTTCAGCTGTTGCTATTCCAAGTGTAACTGACAGCTGAAACCTGTGGGTCATCTGCAGCAAAGCCCATCATGCCTTGCAGGGTTATCTGGTGAACATTGCTTGGTTCCTTAGATTATGCACCTTCATCCCCTTTAGGTCCTATATTCACCTGGTAACACAGAGGGTACACTATTTTGATGATTCTATAATCTCAATAGTGCATTTTTTTTGTCATACACTATATTACTAAAAGTATTGGGATGCCTGGCTTTACACACACATGAACTTTAATGGCATCCCAGTCTTAGTCCAACTCTTCTGGGAAGGCTGTCTACAAGGTTTAGGAGTCTGTCTTTGGGAATGTTTGACCATTCAGGACAGGTCAAGAAAAGTGACTGGCCTGCACAGAGTCCTGGCCTCAATACGTTAGAACACCTTTAGGATAAACAGCGGAGACTGTGAGACAGGCCTTCTCATCCAATATCAGTGCCTGACCTCACAAATGACGCACTCCTAAAACTTGAGGGCAGCCTTCCCAGAAAAGTTGAAGCTGTAATAGCTGCAAAGGGTGGGCCAAAGTAATATTGAAACCAACGGATTAAGACTGGGATGCCATTAAATTTCATGTGCGTATAAAGGCAGACGTCCCAATACTGTTGGTAATATAGTGTATGCAGGCAATGCAAAACTCAAAGGATATTAAACTCAACTATAGAAACAATACTTACTGTATCAAACTCAATGTCGGTTTTATGCGGTCAATTTCTGAGTGCCTGTTCAACAGTTATTCTATTTTCTGTGCAATAAGTGTTATGACACATTCACAACATGTGCTCAGCACTTCCCAGTTAGCAACATTGGAGAATGGCCTGGATCAGCAACATAAGTCAATGATAACTGAGACAGGCAGATTTCTCAATGCGTGTCTGTGTTCTGCTGAAATATTTCCCTATAAGTTACCAGCATAGGAGCAGTAGAAAGGGCTACAGTATTATGAAGGCCATAATAAATAGGGCAAATATGTTTTTATCCATTGTTTAGTGGTATTCTATACTGTTAATTAAAAAAAAAAAAAAAAAAAACAGTATGAAACAGGTTATACAATTAAAAGAAAAGGTATTTTCGTTATGCTGCTAATTAATTTACAGGGTTCTACCTGCCCTGGTTTACTAGTGCCCTTCTTCCCAGTGTAAAGTTATTCTGAAGAAAATTGTTCCCTCTCAAAAAAAAAAAAAAATGCTTATCAATTTCTAAACATTGTATTTGAATTTCAAAAAGTTTTTTTTTTTTTTGTTTTTTTTTTTGAGTCTTAACAGAATACAGAGTATATCCCATACAGATGTAGGATCAAAAACAATGCACTGATAGGTACCAAAATAGTAGTCAACACAATTTAGTAGGAACAGATAATTGAAGTGAAGTCAATGGGTATTCCAGGCTGTATTTTAACTTAACCATAATAATTGGCGTTGTACAGTAAAGCGAGGACTAAGCTTTAAATGTGTGCTAAAAAGCACACTGGAAATCAGCTCAGATGATAGGTCCGCCATACCAAGCAACAGGAAAAGTATGTTTAGAGGCCTCCTTATCAAGGGGCCAGAGAAGATAGGGAGATGAAAGGCATAAAATAAGAGAAAGGAAGGGACATCAGGAGCCTGGAGCACCTGGGCCAGATCGCTAGGACTTCAACACTTAGAAAGATTCATAGATTGCAGTGGACATAGTGGGGTTATCATATAGTATCCATGGGGTCCAAGTCTTCAGGAATTGCTCATATGTGTTAAGGAAGATACTAGGGAGTTTTTCATTGATAAAACTAAGCATGGTATTTCAATGTATTGATGGGTTCTTTGCTGCATGGACGGATAAATGGAATGAAAGAAGGGTAGAGACTGATGGATAGATGAAGAGAGACTGATAAATTAAGGTGTATATTGATGGAGACAAGTATTGGGGATCCAAGTTTGGAAAGAAGCATTAACAGAAGTAAAGACCAGTGGATATAAGGGTGTTAAGAGTGAGAAGAGATATTTGGGAGTCTTGCTGGTTATAATATGTAGCTGGATAATTCACCTCCAAATAGCAGAGAATCCACATATATGTAAAAACACACAAATTTTATTGATACAACACCAAAAATAAAGAAGAAAAACATTAAAAGTAACTATTATCGTGTTGACAAAACACTAATAATATTACAGCATGCAGAGCAATTGGTCAGTACATACAATATACAGGCTTGGGAGAGCCAAATATCCACGGAGGGTGGGTGTAGATCACGCTGTCCACTGCAGACCTTTACCAGAGATGGTAGGACTGGTGGGTCTGGTGTGATGGACCTGGGTGTCTAAACCCAAACCCAGCCCGACATGTTTCGCGGGTGACCGCTTCCTCAGGGGCAAATAACGTGGGTATGTATATCAACAATGCTACTAGAATTATTAAGAGAAAGCAAAGTCAGTGCATATCTATTTGGGAAACATGTCACATAATAAATCTCATAACGGTAGGTCAAAACAGAGGTAAGCGCCAGCCAACATATAACCCACCTGTGTAGCCGGTTCTAAAAGCAACTGGAGACCTAGGGGATCACGACTGGGACTAGTACCCCCCCGGCGGGCATGGGAGCAGTCCACACCAAATAGGGGTCCAAATCACAACGTTTAAGGTAACTGTATTCTGAATAATGAGAAGTATATAATTAAAATGGGATAGTTGCGTACATGCTTGTATATGTCAGCTCCATAATAGGAGGAGAACTTACCAAATACAGTGTACTTGTATATGTCCCCTGTAGTGTCTCATGACAGGGCTAAGGGGTGGCTGCTGGAGTAGCCAGGACTGGTGAACGGAAGATTGGGTCGATATCAGGACCAACAAACCTTATATCCATAAGGAGACAGAAAAAACGCAGTATTGAAATGTTTGGTTCAAGCCAATGCGTGAACGCTACAGAAAGAAAGTGGAAAGAAGGATAGATAGACCCATCTCAATAACTTGAGAATAGCCAATAGACGCCACGTGCTATAGATAAACCAAAACTAAACCAAAGATCCTAGATCAAGTGCACACATCACCAAAAGTAAGTGAATAGAACCAAAGAGTGAAGGTGAAATGATCGCAAAAGACATGGAGTGTAACAATAGTGAGCATAAAGGGATGAGGGTGTGAAGAAATCAGGACGGCAGGAAAGACCCATAAAGTGGATGACAAGAGCCCAGGCATCTCAAAGAGTGATAGTGTTTGAATGATAAGCAGCGGAGAGTACAATGAGAAGGACAGCATAATAGAGCCATGTACTATATTTACCTAACGCTCCTCGCAGTCCGGTATCCCGTAGCCGAGTGAGTGTCTCAGTGGGGATGGCGCCTATATGGGGAACCGCTCCACCCCAAACACAGCTGGGTCGGTAATCAGCCGGCCACATGATAGCTGTGTTCGGGGCAGACGCTCCGAATGCGCTTGTACACAAACCGGCTCATCGGGATGCGCCGGATGTGACGTACTGCGCATAGCCAATGGGTGTGTCTGCGGCGCCGACGTAGACGAGTCACCGGAAATCCAGGGACTGTCAGCAGTGTCGGTACCCAGACACTACACCATGGCTCAGGGACACATACTAAGTGTGTACCCAGACGGGCGTCACATGCCCGCCATGGGGAACATCCAGCAGGATCCTCCCATCCGTGGATGGTGATGGAAATGGGTCAGGGTTGCTGAACAAGGGATAATCAGGGGAGATGAATGCCAAATGGCGCTGTACCTCTGTGACCATAACCAACAGATAATTGATATACAATAACAAGATTTTACATGTATACATCAAATCATATGGAGAAATATTATTATTGGCAATATATGAACAACACAACATAGTTATCATAAACATAATTTCACATGATAGGGAGTTTCAGACAGTTGCATAACCTTCTGGGAGAAGCTGCTTCCCAGGTATAGAGCCTGATATTTCCCATATTGGGAATCAAGCTCATGAATATCATAGGATAATGGATCAGTTGGAAGAACAGGGTGGGGACAGAAAGAAATGGGAAGATAAAAAAAGAGGGAGGGGGAAAATGAAGGGAAGAGGGAGGGAAAAGGAAAAAGGAAGGGGAAAAGGAAAGGAGTGGGAAAGAAATAGGAGGGGGGAAGGGAAAGAAGAGGGAAAAGAGGGAAGGAAAAAGAGGGGGGGTAGGGGAGGGGAAGAAAATGAAGGGGAAGCCCTGACGGGGGAGGGGGGGAAAAAGAAAGAGAATGTAGCAAGAGAGAGACCAGACAATCAAACTACCAACCATATATCTATAGAAATGACTTGTAGGAATGTGCCTCATTTAAACCAGGATATGAGAGGGCATTGAGCCTCTCAATCCAAAGTGTTTCTCGTTGGAGAATGCGACGATCCCAGTTACCCCCTCTGGGGTCTGGGGAAATTACTTCTAAAACTCTAAAGGATATACATGTGTTGTTGTATCTATGTCTAAGGCCAATGTGGCGTGTTACAGGAGTGAGTATCTTGCCACCCTCTGAACAGTAGAGATGGTCCCCTATTCTTTGACCTAGTTCACGGATAGTTTTGCCTACATAGAAAGCAGAGCATTGACATTGCATCAAATAAACTACTCCCCGTGTAGAGCAGTTAGCATATCGATTAAGTCTGTGTGATTGACCGTTAGGTAGTGAGGTGACCATGCCTTCCCTGATCAGGGAAGGCATGGTCACCTCACTACCTCACTTCACTACCTAACGGTCAATCACACAGACTTAATCGATATGCTAACTGCTCTACACGGGGAGTAGTTTATTTGATGCAATGTCAATGCTCTGCTTTCTATGTAGGCAAAACTATCCGTGAACTAGGTCAAAGAATAGGGGACCATCTCTACTGTTCAGAGGGTGGCAAGATACTCACTCCTGTAACACGCCACATTGGCCTTAGACATAGATACAACAACACATGTATATCCTTTAGAGTTTTAGAAGTAATTTCCCCAGACCCCAGAGGGGGTAACTGGGATCGTCGCATTCTCCAACGAGAAACACTTTGGATTGAGAGGCTCAATGCCCTCTCATATCCTGGTTTAAATGAGGCACATTCCTACAAGTCATTTCTATAGATATATGGTTGGTAGTTTGATTGTCTGGTCTCTCTCTTGCTACATTCTCTTTCTTTTTCCCCCCTCCCCCGTCAGGGCTTCCCCTTCATTTTCTTCCCCTCCCCTACCCCCCCTCTTTTTCCTTCCCTCTTTTCCCTCTTCTTTCCCTTCCCCCCTCCTATTTCTTTCCCACTCCTTTCCTTTTCCCCTTCCTTTTTCCTTTTCCCTCCCTCTTCCCTTCATTTTCCCCCTCCCTCTTTTTTTATCTTCCCATTTCTTTCTGTCCCCACCCTGTTCTTCCAACTGATCCATTATCCTATGATATTCATGAGCTTGATTCCCAATATGGGAAATATCAGGCTCTATACCTGGGAAGCAGCTTCTCCCAGAAGGTTATGCAACTGTCTGAAACTCCCTATCATGTGAAATTATGTTTATGATAACTATGTTGTGTTGTTCATATATTGCCAATAATAATATTTCTCCATATGATTTGATGTATACATGTAAAATCTTGTTATTGTATATCAATTATCTGTTGGTTATGGTCACAGAGGTACAGCGCCATTTGGCATTCATCTCCCCTGATTATCCCTTGTTCAGCAACCCTGACCCATTTCCATCACCATCCACGGATGGGAGGATCCTGCTGGATGTTCCCCATGGCGGGCATGTGACGCCCGTCTGGGTACACACTTAGTATGTGTCCCTGAGCCATGGTGTAGTGTCTGGGTACCGACACTGCTGACAGTCCCTGGATTTCCGGTGACTCGTCTACGTCGGCGCCGCAGACACACCCATTGGCTATGCGCAGTACGTCACATCCGGCGCATCCCGATGAGCCGGTTTGTGTACAAGCGCATTCGGAGCGTCTGCCCCGAACACAGCTATCATGTGGCCGGCTGATTACCGACCCAGCTGTGTTTGGGGTGGAGCGGTTCCCCATATAGGCGCCATCCCCACTGAGACACTCACTCGGCTACGGGATACCGGACTGCGAGGAGCGTTAGGTAAATATAGTACATGGCTCTATTATGCTGTCCTTCTCATTGTACTCTCCGCTGCTTATCATTCAAACACTATCACTCTTTGAGATGCCTGGGCTCTTGTCATCCACTTTATGGGTCTTTCCTGCCGTCCTGATTTCTTCACACCCTCATCCCTTTATGCTCACTATTGTTACACTCCATGTCTTTTGCGATCATTTCACCTTCACTCTTTGGTTCTATTCACTTACTTTTGGTGATGTGTGCACTTGATCTAGGATCTTTGGTTTAGTTTTGGTTTATCTATAGCACGTGGCGTCTATTGGCTATTCTCAAGTTATTGAGATGGGTCTATCTATCCTTCTTTCCACTTTCTTTCTGTAGCGTTCACGCATTGGCTTGAACCAAACATTTCAATACTGCGTTTTTTCTGTCTCCTTATGGATATAAGGTTTGTTGGTCCTGATATCGACCCAATCTTCCGTTCACCAGTCCTGGCTACTCCAGCAGCCACCCCTTAGCCCTGTCATGAGACACTACAGGGGACATATACAAGTACACTGTATTTGGTAAGTTCTCCTCCTATTATGGAGCTGACATATACAAGCATGTACGCAACTATCCCATTTTAATTATATACTTCTCATTATTCAGAATACAGTTACCTTAAACGTTGTGATTTGGACCCCTATTTGGTGTGGACTGCTCCCATGTCCGCCGGGGGGGTACTAGTCCCAGTCGTGATCCCCTAGGTCTCCAGTTGCTTTTAGAACCGGCTACACAGGTGGGTTATATGTTGGCTGGCGCTTACCTCTGTTTTGACCTACCGTTATGAGATTTATTATGTGACATGTTTCCCAAATAGATATGCACTGACTTTGCTTTCTCTTAATAATTCTAGTAGCATTGTTGATATACATACCCACGTTATTTGCCCCTGAGGAAGCGGTCACCCGCGAAACATGTCGGGCTGGGTTTGGGTTTAGACACCCAGGTCCATCACACCAGACCCACCAGTCCTACCATCTCTGGTAAAGGTCTGCAGTGGACAGCGTGATCTACACCCACCCTCCGTGGATATTTGGCTCTCCCAAGCCTGTATATTGTATGTACTGACCAATTGCTCTGCATGCTGTAATATTATTAGTGTTTTGTCAACACGATAATAGTTACTTTTAATGTTTTTCTTCTTTATTTTTGGTGTTGTATCAATAAAATTTGTGTGTTTTTACATATATGTGGATTCTCTGCTATTTGTCTCGATGACAGTATCCCTTTAAAAGTCCCCTTGGCCCATCCATTTTCCTTTTCTACATTTAATTGGGACGTGGATACTTGTATTTTTTACTAAACCTCTTGTTGGCTAGCTGTCCCCTCTGTTTATACTACGTAAATTGTTATCCTTTTCTCATGCCTCTGCCTATGTGATGTTTTTGATACAAAAAAGGAAAGAAGACATACTTTTCAACAAACATTGTAATTTGATGACTCTAAGCCTCCATTCACACTTCCGCGACTTGTCAAGCGACTTGTCAGCCTGACAAGTCGCGGTCCCTCGCGGTCCATGCACTGGTACAGGACCCGTTCTAATAGAAGCGACACAAGTCGCTCCGACTTAGAAAAAGGGTCCTGTACTACTTCGGGGCGACCTGGAGGCGACTTGCATTGACTTCAATTATGTGAAGTCCGTGCAAGTCGCGCCGAAGTCGCGGTGCACGGGACTTCACAGGTCGCCCCCGAAGTCGTGCAGGAGTCGTGCCGCTTCAGTGTGAATGCGGTCTAAAAAGTGTAACAATGAAGGTACAGGTTACAAACGTTACACTGAAATAAACTCACTTGCTGCATGAATCCTGGTATTCTCTGGAGTCTCCTGCAATTACATTAATGTTGGGGAGTTATGTCACTTCATTTTTGGACTCTTTACAGTGAGTTAGATGAAGTGATGAAGTGACCTCTTCTAGCTTACATTTTAATTTTCTCCTAATATCATTGTATCCAGAGACATAACTGGAACCTTCAGGGCCCCTGTGCAATAAACCATGAAGGGCCCCCGGACCGGGGGCCCTTCCCTTCGAGCCTGGGCTCTTCCCACTGATCCTGGAGCCCATTACTCCCGTTGCAGGGCCCTTTATTACAGTCCCGCAGTGGGACCCTTTCACAAGTTCTGCAGTGGGCCCCCTTCCTGCCATCTTGGGGCCTTCCCACATTGGTCCGGTTGCAAGTGTGTCCTTTGCGATCCTGGAAGTTCCCCCACTGGTGTCAGTAGTTTTTATTTTTTGGTATTTTAATTGTATTATTTTTTATCATTTTATCTTATTTTTTTACAATGTCACTGACTATGACTCTGTCCATTTAGAAAAGGAAGGAGCTGGTAAATTACATATTTACCCACCCCTTCCTGGTTCTCTATTGTGACACATCCCCTGCAGCAGCCGGCAGGAGAGGGGAGGGTGCACAGTGGGGGGGGGGGGCAGCACAGTGGTGGGGGGGGCCATGGGAGCACACAGGGGCCCAGAGACAGCAGAACACAAGTGAACTGGATAGGAGGAGTGGGGCGGGCAGCATACAGATGAACCAATCTCCTCCATTTTCCTCCTGCAGTTACAGGAGGAAAAAGGGGGACAGTGATTTCTCTACATGCTGCCCCTGCCGCCCCTCCTATCCAGGTGTACAGGGGAGCCACACAGGCCCCCTGGAGCATGGGGCAATTTCAACCCCTGCAACCCCTGTAGTTACGCCCCTGATTGTATCTATTATTATTATTCAGGATTTATATAGCGCCAGCAGTTTACGCAGCACTTTAAAATATAACAGGGAGACGTTACAGTTACAATACAATAAAATACAAGATTAAGAGGGCTCCCAGTCTTAGTCCAATTGTATCTATTACAATTGTCTGTGAAGCACTGACATGAACTGATGAAGTGACAGCTTTGGCAGCACTCTGCCACATGTTTTAGCTGAATGACACAGGCCCAGAAAATAACTAAACAGTTTGGCAAATGGGTGACACCAGGGCACACTTCCTATAAAACATGAATCTGATATTTCTATATCTCACATATGTGGTTTATGTTCTGTTCTTATCACTAGGGATGATCGAACTTTTGAAAAGTCCGGTGCGACCAGAACACTCGAACTTCCCGAAAGTTCGGCCCGGATTTCAGAACCCCATTGAAATCAATGGGACCCGAACATCGATAATCAAAAAACACCATTTTGAAGCCCTAAAACCCAATAAATGCCCATAAAAAGTGCCTAGGGTTCTGGGTCATTCCCCAGGGACTATTAATCACACAAAAAAAGTTCTTAAAAATTGTCATTTTTGATAGAGAGCCAATTATTGGAAAAATTATTGAAAACAAATGAGATTTCTTTGGATTTAGTGTCTGGGGGGGTCTAAAAGGTGTACCTGTGAAGTTTCAGCTCTGTAGCATGTCCAGAACCAGAAAATAAAAGTTTGTTTGTATTAGAATTGCAGTAGAGCAGGATAGTGGCTTCGCTATTTTCACACCCGGCTTTTTGTTGCAGGCGTTTATAGGGCTTTTTTGTGGACATGTTTGGAGGCAGGCATGACATCTGAACTTCTGTGTAGGGGTATATATACACACACACATATATATATATTTATACACATACACATATATAGGTGTGAAAGTAGCAGAACCCTATGCCTGCGCTGATGAAATAATTAGCAGGCATAGGGCTATGCTCCTATCACACCTATATGTGTGTATGTGTAAAAATACATATAAGTGTGTGTGTATATATACCCCTATACAGAAGTTCAGATGTTATGCCTGCCTCCAAAGACGCCCAAAAAATGCCCAAAAAAAACCGCCTGCAACAACACACCTGGGCGTTTTTGTTGCAGGCGTCTTTTTGGGCATTTTTTGGGCGTATTTGGAGGCAGGCATAACATCTGAACTTCTGTATAGGGGTATATATACACACACACTTATATGTATTTATACACATACACACATATAGGTGTGATAGGAGCGAAGTCCTATGCCTGCTAATTATTTCATTAGCGCAGGCATAGGGTTCTGCTACTTTCACACCTATATATGTGTATGTGTATATATACATACATGTGTGTGTGTATATATACCCCTACACAGAAGTTCAGATGTCATGCCTGCCTCCAAAGACGCCCCAAAAATGCCCAAAAAACGCCTGCTACAAAAACGCCCAGGTGTGTTGTTGCAGGCGTTTTTTTTTTGGGCTTTTTTGTGGACGTCTTTGGAGGCAGGCATAACATCTGAACTTCTGTATAGGGGTATATATACACACACACTTATATGTATTTATACACATACACACACATATAGGTGTGATAGGAGCGAAGTCCTATGCCTGCTAATTATTTCATTAGCGCAGGCATAGGGTTCTGCTACTTTCACACCTATATATGTGTATGTGTATATATACATACACATGTGTGTGTATATATACCCCTACACAGAAGTTCAGATGTCATGCCCGCCTCCAAAGACATCCACAAAAATGCCCAATAAACGCCTGCTACAAAAACGGCCAGGTGTGAAAGGAGCGAAGCCACTATCCTGCTCTATTGCAATTCTAATAGAAACAATCTTTTTTCTATGGCGGTCACCCTGACATGGAAGGGTTTGGTCACCCTGCCATAGCAGTCAGAGACAGTTAACCCTACACTACACTACAGTCACCCTGACACTTAACACTTTCCCTACAGAAACTAGATTATTAAATCTAACTATAGTGGAAAATAGTACCCTAACTACACTAGATATCCCTTTCCTCACACTAATAATTGCTAAATGACACTTTGAAGCAGGAGTAACAGAACTGCTTCCACTCTCTTCCACGTCCCTGTATTACAATGCGAGAGATTTGGCGGGTCTATGTTATATACTGGGGGGCGTATTCACTACTGATTGGCCTCTGGACCCCCTAGTCACTCCAATCACATTCCTAGCATCCTCCTGCCCCCTCAATTGGCTTTTACTGATGGTTCTGGTCCAGTTCCTGTCCCATTGCATTTTGGTCGGTTCTGGTTTGGTTGCCGAATTCCGACCTTTTTCAGCAAAAAGTTCAAAATTCGGCTGAATTTCGAACAGTCAATGTTCGGGTCGAACCGATGGTCGACCCGAACTGTTCAATCATCCCTACTTATCACCAACCCCATGTTTACAAATAAATTATGTGTCCCCTATACTGCCACCTCTTTGTCCAATAGTAGCTGCCATAACACTTGCTGTGTTTGACAAAAAATTGCCATACCTTCTGCCTACTTTAAAGCATACCTCCCAACTTTTGAACTTCAGAATGAGGGACAATTGAGGGAGTAAGTGAGCTGCAGCATGTTTAACGGCAACATTTGGGTGTGGCCAAAGTCTTGATGGTAGGGGCTTAAAGGGTGTGCTGAGAAAAAAAACATCTCGCTCACCAGGGTCCCTAGCTCTCACTAATACCCCCCCAGCTTTCTCACCTCTCACAAATGCCCCCCCCCAGCTCTCTCACCAATGCCCTCACCCTAGCTTTATCAGCAATGCCCCCCAGCTCTCTCACCAATGCCCCCAGCTCTCTCACTAATTCCCCCTTCCTCTCTTACTAATGCCCCCCCAGCTCTTTCACTAATTCCACCCTCCTCTCTTACTAGTGCCACCCCAGCTCTCTCACCAATTCCCCTCTCCTCTCTTACTATTCCCCCCCCCCCCCCCCCCAGCCTTAGCTTTCTCACCAATTCCCCCTCCTCTCTTACTAATGCCACCCCCAGCTCTCTCACCAATTCCCCCCTCTCTTACAAACGATATCATCGATGTCTAGGACACTGGCTGTCCTAACAACTGGTGACTGCATTGAGGAGGAGGGGGGAGCAGAGATCGCCAGCCAGATCTTCTCCTTGTTATCCTTCTTTGGTGCTGTGTGTGAGAGCACACATTGCACCCAATGAGGATACCACTACTGAGTGGAGCCCAGGGATTGAACTTGTTCCAGTCCTGGGCTCTGGGACTTCAGCCCAGGTCCGCGGGACCCCGGGACTTACTTCAAATTGCAGGCTGGTTCAGCAGAATCTGGGATGGTTGGGAGGTATGTTTAAACCACTAGCTGGTACATCTACTATTTTACCACCACTATTTTCCAAACCATAAAAACATGGAGAAAGCACAGGAGGTCCTGGTTAGACCTCTCTATAGTTTACTCCAAAAAACTGGGACTTTTAAGGATGTGGAGTTTTCATAGATTGATGAACACAAAGATGTAGATAAAAAAAATGAATTTTTTTCATGATACAAGTTTAAAAGAAAAAGATAAAAACATTATTCCATCAGCATCAATACAAACCAGATATTTGATCTGCTGAGAAATAGGATATGCCAGTTCAACGCGTTTCGCAAAACTGATTATTCATTGATTGCTTCATCAGGAACTATTGATATGGCTATATTGTTTCTACAGACATTGAATATCAGGTCACAAATGGCCAAAATTTGCAGAACAAATATAGTCCAATCTAAGTAGGTAAAATATGTCTAGCTGTAATCACTGGTTTATAAGGGTAAGTTCACCTTTAGGAGCATGTTACATGTTACACGCAAATTTAGGGCGTAACATGTAACCTGCTTCTAGTGACCCACCTCCCATCGCCAGCGCTCCCCACCTCCCACCTTTGTGACAGAAGGCGGGGGATATTCTCTCTACACCCACTGTCAAAATTTTAACCATGCAGATTTACTGCGTCAGGGCATCTCGGCTGCGCATAATCACGTAGATCTGTGATTATGTGCGCGCAGTCTCAGTGGCACGCATGCACCACCGGAGCTGCACTCCTGCTGTGATTGACACAGCTGGAGCCAGACCGCGGGAGGAGCGGGCTTGATTGCCGCTGGCCTCCCGTGATCTTCGAGGAAACTGACAGGAGAGCCGCCTGCCTATGTAAACAAAGAGATCACGTGTCTCAGCTAAGCTGAAACACCGATCTCTGTGTGCCTTTAACAAAGCCCTCCCCCCACAGTTAGCAAGCACATTTAGGCTTACATTTAACCCCTTGATCACCCCCAGTATTAACCCCCTTCCTGCCAGTGTCATTTATACAGTAACAGTGCATATTATTTAGCACTGATTACCGTAATAATGTCACTGGTCCGCAAAAAGTGCCACTTAGTGTCAGATTTGTCCGCCAAAATGTCGCAGTCCCACAAAAAATTGCTGATCGCCGCCATTACTAATACAAACAAAAAAATAAATAATAAAAAGTCCAAAAATCTAGTTTGTAAATGCTATAACTTGTGCGCAAACCAATTAAATACGCTTTTTGGGATTTTTTTTACCAAAAATATGTGGCAGAATACAAATTGGCCTAAACTGATTAAAAAAAATTGGATTTTTTAAAATGTTTTTATTATGGAATGTTTTATAGCAGAAAGTAAAAAATAATATGTTTTTTCTCAAAATTGTGTCTATTTTTTTGTTTATAGCGTAAAATCTATAAACCGCAGATGTGATCAAATACCACCAAAAGGAAGCTCTATTTGTGGGAAAAAAGTACATTAATTGTATTTGGGTACAGTGTCGTATGACCGCGCAATTGTTATTTAAAGTAACACAGTGCCAAATCATGTGGGGCCCTGCCCACATGGAACAGACATTCATTCACAGTTTCCTGTAAATTAATTAGACTATACGTACTGTCAGCCTCTGCGGCTGATGGCTTGTAGTTCTCAATGAACTGCAAGGGCGCTGGTGAGCACTCTCATAGTCCATTGATTTTTCCTACCATTTAATAACTGCCTGCCCGTATAGGAGATATGGGCAGAAAGCTTACTGAGTGTCTACAGAATCCATGCATTGTTCCTGCGATATGCAATGCAAAAGAATAATAAATGCACATTTTTTACCTGAAGAAATATGTGCATATATCATTTATTTTTATACAAAAGGTGAACTTATTTTTTAAATATGTCTTGCTGTTTATCTATAGAAATTTACTTTTAAATGCAATAGTGCTGTTTTTTGGTAAATCGACATCTAAATATTATTTCCTATGTTCCTGCTTTGTTTGGACACTCCCAAGTTCTAACATTTTTAAAACCACTAGTTCTTTAGTATGTCAGAGGGATGTTTTAAACCACAGTTGTTCATTCTACACACAGTGTTTTAGACCCTTACAGCCTAAACTCTCATATATTTTTTTAATTAGAGATCGATAATCATAAATAATCCTGTTAAAACTAGATCTGAACTGATTGGTTACTATGGGCTGTCTCAATTATTTTTTGTAGGGCATCATGATAATAATGACTAATAGCAAAGAAATGATCATTTAGGGATGTCAATTATAATAATTTAGTATGAGTTAATAAGTGATTGTGATTGTTGGCATGCCCCCAAAAAATTGAATTGATTCTTTGGTATCGTATAGACACCATTGGTTTGTTAATTATAACACTTTTTAATGATTTTACCAATGGGAATACATAATAAAGCTTAACTCCAGTTTTAAAGTGGTATTAAATCCAAAACCAAAAATGTAGAATCTTGCAGCTCACCAATCCTTAGATGTGGAGGTTACATTAGGTTTTTATTCCCTCTGTTTTCACCTGGTGATATGACCAGTAACACACCTGTATTAGAGTGCCTCCACTCTGGATGAAGGAGAACAGGGGGCACATTTGGACAGCAGCATTGTCAGTCTAGGGAGAGGAAAGTGTTAGCTGTACTAGTAGATTTAAATACAATAACAAATTGTAGCTCAACTACAGCTAATACTTTTAATTGGTTACAGCAAAAAAATGTTTCCTTTTGGGATAAAGGTTTTACATAAATAAATAAAAGCTGATCATTTTAAGTACCCCTGCCAGTGTTAAATGGTTTGTCTCATCCCTGTAACTGCAAGAGAGCTTTTCAGTTGAAAAACAACAGACTTACTTGGCCGTATTACTAGATGAAAAAGGATAGAAAGCCTAAAAAGAAAATGAATGTACAGTAGCTAACACATTTAAGATACAATATAATATATGTTTGCTTTTGAGTTTACTATTGCTTTAACAGCCTTGCATAGTTATAAAAGCTACTTTCCTACACTGAAATAGCTTACTCTGAATTCAATGCACACTGTTAGGTGCAGCAAGTTAGATAAAACCCACCTAATTTCCCAGCTGCAGGGCATCCCACATCAGCTAACCTTTTTCAGCACAGCCATATTTTCCCTTACCTGTCCCTTTCATTTACTGGATTTCAGCTCACACAATGAGGCACAGCATCCTATGTGAGAAATGTGCCTACCTAAGAATGCCCACTTCAAACTGACATCCAATCACCAACCTAAATACATCAAACTACTGGTCCCTCCTACCGGCAATGAGAAGCCCAAAGATCCAGTGCTGACATCACTAAGTCTAAAATTAGGTATGCAATTAATACGTTCTAATTTAACCACTTCCGGACAGCCCACTGTATATATATATATATGTCATTACTTTGACGTTATACACCATTGTTATGGCAGCAGCTAGCTGGCATAAGCCCGGTATTTTTTTATACAGTGGGCAATTCGGCATCCAATAAAAGTGGTCCTCCAGGATGGCACATCAATACGTGCCATTGCCAGAAGGTTTGCTGTGTCTCCCAGCACAGTCTCAAGAGCAT
The DNA here is from genome assembly GCF_965119305.1 of Pelophylax lessonae. Lineage (NCBI taxonomy): Eukaryota > Metazoa > Chordata > Amphibia > Anura > Ranidae > Pelophylax > Pelophylax lessonae. The sequence continues at coordinate 330,430,689 of NC_138770.1, read as the reverse complement.
GGTGGAGATTGGAGGAGATTGCCGGAGACAGGCAGTTACTCTAGGAGAGCTGTAGAAGGTCCTTAACACATCAGCAGGACCAGTATCTGCTCATTTGTGCAAGGAGGAACAGTCTGAGCACTGGCAGAGCTATACAAAATTACCTCCAGCAGGCCACTGGTGGGAATGTCACTGACCAAATATTTAGAAACAGACTTCATGGGGTTAGCCTGAGGGCACAACGCCCTCTAGTGGGCCTTGTGCTCACTGCCCAGCACTGTAAAGCTTGATTGGCATTTGCCATTGAAAACCATAATTGGCAGGTCCACCACTGGCGCCCTGTGCTTTTCACAGATAAGAGCAGGTTCATCCTGAGCACATGTGATAGACGTGAAAAGGTTTGCAGAAGTCGTGGAGAATGTTATGCTGCCTGTAACATCATTCAGCATGACCAGTTTGGAGGTGGGTCAGTGCGTGTCTGGGGAGGCATATCCATGGAGGGAGGCACAGACCTCTACAGGCTAGACAATGGCACTCTGACTGTCATTAGGTATCATAATGAAATTCTTGGATCTATTGGCAGACCCTACACTGGTGCAGTGGGTCCTGGGTTCCTCCTGGTGCATGACAATGCCCGACCTCATGTGGCAAAAGTATGCAGCCAGTTCCTGGAGGATGAAGGAATTGATGCCATTGAATGGCCCCCATGCTCGTCTGACTTAAATGCAATAGAATACCTCTGGAACAATATGTTTCGGTCCATCGGATGCCACCAGGTTGAACCTCAGTCTTTTCGGGAGCTAAGTGATGCCCTGGTCCAGATCTGGGAGGAAATACCCCAGGACACTATCCGTGTTCTTATTAGGAACATGCCTCAAGGTTGGAAGGCAAGCATACAAGCACGTGGGGGCCATACAATCTACTGAGTACCATTTTGAGTTGCTGAAATAAAATTTCAGCAAAATGGACTAGCCTGCTGCATCTTTTTTTCACTTTGATTTTCTGGGTGTCTTTGAATTCAGCCCTCTGTGAATTTTCATTTCCACCAAACGATGTGGCATCATTCCTATCAGTATAGATATCCAGTATGAGGCCATATCAGTATAGATATCCAGCATGAGATTTTTCCCCATTGAGATCTGATGTGTTTTCAAAGTGTTCCTTTAATTTTTTTGAGGAGTGTATATACAGCATCTCACAAAAGTGAGTACAATCCACACATTTTTGTAAATATTTTATTTTATCTTTTCATGTGACATACACTGAAGAAATTACACTTTGCTACAGTGTAAAGTAGTGAGTGTACAGCTTGTAAGCCAGTGTAAATTTGCTGTCCCCTCAAAATAACTCAACAGACAGATAGATAGACTTATTTGGTTCAGATGGTGTCAAGCATGTGTGACAGCAACCAGGTGAGGAGTACAAAGACAAGTGTGTCTTACCTACAATCAAGCATGGTGGTGGGACAGTCATGGCCTGGGGCTGCATGAGTGCTGTTGACACTGGGGAACTACAGTTCATTGAGGGAACCATGAATGCCAACATGTACTGTGACATACTGAAGCAGAGCATGATCCCCTCCCTATGTAGACTGGGCACCAGGGCAGTATTCCAACATGATTTCCCCAAACCCACCTCTAAGACAACCACTGCCTTGCTAAAGAAGTTGAGGGTAAAGGTGATGGACTGGCCAAGCATGTGTCCAGACATAAACCCTATTGAGCATCTGTGCGGCATCCTCGAACGGAAGGTGGAGGAGCGCAAGGTCTCTAACATTCACCAGCTTCATGATATCATCATGGAGGAGAATAGGACTCCAGTGGCAACCTTTGAAGCTCTGGTGAACTCCATGCCCAATGCCCAAGAGGGTTAAGACATTGCTGGAAAACAATGGTGGCCACACAAAATATTGACATTTGGGGCCCAATTAGGACATTGTCACTTAGGGATGTACTCACTTTTGTTGCCAGCAGTTCAGGGCCGGTGCTAGACTATTTTGCGCCCTAGGCAAGACCAGCTACTTGCGCCCCCCCCCAAAAAAAAAAAAAAAAAAAAAGAAAATCAAAATGAATTCAATAATTCTAGCACCAGAACTCCTGCAATACACTAAACTGATGACCTATAGGGGCTTCGCATGTGTGCACCCATGAAGCAGTTAAAAACTTCAGGTCCCTATATTTTATTTATAGGCAACGTTTCAAAAAATTAGTGTTATGCAGTAGTTCTGATGCTAGAATTATTGCTCTCACTCTGGCAAGCGCAGGGATACATAACATGTGTAGGGCAATCACATCATTTTGTTTTTTGTCTGTTTCTTTAAATGTTTAAAACTTTATATAAATTTGATATTCTTTTTTTTTTTTTTTTTTACACAATTTTTATTGCCATTACAAAGGGGACCAATAGCCCCCTATGTGATAGCATATAGGTGACAGGTACTCTTTATCAGACATTCAGGGTCTATTAGAACCTGGATGTCTTCTCTGTACCCGGCTACAGCTGATGGAACACAGATGGTGTTTCATCAGCTTCTTCCCTGAGCACAGCTCCTGTAGAATGGCAGTGCCGCTCCAGTGACATCATACACATCACTTCCTAGTCTTTGCTGACGAGGGAGGCTCAGCGGATGAATGTCCATGAAGCTTCCGCCATCCTTTCCAGGGGACAGGAGGGTGCCAGGTGGACAGGATAGAGGAGGGTACAGCCAGATAGGGGGGAGGACAGAAATAGGTGGACAGGAGAGGGGGGATGCAGCCAGGTGGACAGGAGAGGGAGGGGGCAGCCAGGTATAGGGAGGGCAGAGCCAGGTGGACAGGAGAGGGGGGGATGCAGCAAGGTTGACAGGAGAGGAGGGGGTGCAGTCAGGTGAGAGGAGACCAGTGGACAGGAGAGGGGGTGCAGCTGGGGGGGTGGGAGGTGGACAGAAGAGGGGAGGTTCAGCCAGGTGGAGGGGGGATGCAGCCAGGTGGACAGGAGAGGAGGTGTGCAGCCAGATGGAAGGAGACCGGTGGACAGGAGAAGGGAGTGCAGCCAGGTGGGGGATGGATGGAGCCAGGTGGACAGGAGAGGGGGGTGCAGCCAAATAGTGGGAGGGCAGAGCCGGGTGGACAGGAGAGGAGGGGGGTGCAGCCAGGTGGACAGGAGAGGAGGGGGGTGCAGCCAGGTGGGAGGAGATCGGTGGACAGGAGTGAGGGAAGCAGCCAGATGGGGGGGGGGGAAGGACAGAGCCAGGTGGACAGGAGAGGGAGTGCAGCCTAGTGGGAGGAGACCAGTGGACAGGAGAAGGGGGTGCAGCCAGGTGGGGGAAGGATGGAACCAAGTGGAAAGGAGAGGGGAGGTGCAGCCAGGTAGTGGGAGGGCAGAGCCAGGTGGATGGGAGGGGGCATCCAGGTGGACAGGAGGGAGGAGGGGATTCAGCCAGTTGGACAGGAGTGGAGGGGGGTGTAGCCAGGTGGAAGGAGACTGGTGCACAGGAGAGGGGGTGCAGCCAGGTGGGGGAAGGACAGAGCCAGGTGGACAGGAGAGGGGGGTGAAGCCAGGTGGGAGGAGACCGGTGGACAGGGGAGGGGGTGAAGCCAGGTGGACAGGAAAGGGGGGTGCAGTCAGGTGGAGATGTGGACAGGAGAGGGGGTGCAGCTAGGTGGGGGAAGGACAAAGCCAGGTGGACAGGAGAGGGGGTGCAGCAAGGTAGGAGGAGACCGCTGGACAGGAGAGGGAGGTGCAGCCAGGTGGGAGGAGACTGGTGGACAGGAGAGGGGGATGCAGTCAGGTGGAGAGGAGGGGGGATGCGCAGCCAGGTGGACAGGAGAGGAGGGGGAGGTGCAGCCAGGTGGAGAGGAGGGGGGAGTGCAGCCAGGTGGACAGGAGAGGAGGGGGAGGTGCAGCCAGGTGGAGAGGAGGGGGGAGTGCAGCCAGGTGGAGAGGAGGGGGGGTGCGCAGCCAGGTGGACAGGAAGGGGGATGCAGCCAGATGGAGAGGGACAGGAGGGGGGAGTGCAGCCAAGTGGAGAGGAGGGGGAAGTGCAGCCAGGTGGAGGGGGACAGGAGGTGGGGAGTGCAGCCAAGTGGAGAGGAGGGGGGAGTGCAGCCAGGTGGAGAGGAGGGGGGATGCAGCCAGGTGGAGAGGAGAGGGAGGTTCTTACCTTGGGGGATAACATTACTGGCACTTTTTCCCAGCTCCTTCCACGTGTCAGGCAGCAGCCTGCATCATCTGTCCCATGATGGGGTCTCCTACTGGCTGTGACTCACGGCTCACATTGTGAGTGAGTCACAGCTTCCCTAAGACAGGTCAGCTGATGTCTGTGTTCCGCCCCGCCGGCCATGAACTAAATAGGTGGCTGGCCGCAGAGAAGCTGTGTGAGCAGGAAGGGCTGCAGAAGCAGCTAAGCTTTGGGCTCCATTAGGACAAGTGGCCTGGCGTGTACCCTGGGTGGATCCATCCCGGCTGTCTCCGCCCACAATGCCGCCCACCCTGCTCCTCCAATGGCTGCAAATTGCCCAGGGAGGCTGGCAGTGCTGCTGGACATTAGACATTAATGGCTGTGAGTTGAGTTATTTTGAGGGGACAGCACATTTACAATGTTATACAAGCTATACACTCACTACTTTACATTGTAGCAAAGTGTCATTTCTTCAGTGTTGTCACATGAAAAGATATAATAAAATATTTACAAAAATGTGAGGGGTGTACTCACTCTTGGGAGATACTGTATATATACATATATATATATATATATATATATATATATATATATATATATATATATATATATATATATATATATATATAATACATACTATATAGTGTCTTCAATGGAAAAAGCATTTCCATTGTTGCATAAACGTTCTTATAACATAAGAGAGAGATGTAATAGTGTTTTAAAGAAGAGCAAATCAATCATATGGAAAAAAAAAGAGATTTTATCACTACTGTAAACAAGCTTGATTAACTGCTTTACTATTAAATTTATGTAGCATGATGGTAGAGACAAGGAAAATGTAAAAAAAAAAAAAAAAAAAAAAAAAGTGAATTTTACCCATGTGCAAAATTGAATTTTGACCCTCCATTTAAGAAAAATAACATCCAATTAAACAAATCCCAAGAAGAGCTTGCAGCGTAAAGAACAACATGCAGAGATGTAATTACATCTAAAGGGGTAACTCATTATCCTGATACATGTTCTGCTATACTTTCTCAGGGAATATTATAGATTTAATATTGAGTGAATTAGTTCATAGGCGCTCAGGAAAAAAACAAAACAGCACAAAAGGGGATTCTTTTTTTTTTTTAGGGAATCAAATTTTAATTTATCAATTTTTGATTTACTGGCCTAAAAAAATCATATAATTCACTTCAAAAGAATATAGCACATACTTCATATTTCCTATTTGCAGGCAGCAGGAGAATTAAGCATCAAAATTCCTCTCCTACTGACTTCAGTGCACTTTGCCTCAAAATTCCCCTCCAGGTGATTTTTTTGAACAATTCATCAAACTTTGGATGAACTGAATTCTGCTTGATTCGTTCATCATTACATGCATGTTTTCAATGCTTTTAATAATTGATCACCGTACAAGGTATTGTAGGGCTTGTATTTGGTTCTCTTCGGGGAATATATATTTTTATGTGGTTTTTAAAAAAGCAGAGAATATATATTTTAAGTGAATATACACTGCTCAAATATCTGGTCAATAGTAGCAGAGGGGGTTGTTAATCAGTTTCAGCTGCTTTAGTGTTAATGAAATTAACAACAGTTGCACTAGATGGGCAAAAATAAGATGGCTTCCAAAACAGGAATGGTTTTACAGGTGGAGGCCACTGACATTTTTTTTCGCTACTTATCTTTTCTGACTGTTCTTCACTAGATTTGCATTTGGCTAGGGTCAGTGTCACTACTGGTACCATGAGGCAATACCTGGACTATATAGAGGTTGTACAGGCATTCCAACTCCTCCAGGATGGCACATCAATATGTGTCATTGCCAGAAGATTTTCTGTGTCTCTCAGCACAGTCTCAAGATCATAGAGGAGATTCCAGGAGACAGGCAGTTACTCTAGGAGAGCTGGACAAGGCCATAGAAGTTCCTTAACCCATAAACAGGACCAGTATCTTCTCCTTTGTGCAAGGAGGAACAGTATGATCACTGCCAGAGCCCTACAATATGACCTCCAGCAGGCCACTGGTGTGAATGTCACCGACCAAACAATCAGAAACACACTTCATGATGGTGGCCTGAGGGTCTGAGGTCCTCTAGTGGGACCTGTCCTCACTGCCCGGCACTGTGGAGCTCGATTGGCATTTGCCATTGAGCAGCAGAATTGGCAGGTCTGCCACTGGCGCCTGTGCTTTTCACAGGTGATAGTAGGTTCACCCTGAGCACATGTGACAGACGTGAAAGGGTCTGGAGAAGCCGTGGAGAACATTACACTGCCTGCAACATCGTTTAACATGACCAGTTTGGGGGTGGGTCAGTGATGGTCTGGGGAGGCATATCCATAGAGGGACGCACAGACCTCTACAGGCTAGACAAAGGCACCCTGACTACCATTAGGTGTCAGGATGAAATTCTTGGACCCATTGTTAGACCCTACGCTGGTGCAGTGGGTCCTGGGTTCTTCCTGGTGCATGACAATGCCTGGCTTCATGTGGCAAGAGTATGCAGCCCATCCCTGGAGGATGAAGGAATTGATACAATTTTTTGTGTTCAATAAGTTTTCATTTAAAAATTTTAAACAACATGGTAATGGTCGAGCAGTAGTAAAACACAAAGTAATTGCCGAATGTATATGGGTTACAATGAAAAGTTAAATCACGTGTACATAACAAGTCAAAAACTTTTAAGCAGATATACATCTGTTGGCATAAATACAGCAGAGCATCGGGCTGTGTATAAAAGTTACATAAGTAAAGAGGGATAGAGAGAAAAGATAAAGAAAAGAGGGGAAAAGAGGGAGTGGGAGTAAAAGAGAAAAGGAAAGGTGTACCTGTCCTGCTCCTGAAAGAATACTTTATGTAGGAATTACTTATGAATAAACATTATCATATTTGAGACATTGCTTCAGCATAGGTAGATGAGTGGGTAAAGGATAACCAACAGGCCCACGTCTTATGTGATCTAGATGACAAATCTCTAAATTCAAGAGTCATATCTTCCATAAGGTAGATGTGAACTACCACCTGTAGTCATTGTTGAACTGTGGGCACTATAGCCTGTTTCCAATATCGAGGGATAAGGGATTTAGCAGCATCTTGTAAATGTGGAGTGAGATCGTCTATATGGGCCTGTTGGTCTCCCTGAACAATGAAACAAAACTTCCCAGTGGTCATTCTTGACTAAGTAGCCCTGAATAGCCTCAATCTATTTTAAAATTGTGGTCCAGAAAGGTTTTATGAGAGGGCAGGACCACCATATGTGAGCATGTGTGGCTATTTCCCCACATCCTCTCCAACATAGATTTGAAGCTTCTGGAAACATCCAATTAAACTTTGCAGGTGTATGGTGCCATCTTGTTAACAGTTTATAGTTAACCTCAGCGTATTTTGAAGAGATTGGTAGTCAGGCGATGTTTCCAAGCTGCGATTCTATCCAGCACAATTGCATGAAGATATTTTTTTAAATCAGGGAGGGCTAATCCTTCACCCGATTTTAGTCTGGTGAGTATGGAAAGGGAGATACGAGGATGAGAACAAGAGCATACATATTTGAGGGTTAGAGACATCAGTATTTTAAAAGAACCAGGAGGTATATTGAAAGGAGTAATTTGAAAAAGAAAAAGTATTCTGGGCAAGATGTTCACTTTGAGTACGTTTATTCTGCCTAACCAAGAAGTGGCCAAATGGTTGCATTTGTGGAGATACTGTCTGATAGAGTTTAAAAGGTGAATGTAGTTAGCGCGGAATATTTTGGAAGGGTCTGCTGTCAAGTGTATCCCTAAGTATTTTAGAGGATAGGGTTGACAGGAAAATGGGAAGAGCGGTTGTAATCTTTTGCCTCTAGTCGGGGCATTGATATGTTGAGTATCTCTGATTTGGAGAAATTGATTTTAAAATTAGAAATTTTCCCAAAGAGATCAAAGGCCAATAAGAGGTTGGGTAAGGTAATGTTGGGTTGTTGGATATAAATAATATATCATCTGTGTAAGCAGCGTATTTGTGTTCTCCATCATCGACTTGGATTCTATGGATGTTAGGGTTATGACGAATGGTAGCAAGGAATAGCTCCAGAGAGAGGGCAAAAAGGATAGGGAATAAGGGGCACCACTGTCTAGTGCCATTATATAGCGTGAAGGTGTCGCTCAAGGTACCATTGACCTGAATTTGAGCTGAGGATGCGTTATATAGAGTTGCAATCATGTTCAGCATGTTAGGTCCAATGCCCAAGTGAGAGAGAGTAGACATCAGGTATTCCCAGTCCACCCTATCAAATGCTTTTTCAGCATCAGTAGATAAAATGAGGGTGGACGTGGAAGTCCTCCGTGCATTTGAGATAAGGGAGATCCTTTGTGCTGCATTATCTCTAGCCTCGGTGCCAGGGATTAATCCTGTCTGGTTATTAGAGATCTATTGAGGATCAATGGTAGAAGTCTAGAGGCTAACACCTTCTCGTATAATTTGGCGTCAATGTTTAAAAGTGAAATTGGCCTGTAACTTCCACAGAGAATAGGGTCTTTACCAGGTTTGGGGAGAACCGTGATGTGAGCATGTAGTGTCTCCAGTCTCAGAGCACCCCCCAAAGAGAGAGTTTTGATATAGGTAGCTAAGAAAGGGAGTAATTTATCTTGAAAGGTACGATAATAGACTACCATAAGGCCATCTGGTCCTGGTGCTTTGCCCAAAGCCATGGATTGTAGGGCGGATCGTATTTCCTCTAGAGTAATTCTATCTTCCAATGTTGCCATTGAGGAGGAAGGAAGCTTCAGGAGGTTAGCCTGAGACAGGTAATCTAGTACCATTGCGTGTCGCGATTCTGCATCCCCAACGGATTTGTGTACATGATCTAAATGTTGGTAAAATGATCTAAACTCTTTGGCTATAGCTTTATTTTTATAGACCATCGTGTCTGCTAGAGTTTTAATTTTTGATATGAAGGAGACCGTTTTCTTACGGTGTAGAGACCTGGCAAAATATCTATTAGGCTTGTCCCCCCATTTATAAAGTTTTTAGGCTATCTTGTGAAACGAGCATTTGATATGGTAGTGGTATGGTAAGTGGTAGATATCTTTCAATTCCTCTCTTTTTTGTGTTAAGGAGTGGAAATGGGTAGGAGACAAGGAGGCCTTGCATTTGCGTTCAATAATTTGTATCTCGTTAAGAAGTTCCAATTGGCGCTGCAGTCTCTCTTACATGAGCCTAGTTCTATAAATTTGCCCCGTATGAGTGCTTTGTATGCTTTCCATATAACCACAAGGGGAAGTTTCCCTGGAGGTATTCTTGTGGAAGTAAGAGGAAATAGCAGCCCCAATCTGAGAGCTGTCCAAAGTGTCTTGACTTAATCAATTGTTTAATTTCCAACTAGTGGATTTTATATGCAAGGAAGGAACTTTCAGCGCCAAACATGTTGGATCATGGTCTGAGATGGAGAGAGGTTCTATTTTGGCATGGGATATAAGGTCTAGGTGATAGTGGTCAATGAAGAAATAAATTATTCTAGAATAGGTATAGTGTCGTTGTGAGAAAAAGGAAAAATCCCTGTCCGATGAATGCAAAATATGCCAGCTGCAAGTCATGGAGACGTTTACGTAAAAAAGTGAGGCTTTTACGGGAGATGGACGATTTACCTAATGAGGTGTCAATTTTAGGTTCCAGGGGGGTATTGAGATCTCCTGCTAAAATATTGCAACCCTTCGCAAATTCCTTTAATTTTCCTAAAGTATCAGACAGTATGAGTACTATCACATTTGAATGACGTCCCTTTGCGAAAACCGATGGCCACCCCTTTCGCCTTATGTATGTCAGAGAGGCTATAATGATATTCTGGATAATTGGAGGAGAATAGTTTAGTTGTGGTAGAGTGCGTGAGATGCGTTTCCTGGAGGAAAGCAATATCACATTGAAGCCTTTAAGGTTCCCTATATAAGTTGTTCCTCTTACCTGAGGCATGTAGACCTCTTACATTAATCAAGATCAAATTTATGGTTGCCATGGGAATTGCAGAGGTTGGTCCGCGCAGTGATTAATCGGTTCATTCTGAGGAGGAGCAGGACAAGTGTAGGTAGGGAGATAGAGAGAAACAAGAGAATAGAGCGAATTGGAAAGTACCAAGTAGGAGGAAAGAGAGTGAATGGAAAGGAAGAACATGGATAAACAAAAAGAGAAGGGTTTGGTAAATCTAGACAAGGCACGCAAATACTTGCAGTGCACGAGCAGGATGTCACCGCGTCTCTGACCGCCACAAACAAATGTGTTGGAGTTAAGAGTGTAGGTGAGGCCAGAGGCACAGTGAGTCCTGCTATGGGGGGGGGGGGGGGGAGGTGAGCAACCAACGGAGAGGGAGTCGTGCTTAACAGACAAAAGGCCTGTCAAAGTTCGCCCCCCCCGGAGGCAGCCCCAAAACATTGTAAGCCCTTGTGACAGGAGTCACTTTGGCTGGGGGGCTCGTGGAACCCAGATTACTTTAGAGATGTCAGGAAACTTCTTGTCCAGCTTCCCCAGCCCCTCTTATGTGTAAGTCACCCTGTGTCTATTAGAGGCACAGGGTGACCATGAACCCCTGTTGGGTTTGCACTAATCAGACTCGCTGTGCAATCACCCCGGACTCAGCATTTTGTGTTACCCCGGTCATCCTGGGTTCTATATGTGTGGTTTGTGTTGAAAGAGCGAAGGGCCTCTTTCACTTGGAACAATAATATTTCTGGACAATGTCCCTCAAGAGATATATAGAGATAGACAATTTGACTTTTCAGATTGCTAGAATATTGCAGGAGTGTCTCATAGATCCTTGCTAGATAGTGAGGTGGGGTGGGGGTTTGTTATTGTTAAGCACCTGTATTCCATTGTTCTATTGTTTCTGTCTGCCTTAAGATCAACCTATTATGGGATTTCTATGTGTATATGGATTGGCTGCTAAGGGGGAGGGGGATTGCCCCCACAGTGTATATCTCTTTGTGCCTGTGTGTGAATAAACAGTTTATTTTCTGGTTGACTCCAAAACTTGTACTGTCGAGTTCTTGGGGTGACTATAGCCAGATTCAGGGATCTCGGGTTACAGAGCTTAGGAAACAGCTTCCTGGCGGAGATACCCAGTCAGGGTGTCCGGATTCCGTCACAGCACTTAAACCAGCAAACTAAGATAAAGTTGTACAAAGCTATAAAAATCGAGCTGCATCCCTAACAGTACAGGCCTATGAGACCAATAAGGGTATTAAAACCGCTTTGTATACAAACCAAGCTAAGAGTTCAGAAAACCAAAACCATTAGAACAAAGATGACCACACTTTGGAACAGTGAAAGGTCCATCCAGTTGAAGATCAAGACCGATGACTGACTACGCAGGGTCTCTCAAACATTTTTGTGTGTAGAGGAGGGTATAGCTGTGCAATGCTTCTTTGGAATTTTTTGCCACTGTGACTCAGGAGGAGATTTGATCATAGGAAGGTCGTCCTGCCAACCTGGAAGCTCTGGTGGGGAGATGTTCAGATCCATAAAGAACTTGTCTAGGTCTTCAGGAAAGCGGAGAGTGGCAGTACGGCCATCTCTGGTGGCAATGAGACAGGCTGGAAATCCTCATCTATATGATATGGCACTGTGGCGGAGTTTCTCTGAGAGTGGTCGTAGGGACCGGCGCTGATCCAACGTTTCCCTGGCTAGGTCAGGAAAGAAGAAAAGTATAGCTCCATCAAACTCCAAGGATGAGGCTTCCCTAGCTTTGGTCATGATCAGTTCCTTTTCCTCATAGAAATGTACACGACATATCCCGTCCCTAGGTATTTCGGAAGACAAATTGCGTGGGTGAAGGGCTCAATGAACTCTGTCTATCTTTATGGGATGATCAGCAGGGTTCCCCAGCAATTTTTTAAAAATCCCGCGGATCTTCGCCAGCAGATCCTCATCCTTAGTTGCCTCAGGAAAACCACAGATTCGGATATTGTTTCATTAATTCCTGTTCTCGTGGTCCTCTATTTTGTATAGGGCCATTCTGTGTGCAATTGCCAGGCGTCTGGAGTGTTGCTGTAGGTCCCATATAGCAGCCGTGTGGTGATCAAGCCTTTGCTCCGTTTCCTCCACCCGTAGCAGAACCTGGGACAGGTCAGAGCAGACAGCCGATACTTCCTTCTTAATAGCATTTTCTATGCTATGAAGCATCAAGGCCAATTCAGATTTAGTGGGGAGGCCACTGACAAGTGCTGCTACCTCCGATCTCCGTTGGGAACAGCGGTCTCTGTCCGAGCAATGGAAGGAAGTCGGGGAGCTTCGACGCGAAGGAGATCTGTGGTGGGAGGTGGAGCCTACGCCAAGAGGAGAGCAGCCTAGCTCACACGCGTCTAAAGAATCCTTGAGTTCCGCTGCCAGGAAATGCTTTATGGATCCCGAAGTGGGATTTTTAGATGGTAGAGACTTTCCGGTGCGTTTCCCCATGTTGTGTGTGAAAGTTCCAGGCTAAAGCAAAGTGCTTGTATAGCAAATAAGAGGTACCTCCGGAGGAGCTCACGAGAAAGCATCCTCACAGCCTCATGCGGAAACCACTCCCCCCAGGAATTGATACCATTGAATGGCCCCCACGCTTACCTGACCTAAATCCAACTGAACACCTCTGGGACATTATGTTTCGGTCCATCCGACACCATCAGGTTGCACCTCAGTCTGCTCAGGAGCTCAGTGATGTCTTGGTCCAGATCTGGGAGGAAATACCCCTGGACACCATTCCCCAACATTGTCAGACATGCATACAATCACGTGAGGGCCATACAAGCTACTGAGTACCATTCCTGCAATGAAATTTGAGTTCCTGCAATGAAATTTCAGCAAAATGAACTAGCCTGCTGCATCGTTTTTTCAATTTGATTTTTTGGGTGTCTTTGAATGCAGCCCTCTGTAGTGTGATAATTTTAATTTCCATCAAGCATTGTGGCATCATTTCATTCCTAACACATAATCCGGTCCATATCAGTATAGATATCTAGCATGATATTTATTCCCATTGAAATCTGACATGTTTTCAAAGTGTTCCTTTAATTTTTTTGAGCAGTTTATGTTGTCTTCATGTTACTTGATGTAAATAATGCTATCAGTGTGTCTTGCATAATAAGTAACCATACAATACATAGGGACCATATTTGTTTATTACATGTGCAAGCTCTGCTTTCTGCTTTGCAGTGCTACACAATAAATGGGGTTTACTGTTCTTTTTCTGACCAGCTGATACTGTATACATAACAGGGATTAGCTGTAGTTTATAAATGCAGAACCATTATTTTGTACAATGATGGAAGAGAAGATAGGTGTTAAACTAGTTGTGTTTATAGCCTGTGTATACATAAATGGTAAACACAGCATTTGTTACACATGGAATATACTCTATGTTCTCACTCCAATGTGATGTGCCATGCTGTGATTTGTATTCTATATGTATGACCACTTGTGTTTACTATTCAAGTAATGCAGGCTGTATATACCCAGATATGTGCAAATATTAGCACATTTTTGCTTATCATGTAGTAGGAGGAATGCAGAATTTGCACTGCCTCATCACATATACATCCCATAGGACTGCTGCACTAGTTCAAAGAATATCAGGTCTCAAATAGGTCAGTCTCTGTAATCAGGTAATCCCCACTGTACAAGATTAGTGCCTGTGTAATGAAGGTCAATGCGGCATGTTCTGCCTTAAGTCATTTAGTTAAGTAATTTACCATACAAAAATTACAAATCATATAAAACATGTTTGTCATAGATCTGTTTATTCTTTTTCAAGTATTTGCTTCTATACTGGCTCTAAGAATAGGCATGTCAAAATTCACATTTATGCAAATATATTTAAATGATGCAATTAAAACAAATACTATATAATCTGTGATTATGGAAATGAAATATAAGAACAGCATAATTAGGCATTCATCATGTAATTCAATACATTATGTTTGCATATTTGTTACGTCAACCCAAGAATGCAAACCAAAAAGTTCAGAATGGTTGGGTATTTAACCAGTGCCACCTTCAGATTTAGGTAGGTATAAAATGAGAATATGAGTGCATCTGTACAAAGAAAGAGCAAGTAACATGACTGTACAGTGCTTAGCAAATGTACTTTTTCTTACTGATTATATCAAATTTGAAAATAAGTAAATCATTTTATACATCCCTTACGGATTCAAGCTCATTTTTCATGAAGTACATTCGTAATGCTGTGTGATACAGATGTGTTTTACAAGCGTTACCATTAGTTCTTATGAAAGTTTATTTTGCTAATATCTTAGGATGCAGCAAGCTCAACTTTTGTATTACACTAACACACAGGGCAGGGAAAGGTCTGTTTGATCTAGCACTTGACCTTGGGTTGTCCTATGCCTCAACCCTTCTAGTCTACCGTTCAACCAGATTGCTGTTAATTGCTGTAAATGCACTCTGGTTGGGTAGTAGGAGGCCTTACTTCTAGGTTGGAAGATAGGTCTTCTCTTTTCATTAGGCCATTTTACATTCACTTAGGCAATAGGGATGGGCCGAACACCCCCCTCCCCTCCTGTTCGGTTTGAAAGGGTGAAACGTTTGTTAGAACATTCAAACCCCATTAAAGTCTATGGGACTTGAACCTGAAAAATCAAAAGTCCTCATTTTAAAGGCTTAAATGCAAGTTATTGCTGAAAAAAAGTGAATGGGGGTCCGGGTACTGCCCTGGGGGACATGTACCAATGCAAAATATTTTTTTTAAAACTATCGTTTTTAAAGGAGCAGTGATTTTAATGATGCTTAAAGTGAAACAATAAAAATGAAAAAATCCTTTCAATATCGTGCTTGGGGGGGTCCCCTTAGTGTGCCTAAAAAGTGGCGCATTTGTACGATGTATGTAGCCTGCTGCAGCAATACTGACATTTCTAAAGAAGAAAATGTAATTTAAACTTACTCACGGCTGTAATGTTTTGTTGGCTCCTGAGTCCTGGCAATACAGATAAAAAAAAAATAAATAAATAAATAAAAAGGGCCCCCCCCCCCCCAGTCCCTTCAGGTCTGGTATGAATTTGGATCATGTACGCCAAAATTATAAAAAATTGAGGATTGAGCCCCGCTGTAAAAAAATTAGATACAAAATTGAAATCGTGTGTACTTGTTATACAGCTGCAGAAATATTGGGCCTTGGTTGTTGGTGGTGCCTGAACACCGCAAACCCTCACACTTACTCTTGCTGGGCGCTGGAACGGGCCCTGCTGTTAAAAATTCCATACAAAATTGAAATTGCACGTAATTTTCATACAGGTGCTGGTGGTGTCTGAACACCGCAACCCCTTGCAGTTACTTTTGCTGGCACAGGAACTGGCCCTGCTGTTAAAAATTAGATATGAAATTGAAATCGCATTCACTTTTCATACAGGTGCAGAAAAATTAGGCCTTGGGTGTTGGTGGCGCCCTAAACCAAAAACATTGTTGGAAGCTAGCATAATCAAGATTGAGGAATAGGAATAGGCAGCATATGCAGTCTTCAAGGGATGGCAGACCCCTAGCAAACTCAATCAGTTACATCAGCATCAGGGGCTTGATAGCTGATGCTGATCCAGGACTGATCCATTTTGATAAATGTCAGCTTGATCAAAGTAGTCTGTGGACAGACGCACTCTTTTGTCCGTCACAAAACCTCCAGCAGCACTGACTGTCCATTTGGAAAGCACGCTGGAAGCAGGACAGGCCAGTAGCTTGATTGCATATTGAGCAACCTCTGACCAGTGGTCCATCCTCAAGACCCGGTAACCCAGTGGATGATCAGTTGGACAAGTCTCCAAGTCTGCTCTTGCCCCTAGATAATCCGGCACCATATGATGGAGACGCTGCCAATGGTTGCCCTAAACCTAACAGCCCTGGGCGCTGAGGACTAAAGAATTGTTTAAAGGCATCTGTCAGCCGGCCACCTTCTCCACCGCTCCTCCTTTGGCTGAACAATGCCTCAGAAACACGTCCAGAGAACGTTAACCTCCCAGTGTCTGGAAAGGTGTTACACTAATTTTTCTTTAAGGTGTCCTCAAGATCTTTCATCCCTTGCTCTCTCTGTGAAGGCAGGATGAGCTCTGCAACTTTACCCCTGTAACGTGGATCAAGAAGGGTTGCCAACCAGTAATAATCCCTCTCCTTGACACCACGAATCCTCTGGTCCTTTCACAGGCTTTGCAGAATCAGGGAGCCCATGCAGCATAAGTTTGAGGAGGTATGAAATTCGGAGTCCTCTGTGTCACTAAGGATGACATTGTCAGGAATAACCTCTCCCCAGCCACTCCTGGGGTTTCTGGGGAATGACAACCATCCCTTTAAGACTGCTGTATGTTATCCTTTACATCGATGCTGCCACAATCCTCCTCCTCTACCTCCTCTTGCTCCTGTGTGTTTTGTCGCCCCGCAGGAAAGACATCTGCATAAAGGGGGCCTTGTGAGAAAAGGAGATCCTCCTCTTCCTCCTGCTGTTCTGCCTCAAGTACCCTGTCCATGATTCCACAAAGGTGCAGAGTGCTGCTAACTCCCCACTGACTTCCAAAAGTTCATTGGTGTGGGCTTTTTTTAACACGTGCAGTAGACCGCAGCATTGCTGTATTCAATCTCTGTCTGAAGCGGATCAAGCGTGGCCAAAACACCAGCCGCTTGGGCACCACATGATTGACAAGACATATGAGGACCTGCCATGCAGTCCATTGACAACAGCACCTGAAAGACCAACATCATAAAAAAAAGCATACTTCACCTTGCTCCTCATCTGAGATCTCTACCCCTACTATACCTCATGTCTTCTCAAAAACCTGCAATGAGAGGGATGATGGGATAGCAATGAGTGACACAGATACTTGCACCCAATCTGCTAGCAGTACACCACCTGTTGATTTGACCAGCAGGCAAATTTCGCTACCCCAGTAGCTGAACCGTAAAAATAAATATTGTCCCAGCCATCCACATGCTCAGCGTCAAAATGCTAGCTTGGCCAAATTGCTAGCACTACAACTGCTGCCTTTTAATCTGGTAGACTCTGCCCCCTTTCATGAAATTGCAGAATGTGCTGTACCACAGTGGCAGGTTCCAAAAAGACATTTCTTTTCACGTAAGGCCATTCCATCTCTTTACCATCATGCGGAAGGTAGTGTTTTGGCCTCCTTAGACAGAGCAGTCAGCAGGAAGGCTCACATTACTGCTGACTCTTGGTCCAGCAGGCATGGGCAGGGACATTATATTTCTTTCACGGCGCACTGGGAAACTCTGCTGGCAGCTGGGAAGGATGCAGGACTGGGTTCAGTGCTGGAGCTTGTTCTTCCCCCATGCCTCCAAAAAGCTGTTGCTGATTCTGCCACATCAGTCTACTCCACCCCCTCCTCCTCTTCTTCTTCCTCTATGTCCTCTTCTGTTGAATTGTCCTTTGAACCAGCAGTGCTCCCGAAGCGTTCAAGGGGCTACACAAACAGTCAGGCTAAAAGATGCCATGCAGTACATCAGTTGGTCTGTCTAGGGGAAAGGAGCCACACGGGGCCAGAGATTCTGTCAGCTCTGCATGGGGCAGGCTGAGAGGTGGTTGAAACCACAGCAGCTTGAGCAAGAAATGGTTGTATGCGACAATGTCACCAACCTTCTCTCCGCCCTCCGAAAGGGACACTCGACACATGTTCCATGCTTGGCACATGTCCTGAATCTGGTGGTGCAGCGTTTCTTGAACAGGTTCCCGGGTTTACAAGATCTTCTGAAGCAGGCCAGAAAAGTCTGTGGTCCATTCTGGTGGTCGTACACTGCCAGTACAGCTCAGGTATCCGACATTCAATGGGAATTCAACCTGCCCACCAACCGCCTCATTTGTGACATGCCCACTAGGTGGAACTCAACATTGGCAATGCTGCAGCGGCTGCACACACAGCAGAGGGCCATCAATGAGTACCTGTGTGAGTATGGCACAAGGACAGGTTCAGGGGAGCTTGGCTTCTTTTTGCTATGCCAGTGGCTGCTGATAAAGGATGCATGCACTGTCCAGTCACCATTTGAGGAGGCCAAAGGGAGGGTGAGCTGGGACGATATATGCATCAGTGACACTATACCTCTAGTCTTCCTGCTGGAGCACACGCTTCATGGAACCATGGACAGGGCACTTGAGGCATAACAGCGGGAGGAAGAAGAGGATCTCCTTTCCTCACAAGGCCCCCTTTATGAAGATGCCATTCCTGCGGGGCGACAACAAGAGCAAGAGGAGGTAGATGAGGAAGAGGATTGTGGCAGCATGGATATAGAGTATAACATACAGCAGTCTTAAAGGGATGGTTGTCATTCCCCAGAAACCCCAGGAGTTGTAAGTGGCTGGAGAGAGGTTGTTCCTGACAATGTCATTCTTAGTGACACAGAGGACTCAGAATCTTATGCCTCCTCAAACTTATGCTGCATGGGCTCCCTGATTCTGCAAAGCCTGCGAAAGGACCAGAATGAAAAGTGCCTGAGATGCACAAGGGGGAACAGCAATTATGGCCCTAATATTATTGGTGCTGGCTTACCACTAACAAAAAAAAAAAACACCCACGTCTGGAGCAGAAGGAAGAGCGCCTGAGATGCACAAGGTGGTACAGCAATTATGCCCCTAATAATATTGGTGCTGGTACGCCACCAAAAAAACACCTACATATAGAGCAGAAGGTAGAGCGCCTGAGATGCACAAGGGGGTAGAGCAATTATGGCCCTAATATTATTGGTGCTGGTTCACCACTAACCAAAAAAAACAGCCACATCTGGAGCAGAAAGAATAGCGCCTGAGATGCATAAGAGGGTACAGCAATTATGGCCCTAATATTATTTGGTGCTGGTTCACCACTAACCAAAAACACCCATGTCTGGAGCAGAAGGAAGAGCGCCTGAGATGCACAAGGGGGTACAGCAATTATGACCCTAATATTACTTGGTGCTGGTTCACCACTAACCAAAAAACACCCACGTCTGGAGCAGAAGGAAGAGCGCCCGAGATGCACAAGGTGGTACAGCAATTATGCCCCTAATATTATTGGTGCTGGTTCACCACCAAAAAAACACCTACGTCTAGAGCAGAAGGAAGAGCGCCCGAGATGCGCAAGGGGGTACAGAAATTATGGCCCTAATATTATTGGTGCTGGTTCACCACTAACCAAAAAAAACACCCACGTCTGGAGCAGAAGGAAGAGTGCCTGAGATTCACAAGGGGGTACAGCAATTAAGGCCCTAATATTATTGGTGCTGGTTCACCACCAAAAAAAACACCCATGTCTGGAGCAGAAGGAAGAGCGCCTGAGATGCCTAAGGAGGTACAGCAATTATGGTCCAAATATTATTTGGTGCTGGTTCACCACTAACTAAAAAACACCCACGTCTGGAGCAGAAGGAAGAGCGCCTGGGATGCACAATGGGGTATAGCAATTATGGCCCTAATATTATTAGGTGCTGGTTCACCACTAACCAAAATGAACCCACGTCTGGAGCAGAAGGAAGAGCGCCTGAGATGCACAAGGTGGTAAAGCAATTATGACCCTAATATTATTGGTGCTGGTTCACCACTAACCAGAAAAAAAACACACATGTCTGGAGAAGAAGGAATAGTGCCTGAGATGCACAAGGGGGTACAGCAATTATGGCCCTAATATTATTGGTGCTGGTTCACCACTAACCAAAAAACACCCACATCTGGAGCAGAAGGAAGAGCGCCTGAGATGCACCAGGAGGTACAGCAATTATGGCCCTAATATTATTGGTGCTGGTTCACCACCAAAAAAATACCCACATCTGGAGCAGAAGGAAGAGCGCCTGAGATGCACAAGGGTGTACAGCAATTATGGCCCTAATATTATTTATTGCTGGTTTACCCCTACCAAAAAAACACCCACGTCTGGAGCAGAAGGAAGAGCACCTGAGATGCACAAGGGGGTACAGCAATTATGGCCCTAATATTATTTGTGCAGGTTCACCACTAACCAAAAAAAACACCCACGTCTGGAGCAGAAGGAAGATCGCCTTAGATGCACAAGGGGGTAAAGCAATTATGGCCCTAATATTATTTGGTGCTGGTTCACTACTAACCAAAAAACACCCACGTCTGGAGCAGAAGGAAGAGCGCCTGAGATGCACAATGGGGTACAGCAATTATGGCCCTAATATTATTGGTGCTGGTTCATCACTAACCAAAAAACACCCATGTCCGGAGCAAAAGGAAGAGCGCCTGAGATCCACAAAGGGGTATAGCAATTATGACCCTAATACAGTATTATTGGTGCTGGTTCACGACTAACCAAAAAAACACCCACGTCTGGAGCAGAAGGAAGAGCGCCTGAGATGCACAAGGGGGTACAGCAATTATGGCCCTAATATTATTGGTGCTGGTTCACCACTAACTAAAAAAACACCCACGTCTGGAGCAGAAGGAAGAGCGCCTGAGATGCACAAGGGGGTACAGCAATTATGGCCCTAATATTATTGGTCCTGGTTCACCACCCAAAAAAAACACCCACTTCTGGAGCTGAAGGAATAGTGCCTGAGATGCACAAGGGGAGCAGCAATTATACCCTTAATATTATTAGTGCTGCTGTGCAAAAAAAGAAAAAAAAAGGACGCACTACCACCTGCGACAAACAGGGTGGAGTACTAATATTGCAGCAACAGAACTTGATGCTGCTAAAAAAAAAAAAAAAAAAAAAAAAAAAAATGAATTGAAAAAAAAAAAAAAAAATATATATATATATATATATATATATATATATATATATATATACTGTATATATATATATATCAATGAAAAAAAAGGGGGATCAGTGGGGTGACACAGACGTGTTGTATACAATACAATTCAGTGGCCCCACTACAATCGCAGCACAGCACTAAACTGACTACACTACACTGTGTAACATAAGAATCAGCCCTATGCTACACTGCAATGGCTGATACATATACAGTATATATATATATATATATACACTGCTCTGGCAGATATATACACTGGACTTGGCTGATTGATATATATACCCATATAGTCACAACAATAGACAATCACAGTCTGCTTAAACTAATAACACACAAAGAATGAAATGTTGCCATGCTGTTATTGAGCACACCATGTAAACATTCACAGTGAAGGTGGAAAAAGTATGTGAACCCTTGGATTTAATAACTGGTTGAACCTCCTTTGGCAGCAATAACTTCAACCAAACGTTTCCTGTAGTTGCAGATCAGACGTGCACAACAGTCAGGAGTAATTCTTGACCATTCCTCTTTACAGAACTGTTTCAGTTCAGTAATATTCTTGGGATGTCTGGTGTGAATCGCTTTCTTGAGGTCATGCCACAGCATCTCAATCGGGTTGAGGTCAGGACTCTGACTGGGCCACTTCAGAAGGCGTATTTTCTTCTGTTTAAGCCACTCTGTTGTTGATTTACTTCTATTCTTTGGGTCATTGTCCTGTTGCAACACCCATCTTCTGTTGAGCTTCAGCTGGTGGACAGATGGCCCTAAGTTCTCCTGCAAAATGTCTTGATAAACTTGGTAATTAATTTTACCTTCGATGATAGCAATCCGTCCAGGCCTTGACGCAGCAAAGCAGCCCCAAACCATGATGCCCCCACCACCATACTTAACTGTTGGGATGACGTTTTGATGTTGGTGTGCTGTGCCTCTTTTTCACCACACATAGTGTTGTGTGTTTCTTCCAAACAACTCAACTATGGTTTCATCTGTCCACAGAATATTTTGCCAGTACTGCTGTGGAACATCCAGGTGTTCTTGTGCAAACTGTAAACGTGCAGCAATGTTTTGTTTGGACAGCAGTGGCTTCCTCTGTGGTATCCTCCCATGAAATCCATTCTTGTTTAGTGTTTTACGTATTGTAGATTCGCGAACAGGGATGTTAGCATTTGCCAGTGACTTTTGTAAGTCTTTAGCTTACACTCTAGGATTCTTCTTCCCCTCATTGGGCAGTCTGCGCTGTGCTCTTGCAGTCATCTTTACAGGATGGCCACTCCTAGGGAGAGTAGCAGCAGTGCTGAACTTTCTTCATTTATAGACAATTTGTCTTACCTTAGACTGATAAACAGCAAGGCTTTTGGAGATAATTTTATAACCCTTTCCAGCTTTATGCAAGTCAACAATTCTTAATCGTAGGTCTTCTGAGAGCATCATTCACATCAGGCAATGCTTCTTGTGAAAAGCAAACCCAGAACTGGTGTGTGTTTTTTATAGGGCAGGGCAGCTGTAACCAACACCTCCAATCTCATCTCATTGATTGGACTCCATTTGGCTGACATCTCACTCCAATTAGCTCTTGGAGATGTCATTAGTCTAGAGGTTCACATAAAACATGGCAACATTTCGTTCTTTGTGTGTTATTAGTGTTAGCAGACTGTGATTGTTTATTGTTGTGACTTAGATGATGATCAGATTTTATGACCAATTTGTGCAGAAATCCATATCATTCCAAAGGGTTCACATACTTTTTCTTGCAGCTGTATACTGCACTATCTGATTTATATCCTGCAAAAACTGATAAATATATATACTAAACTATCTGATATATATATCCTGCAAAAAAAAATGATAAATATATTTACATCACTATCTCCTGAAATAGCGGATAGATATATACTGTGTATCTACTACATTGGCTGATCTTTTATGAGATAAACCGCACACTCCACTAACTACCTTGCCTAATCTCCACTCCTAGCACACTACCCGTGGCTGCTGTTTAAGCAGCCTTTATATAGTGTGGGGCGTGGACTTAGCCCCTGAGCCATAATTGGCTAAAGGCACCCTGCCTTTGGCCAATCACGTACATTGTGCTGTGATTGGCCAAAGCATATAGGTCAAGGTGCATGCTTTGGCCAATCACAAGCATTGTATTATGGTGGGTGAATTTCCCACAAACGGCACTGCTTGTTCGTTGTGCTACAAACAAACAAACACTGGATGCTCGACTCAAACTCAAAGCTCATCCCTAATTAAAATCATAAAGGTCTGCTCGAACCTCCAACTCCAGAGGCCTTAAGGGAACATTCCACAAGGGCAGCATATTGGGCAGCATATTGCAGAGTCTCTTTAGAAATGATTTGTAAGGCGGCAACATGGTCATCTAGGAATATGTTCATTTCACACTACCGTGTGAATCCAGCACAGCTTACGACAGTAGAGTTTGGCAGATCCTTTATTCAAGTGGGCCAGGCCAGTTCAGGTTAATAAGTTTGAGGTTTTTTTTCCTGCACCCACCTGACTGGCGAGTTATTTCCCAGTGCATGCTGCCATGATGCGCCAGGAAAATTGTATACTCACCTTTTCGTTATTTTCCTTTCCTGGTGCATCTTCATAGCAGCATACAGATTACCACCTTTGAGGTGATAGTTGCAGAGAATTCTGTGCTGGGGCCTAGCTGAAAACTTATAGGTAACCAGTGCTATCAGGAGCCACATCCCAGTGCATGCTGCCATGGGGATGCATTAGGAAAGGAAAATTATGGAAAGCTGAGTATACAATTCTTAATTTTACCTACAATAAAATATGTAGAAGCTGATAGTAAGAACTATCTAAGCAGGGGAAAGGAACTCCACCCAAAAGGCCTCCTCCACCTCCTCTTTAAAGTTTGGCACATTTTTTAGGGGGGAAGGGGAAGCTGGTACATGGCTACCCCCCATCCTCGTATTCTGAGACACCCCCCTGGTCCCAGAAGACTGCAGGACCATTCACAATGAGTAGCACGGCTCGAGGATGTGCAATGGGCAGCAGGCTGTGAAGCCGCATGCTGTCACAGCAGGAGCCCACAGTTAAGAAGCCAGCACTGGGGACTGAAGCTGTTCCCTGGTGCCCCCCTTGAGTGAGCACAGCTCTGGAACAGGTGAGTGTCTTTTTTTAATGCCCCATGCTGTAGAAAGCTGTAGCTGCAGAATGAGTTTTGCAGTATCGTTTTTTAGCTGTAGCGTATTTTGGCTTTTATTTTTAGCAAAACTATACTCCCACAAAAGCTTATGGCTTAAAAAAATGCTGATAGCCGCGTTTTTCAGAATTCTCCTGTGTTTTTAGGCTTTCATCAGAGGTGTTAGGGGCATCTGGCGTTTTTTTTTTTTTTTTTTACTGCCTCTAAACCCTCCTCCATGCTAGCCTCTAAAGCCTCCTCCATGCTAGCCTATGTGCCACATAAACTTTCAGGGGCATTTGGGGGCATAAATATCCAAAAACGCTAATGCCACAAAACGTGCATAAACCCCAGTCGAAAAACATGGCTAAAAGCACATTTTACCAACTGCTTTTTCCTGGCAGCGGTGCTGGCATTTTTTTAAACGTCCTGTGTGCATGTTGCCTTAAAGCGTATTTACAGCTGAAGAACTCCTCTTAAAAACCCACTAATTCTGGGGGGGGGGGGGGGTTTTAGATAGAAAATACCCCTGCCAAAAACTTCTGACAACAGCCTATGTGTGCATGGACACATAGGATAACATGCTGGGGAGTTTGCTGGCTGCAGAAAAAAAACACCTGAAGCCAAAAGCAGCAGCTGTAAAAATGTCCAGTGTGCATGAGCCCTAAATATCAGCAGCTACAGTTTTTCTAGCTGCTGACTTTTACATTTCAAAAATATGACTGAGCTCTGTAAAGGAAATTTGTACATCCTGTATATTATTGTATTCTCTTTTGTATGTATTGCACACTGCACTCATTGTGGACACGGCCCTAATAATGTTTTCATTACATGCATGCATTCTTTCGAGTCCTGATTAGAATTAGCCTGCCTATGTTACACCCCTTGTTACCTTAAAAGTACAATTGTGATATTAACGTGATATCTACATAATCATGTGTATAAAAGTCTTCAATTGCGTCAAATAAAACAGAACAGTTATTTTGGAAAGATGCAGAGTGTATCTTTCTGTGGCTGTTCCCTACTGCAGTAGTTTTTATCAATTTGGAACCACTAATCGATATGAGGATAGGAGCTGCCTATATATATATATATATATATATATATATATATATATATATATATATAAAATGTCCATAACAGATAGCGAGTCTTGCCTAGGAGGGAATTTACAGGTGACCCTGAGAATCCAAAATGAGGAACTTGAGACGATCGGGGAATTTCTGATAATCAGCCGGCTGAGGTAAGCCTTTTGCTTACATTTGGGTTATCTGACTTCCTTGACCGGTAAGGCATTTTCGGGGCAAGGGGGAACCTATCTTACTCCCCTTAAAACTTTAAGGGTTACCTAGTAAGAATCTTTGTTAAAACAAACCAAAAAAAATAGCAATTTGTGTGCAACTGTGCAGTCCCACAGCTGCTACCCCGCCCCACCCCCCTTTGGTATCTGCCCTTTTGAATCTGCCCCTTGGACTCATTTACACAAGCGTTGATACCCATGTAGCAAGAATGGACTGTGTTTTTTGCAAAATATTTAACTTCTAGGTGCTGCATGCAGGCAGCCTATTGAAGTCTCTTAGGATATGCAGCTGCACAGTCACAGCCCCTCATTCTATTGTGACAGGCATGCAAGTGCAGGTGAGTGGCCCCAAATGCATACTCTATCCACTTGCTGACTGCCTAACTGGATATGTATGTCATGATTTTGAAGGTAGCTGCCATGACCCCGGTATCATTGTTTCCCTTAGGCGGCTGGCTTTCAGATAAAAGTAATCCCGGTGGCAGATTCGCCATGGGATCATGGGATTTTATAGTTGGTGGAAGAGGTGGCCCGCCCTTTCTATCACTTCCTGGTCGTTTCTGAGCTTACCGGAGCCGTCGCTAAGCCCCTAACTTATCCGATGCGGCTGATGGCTAGGTAGGAAGCCGAGTGAGGGCAAGATACTCAGCTATATGCCCTTGGAGGACCAGAGTGATCTCAGACATCACTTCTGGTTCTCTGGCATAGAAACATTTTTTTTTTTAAAGACAGATTAAAAAAATATATATATTTGTTTTTTTCTTTTGCTTTTAGGGGTAAATAAGAGATTTGGGTTCTTTTATTGTAATATAAATAAAAGTGATAAAAAAATAAATAAATAAAGGGACAGTGCAAAAATAAAAAAAAAAGAGAAAAAAAATGTAACGCGCCCCATCCCTTCCGTGCTCGCGCATAGAAACGAACACGTATGTAATTGAGCCCATGTATGTAAATGATGTTCAAACCACGCGTGAGGTATCACTGAAATTGTTATTAAACAATAATTGTAGCTCAGCATCTCCTCTGTATCTCTAAACGAATAACCAGTAAAAAATGTTAAAGCGTCCTCTATTGATTTATGATTGCTAATCTGTCCCATTACTTTTGGTCCCTTAAAAAGTGGGAGGCACATATACAAACTGTTCTAATTCCTACACCTTTCACCTGATTTGGATGTAAATACCCTAAAATAAAGCTGAAAGTCTGCAGTTAAAGCACATCTTGTTTGTTTCATTTCAAATCCATTGTGGTGGTGTATAGAGCTAAAAAGACTAGAATTGTGTTGATGTCCCAATATTTATGGACCTGACTGTATATTCCGGGAGGCATAATGAGTCTTTTGAACATATTTTTTCTTACACAAAGTTGTCAATTTATAATATTGACACCCCAAAATACATTCTGCTACTCCTCCTGATTATGGCGATACTGCATGTGTGAGACTTTTACACAGCCTGGCCACATAGAGAGGCCCAACATGCAAGGAGCACCATCAGGAGTTCTAGGAGCATAAATTACACATATAATTTCCTGAGTACCTATCACAATTTTGAAGGCCCTGGAGCACCAGGACAATGGAATTACCCACAAAATGACCCAATTTTGGAAAACAAACACCACAACGTATATTCTATGCAGCATGGCCTGCAGATAGGTACTCAGATACTCTAATGATCCGCAGATAGGTACTCTGATGGGCTGTAGATAGGTACTCAGGTACTCTGATGGGCTGCAGATAGGTACTCCAGTATTCTGATAGGCTGCAGATAGGTGCTCTGGTACTCTGATGGGCTTAAGATAGCTACTTAGATACTCTGGGCTGGAAACAAGTACCAGGGTACTCTCACGGCTGGTGTCAGGTACTCGGGTACTCTGATGAGCTGGTGACAGGTACCCAGATACTCTGATGGTCTGCAGACAAGTACTCAGGTACTCTGATGGGCTGCTGACAGGTATTTGGGTACTCTGATGGGCTGGTGACAGGTACTCGGGTACTCTAATGGTCTGCAGATAGGTACTCGGATACTCTGGGCTGGAGACAGGTACTTGGATACTCTGAGCTGGTGACAGGTACTAAGAGACTCTGATGGGCTGGTGACAGGTACTCAGATGGGCTGAAGATAGATACTCGAGTACCCTGGGCTGGAGACAGGTACTCAGATACTCTGATGGGCTGCGGACAGGTACTCAGGTACACTGATGGACTGTGACAGGTATTTGGGTACTCTGGTGGGCTGGTAGTAGGTACTCGGGTACTCGGATTGGCTGCTGACAGGTATTTGGGTACTCTGATGGGCTGCTGACAGGTACTCGAGTACTCTGATGGCTTCTGACAGGTACTCTGATGGGCTGCTGACAGGTATTCGGGTACTCTGAAGGGCTGGTGACAGGTATTTTGGTACTCTGATGGCTGCTGACAGGTACTTGAGTACTCTGATGGGCTGCTGACAGGTACTCGGGTACTCTGATGGGATGCTGACAGGTCCTCTTTATTTGGGGGGCAATCGGAGCACATCACTGTACTGCTGCAACATTTTTTTTCCAGATCTCCTCCTCACACACTGGGGAGGAGAACCCAGTAACGACACTACAGCCATTTGTTGACATTTGTGACTGGCTGGAATTGGGCACAGTCGGTCACATGGTAAAGAGTCAATTTCATTGGCTCTTTATCCTGATCAGGGATGGGCTGTGTCCGAGGGACACGCCTCAAACTCGACCGCTGCGCAGGAGTGGCAAGAACGAGCACAACGCATGTGACCAGTTGTGATTGGACACAGCTGGTCACGTGGTAAATAGCCATTTTCTTTTGGCTAGAGTAGAGAGCAGTTAGAACGCCTAGTTTTTATTGCTTTGTGAACCTCCTTTAGGGATATTTGCCCTCTCTAACTATCCTAGTGACATTTATCATTGTGAGTGAAAGTGAAAGAAAATTTTGAGTTGCTACCAAAACAGAATAGATGAGAAATCTTTCAAATGCAGGCACTAGCTCTGGTGACAATCAGGGATTTCCTTTTACTTCCTGTTTTGGCCGATGGGAAAGGAAGTCAAGGTAAATCCCCCCCCCCCCCCAATGGGACACAAATGGCAAAAAAAAAAAAAAAAACAGACAGGGGTTATACCACTCCTTTATTCTATCCAACATTAAATGTTTTGCTTCTAGTTCTACTTTAAGGTACAATGATAAATGTCCTTCAAAGATGTCTGATTGCCCAATTGCAATTTAAAACTAAAGGTTTATTTGAAAGGATTTTTTAATAATTAGGATCTTGCATCATATAGTAAGTGTATTTAAGACCTGCCTAGACACAAGAGTCTTTAGATATACTTTAATTCCATTGCAGGATATCGAAGTCCAATTGCAGCCAGAGAAATAGGTATTCAGTCAGATAGACATTGCCTTTATCAGCCATCATTTTCATAGTCCTAGCTCTACTTGTTTTTGTAGCAGTTGCACAGTGTGTCTCACCCATGGAAGTAAGTCACACATGTGCAAGTCACAAGCAAGTCTCAAGTCTTAACCTTCAAGTCTCAAGCAAGTCCCGAGTTACTGTGGCGAAAAGCAAGCAAGTCAAATCGAGTCCCTGCTAGAAATCAAGCAAGTTAAGTCATTTATTTTGGTCAAGTCACAAATCATGTCAAAATACTGATCTACCCCAATTTTCACCTTTAAATCAGTGGTCAGCAAAGGTTTTGTTTTATTTTCAACATTAACAAAACAGCTTAGTGCTTTTTTCTTGGCATATAAAGAAACACTTTGAATGCCCAAACAGTTTAAAATCCTTCGTCCAGGTCGTGTTTCAACACCACAGTCACTAAAAACATGTTAAGTATTTCCATTGTTGAACAGACAGCCAGTGTCCTAAAAATCAGAACACACTTGGGTGTTTTAAGTGACTGTGGTGTCAGAAACATAACAGGCACATTAATTTTGCTTTAACACATCTTGAGAAAATGCAAATATTTAATAACTTTAAAAAAGTAAAGTCATTTCGAGTCTTATGTCTCAAGTCAAAGTCAAGTCTCAAGTCATGAATGCCAAATCAAAGTCAAGTTGAGTCCTTTATTAATTTTAGTCAAGCAAGTCTCAAGTCCTCAAACTGGTGACTTAAGTCTGACTCAAGTCAAGTCATGTGACTCAAGTCCCCCACCTCTGCAAAGGAGTGCTTTTTGTAAGAATACAGCTCTGAGACTGGAACTGAGGGTAATGCCCCGTACACACGTACCGATCGTCGGCAAACGATCGGCCGTCTTTTGTCCCCGGGCTGTCGGTGTCTGTTGAAAAGTGCAAAGACAGCACAAGAATTTTGTTCGCTGACTACAGCCGACTGCAGAAGTGATGTCATGTAATGGTTAACTTTCCTTGTGTTTTTTTCTTTTCTTGCAAATCTGCGGTCTGTCGGCCGAATTCTGTACTGACTGGCAAACAATCGGCCATTCTGGTGTCGGCATACAAAAATTTTAATGCTTGCATGACAGATTCTTGTCGGCAGAATGTGCGCTGACGGCTGTCGGAGGCATCATACTAACAAGCGTACAATCGGCAGATCGTTCGTCGGCCGACGATCGGTATGTGTGTACGGGCCTTAAAGGCACATTTGTTTAGAAAATCAAACAAACATGAGAGACAAGTCTAGATGCTTCCAACAGGCCGTCACAGCTGAAAAGTAGAGCTGCAGACATATTTTCCACACTTTCCAACAAGTATTTACTGCCACAGTGGAGAGATCACTTTTGAGAACTGTAGACCGTTGCACCACAGTCTGACAAATAAAATCACTGCCAGAATAGGGGCAGGTTGTGGGAGCAAAGTTTTAAAAACTGATTCTAGTTTTTGGTCAGTAGAATCCTTTAATGTAAGGATGTGCCTTGTTTATATGGCTCAGTGACAGATCCACAGTGGATGGATCCTTGTTTAACAAAATGCTTCACAAAAAGGGACAGATCGAGTAGGTGTTCAGGGCCCCCAAGACCCATTAGGGTGCTTCCAATCTCCATAGAAAAATTCCTCAAAGACCGGGTGTAAGAGGAGGGTCTTTGCAGCTGTAGGAACTCTACAATAATGGAGACTTTAATCAGCAAGCTGATCCTTCAGATGATTTTATATACAACATACAGCACTACCCAACATTTATAATTTAAAAAACAATTAATATCATAGCAAATAATCTTTACAAATAATGAGTGTATCAAATCAACACAACAGTAAATATAAAAAATAAATACAATAACACATAATTAAAAATGCTGTGCAAAGCAATATGCATCAAAACAATACATCAATAGTCCATCAAAACCAAAAATGCAGTAAAACAAAAAAACAATCAAGTCAATGGTGTATAACAACATAAGTCAATAAACCATGCAGTGTTTAAACAAACATCTTCCACAAGGTAAGAAATGTGATAGCACATCTTTAATGTGGTAAAGTGCCTGTACTTCACACCCTTCAGGATGCACATAAGCAGTACAAGCCACTCACGAGATTTTTTTTGACTACTTTTACAAAGTGGTCAAACAGTACAGGGTAAAAATGCTCAAAAGCACAGGGATCTGTTGTTTCCTAGGATCTAACACATGAAAAGAAGCTCTCATTTAAAAAAGTAAATATTGCCATCAAGTGCAATATGGAGCTTTGCTGGAGCAGGTGCTTCAGCATATGCTTCAGATTCTATGCAGTAGACTTTCCTTTAGCCTCAACAATTCATAGGTTGATGGAACATCATGGGTCAAAAAAAGTGGATGCTAAACCAGGAGACTGTTTGCTGTGCAAGAGCACTTGGAAGTTTCACCCATGTGAATTGTGAGTCTCAACAAAGGCCTACTGCATGGCCTGCGATGATTGTTATGAAGATCCTATGAACCAATTGGCTGAGATCCCCAGGAAGTCCAGGGTGCTGAAAAGGAAGAGCAAAGCCAGAGGTTTTTGAAAAAGAATGGATAAGACCGAAAACTGTTCTTTCAGAGTGCTCAAGGCTAGGTACTGGTAAAGACCTGATTGTAGGAAGACCAGATGCAAGGCACAATAATAATCTCTGAGATTGATGTGTGTATCCACACCAGGCAAAGAAGGAATTCCAAGTATGAAAGTAGATCTCTCTGGAAGTGTTTTTGATTGCTTTTAGCAATGAATGAATTACAGACTCAGAGACTCTTCTGTCTCTTATGAGTCAGGATTTAAAAGCCACACCATTAATGCCAGAGGCTGAGAAGCAGGAAGGTATAGAAGGCTTTAAGACAGCAGGTCTGGCCTGTTGGGAAAAAATTGATTTTTGTAAGATCTTACCGTAAAATCCTTTTCTCTTAGCTCATTGACAGACGTAGTCCTCTTTGATTCATATCAATTGGGTTATGCTGCCCTCTACAGGAGTAGGACTAGGCAGAAAGAAAACGTTCTGGCTCCACCTTAGGGGCAGTCCCAGAGGGTATATCCCCTCTCTCTCTGCTACAGGATGTCAGTTATGTCACAAAGCAGTGTCAGAGAATTTAACCCAACCCAACTCAAAAGTAGAGGGGCGGGTACTACGTCTGTCAATGAGCTAAGAGAAAAGGATTTTACGGTAAGATCTTACAAAAATCCATTTTTCTCGGTCGCTCATTGACAGACGTAGTCCTCTTTGATTCATATCAATTGGGACGTCCCAAAGCAGTGCCACAAATGAGGGGTGGGATTAACGGAAATCAAAATCCAATCTAGAAGGCCCAACCGGTGCCAACTAGAAGTTCAAAGGCTCATCAGACCAAAGGGATGAGACTCAAATAAAAATCCAACTGAAAAAAAACCCTCGAGGTAGACCGCCGGTCTCCTCAAATTGCGGCCTGCAAAACCTTCCAGCCAAAAGAGGCATCTAACGATGCCATCACATCAACTTTATAGAACTTTGCAAAGGTATGCACTGACGACCAAGTAGCCGCCTTGCAAACCTGAAGGACTGACGCCTGATGGCGAAAGGCCCATGACGCACTAAGCTCCTGAGTGGAGTGCGCCTTAACAGGGAACGGGGGCTCCCGACCCTTAATAGAATAAGCCTGTACCACCGTCTGTCTGATCCATTTGGAAATAGTTGCGGCAGATGCAGGCAACCCCTTTTTGGGGCCATCCGGGATCACAAAAAGTGAATCCGTCTTGCGAAACGAGTCCGTCGTTTTCAAGTATACCCTGATCGCCCGAACCACATCCAAGGAGTGTAAAGCAAACTCCCGATGATGGCTGGGCTTAGGACACAGGGAAGGTAATACAATATCCTCATTCAGATGAAATTTTGAAACCACTTTAGGTAGGAAGGATGGATTCGGGCGTAGAACCACCTTATCTCTATGAACCACCAAATATGGGGAACGACAAGATAATGCGGCCAGTTCTGACACCCTGCGTGCAGAAGTGATGGCCACCAAGAAGGCCACCTTCTGGGATAACGTAGGTAAGGGAATCTCCCTAATATCTTCAAAGGGAGGTTTCTGAAGAACCGACAACACCAGATTAAGATCCCAGGGCGGTAAAGGCGCGCGCACTGGCGGAGCCAGGTGTCGCACCCCCTGGATGAAATTCCGTACCAAGGAATGAGTAGCCAAAGGTTTCTGAAAGAAGATAGCCAATGCTGAAACCTGACCCTTGATAGTGCTCAAGGCCAGTCTCTGCTCAACTCCTTGTTGCAGAAAAGCCAATATTCGGTTAAAAGAATAGGAACGTGGAGGAAACCCAAGAGATTCACACCACGCAATATAAGACTTCCATGTGCGATGATAAATTTTCCTGGAAGTCGCTTTCCTAGCTTTAATTAGAGTAGGAATAACTGAAGTTGACAACCCCTTGTCGTTCAGCACCTGGGTCTCAATAGCCAGGCCGTTAAAGCCAGCGATTGTAAAGCAGGATGGAAGATTGGTCCCTGAGACAGCAGATCTTCCCTGAGAGGAAGTCGCCACGGGACGTCCGCTACCAGTCTGACCAAGTCGGCGTACCAGGCTCGACGAGGCCAGTCCGGAGCTACCAGAATAACTGGAATTCCCTCCACCTCTATCCTGCAAAGAAGCTTCGGCAGCAACCTGAGAGGAGGGAAGGCATACAGTAGCTGATACTGCCCCCACGTGGCGACCAGCGCGTCTGCGGCTTCTGCTAGAGGATCGCGGGAGCGAGCCACAAACCTCCGCACCTTCCTGTTGAGTCGAGATGCCAACAGATCCACATCCGGGGTGCCCCAACGAAGGCACAATAGGTGGAAAACTTCTGGATGGAGGGACCATTCCCCTTGATCCAGAGTCTGACGGCTGAGATAATCTGCCTGCCAATTCTCCACCCCCGGAATAAACACTGCGGAGAGAGCTTGGAACAAACCGTTCCGCCCAACGAAGAATGCGGGCCACTTCCCTGGCCGCCAGGACACTCTTGGTGCCCCCTTGGTGATTGACATAAGCCACAGCTGTGGCGTTGTCCGAATGGATCCGAACCGGGCTGCCTTGGAGCTGCTCGGTCCAGTGTATCAGACAAAGTCTGATCGCCCTCAGTTCCAATACATTTATCGGTAACCTGGACTCTTCAAGGGACCAAAGCCCCTGGGCAGATAATCGACCGAGAATTCCTCCCCAACCGGAAAGACTCGCATCCATGGTCACAATTGTCCAATATATTGGCAGAAATGACTTCCCCTGGCTGAGCGTCGGAGATCGAAGCCACCAGACCAGGGACTCCCTGGTCCACTCGCTCAATCGGATCCGATTGTCCAGAGATTCTGGATTCTGATTCCATTTGAGAAGAATCTCTCCTTGAAGGATTCGGGTATGGAACTGGGCAAATGGTACTGCTTCGAAAGAAGCCACCATCAAACCCAGGACTCTCATGCAAGTCCGAAGAGAAGGCCAGTTGTCGGATAGTAACAACTGAATTGCTGATTGAATTTTCCGGAGTTTCCCCGCAGGAAGAAACACTTTTGCCCTGGATGTGTCTAGAATTAGACCCAGATATTCGAGCCTCCTGGTGGGAACCAGAGATGACTTCTGCAGGTTCACCAGCCACCCGAACTCTTGCAAAGAGATCATGGTGATCTCTAGGTTTTGTAACAAGGTCTGTGGAGACTCCGCACGGAGCAGAAGATCGTCTAGGTAACCTAGAATCGATATGCCTCGTTGACGTAACAGCGCCAACATTGGGGCCAACACCTTTGTGAAGACCCGAGGAGCCGATGCGAGACCGAAGGGTAACGCCGCAAACTGATAATGGTTCTCTTCTACGGAAAAACGCAGGAAACGCTGATGTCCTGCGTAAATGGGAATGTGAAGATAGGCATCCTTGATGTCTATGGACGCCAGAAAATTCCCCTGATGCAGGGAGGCTGTCACTGTGCGAATGGACTCCATCCTGAATTTTTGTATCTTGACAAAAAAATTGAGTGCTCTTAAGTCCAGAATTGGACGTACCTTGCCCTCTTTCCTGGGTATTGTAAACAGGTTTGAATAAAACCCTTGAAAACGCTCTGTCCAAGGAACGTGGACTACCACTCCTTGTTGTAGTAAATCCGTGACCGCTCCCCGCAGAGCTTCTAAGCGATCCGGGGATAGTCGGATATTGGAAGGGAAGAATCGCACCGGTGGGAGAGATCGAAACTCGATCTTGTAACCTGACCTTATGAGTTCGCGAACCCACTTGTCCGGGATTCTGGAAAGCCATGGATCCGGAAACCGGCGAAGACATCCCCTCACCCCAGCTATGGGTGGGGGCGCACCTTCAGGCTTTAGTAGTCTTATCTTCAGGTCTGGAGGAGCCGGGCTTTTGCTTGCCCGACCAGCGCCCCTTAAAACCTCCCGAAGGAGTTTTGGAGGGCTTTGCTTTTTCGCCCGTGGGGCGAAAAAACTTCTTATGGGCGGAAAAGGAAGGCCCCCGTCTCTGACGAGGTCCTTTACCCTTAGTACTTTGTGGCAAGAAAGTGCTCTTGCCTCCAGTGAGATCCTTGATAATCTCATCTAAGTTGGCCCCAAATAGGCGCTCACCCTGAAAAGGGAGATTAGCCAAAGCCTTCTTGGAACCTTGGTCTGCCGACCAACATTTTAGCCACAGTGTACGCATGAGAACCACTGCTGAGACCCCATTCTTCCTTAATTACATTACCGAAACACTTGGGTAAGGGAAATACTTTCGCCATTTTGGCGCGTTTATTAGTACCAAATGGAATCTCAGTATCAGCTACTTCTGATGGTGTAACCTGTAGTCCTAAGGTTTCCCGAACGGCTACAATTAATGCGTTTACCAACGCTTCCTCTCGGGCTATGGTAGATGCTGAAACATCCTCCTCACTGTCTGAAGAGACAGTACCCGAGACACAAACCCCAGATGAGGTACCTGCAACTGCAGGGATAGGCTCAGACTCTGAAGTTTCAGATGAAATGGGGGTAGGCGGGGGTCGCTTCCTTGCGCCCTGTCCCTGACAAGCCACTTCCACCCGGGATACAAAAGTTTCCAAAACTGCTGACAATGATTTAATAGTCAGTGGGGAACTGGAGGGTCCTGCAGCCATCTCGAGGGGATCACGTGGAGATACATGTGCGGCAGGGTCCATGTTAATCCAGGACACTTTGCCAGTGAAAAATTTGAAAAAATAAAAAATACCTTTTTTTTTTCTGTAATCCACCAGCGCAATAGCGCCCCTCAGCGTACCTGCTTTGGACCCCCACAGAGAGAGAGACCCCAAGGGCTCACCACCTGATGCAGAGAAGTTTCCTTATCAAATTGCTGTCAGCGTTGTCCTATTCAGACTGGGAAGTCCTGTACTAGGTTCCCGGGTAAAAGGAAGTGGCTCCGCCCCCTGTGCACGCCTTCCGGCGTTCCCAGCTGCTCCTCGAGGTCGGCTGGGCACATCAAACATGGCCGCCCCCATGTAGAAGACAATAGACTTCAAAAAAATGGCGGCCTGCGTGACCTGCGGGCGGCTTGTTTAGGCAATGCAGACATGCGGTCTACA
The DNA here is from genome assembly GCF_965119305.1 of Pelophylax lessonae. NCBI lineage: Eukaryota > Metazoa > Chordata > Amphibia > Anura > Ranidae > Pelophylax > Pelophylax lessonae. Next base: position 330,394,453 of record NC_138770.1, on the reverse strand, counting down.
ACAAAATGGCGGCGGACTGCCGATCTAGCGTGGCTCCTCCAGTGCAGCGGCCTGTGAACGGCTGATGGCGGCCTGTCGGCCTGCGGGAGTATGGCGATAGCTACAGTCTAAGGTAGGTTATAACCTCCTTTGCTCTGGATGCTTATATGTTTACTATGGTAAATCGAACCAGGCTTCCTTGGATCAATCTGCTAGAGAAACCAAGGCTGCTGAAGTGTTAGCTCCCAAACCAAGGTTGCTTTTAGAGTGTTCGCTCCCAAACCAAGCCAGCTGAAGTGTCAGCTCCTAAACCAAGCCTGCTGGAGTGTCAGCTCCTAAACCAAGGTTGCTAGAGTGTCAGCTCCTAAACCAAGGTTTGCTTAGAGTGTTAGCTCCCAAACCAAGCCTGCTGGAGTGTCAGCTCCCAAACCAGATCACACTATCACAGGGGATATGTGAATTTGTCATAGGCTAAAGGGGGAACCTTAATGTCAGAAAAGGATCCGATCATACACAGAGGGGCCCGTATCCCAAAAACCCCACAGGGGGGAAGGGGGAACCTTTACTCACCATACCGGAACTGACGGGCACCCTCTCTTCACAGTACCCTCTCCACCGAGGTGGGGGGCTGTCGACCAATACGGACGCCGTGACTCTGCTGGTTCATGGCGTCCAAGCGAGACGTTTAACTCGCAGGGTCAGTCCCCGTCCAATGGGACTATGTCGCGGCCGACCCAGCACGGAGCTATGGTCTGCACGCGCTCGTAGGCTGAGCCGGGGTGACCACTGGATCTCAACATCCAGCCCGTCGCCCGGTCCCGCATACTTACTTGAATGTGTCGCGGCCGACCCAGCGCGGAGCTATGGCCTGCGCGCGCTCGTAGGCCGGCTGGGGTGACCACTGGATCTCAACATCCAGCCCGTCGCCCAGATCCGGCGTGATTTGCTTGAAGATCTCACAGGAAAACTGGAGACAAAAGCTACCTAAAAAAGGAAAAACATTTTTCTAAAAAAAATCTTGCCAGGACCAAAAGATCCCAGCAAGGAACTTAGGTCCTTACTCCTGACTAGACAGAAAAAAACTGACATCCTGTAGCAGAGAGAGAGGGGATATACCCTCTGGGACTGCCCCTAAGGTGGAGCCAGAACGTTTTCTTTCTGCCTAGTCCTACTCCTGTAGAGGGCAGCATAACCCAATTGATATGAATCAAAGAGGACTAAGTCTGTCAATGAGCGACAGAGAAAAGCCAGTTGTCGTCTTTCAGTATTCTGAGTATATCTGTGTATCAGGTTCTTCTGGGGCAGTGTTGTGCAATGAGAATCACCATCTTCTTCTCTATTTTGTTGAGTATATAAGGTAGAATTGACAGTAGAGGAAAGGCATAGGTTATCCTCAATGGAGACCAGGGGTCTATCAAGGCATCCCATGCCAGCCCTAGGGGGTCCTTGACCCTGGCCAAAAAAACAGATATTGGTTTGAATCTGGATAGTAGAAGGGCCACATCTGGGATATCAGGTTGAAGTGGTTTGAATCTGGATAGTAGAAGGTCCACATCTGGGATATCAGGTTGAAGATGTCTTGATCTAGGCAGGGGTGGTTGAGATAAGCAGCTTTCCAGATGTCTGGGGGTGTGGACCACCAAGGTCAATGGACAGTAGATCTCCATCCATGAAATTATCTGGGTTGCGACCCTCAAGGCTGCATGACTCTTGATGGCATCTAGATGGTTGATGTTGGCTCCGGCTGTGGCCTTGTCTGACTGCAACCAGATTGGGTGTCCTAGTGGGGGGGGGGGGGGGGAGTCTAGTGTTGTTGTGCCATCCCAATTGCTCTGAACTCCAGGATGTTGATGGGGAGCTTGACTTCCACTGGTGACCATAGTCCCTGTACCGCAAGGGACAGGAACCCGCCTCCGCAGCCTGAAAGATTGGCACGTGTTATCACTTTTCAGTGTCAAGAAAGAAAGGATTTTCCTAATATTAAGGCTGGGGTGGAGATCCTGGAAGTTAGGCAATTTCTTGCTTATTCGGACAAGAGCATGGGTAGGTTGAGCAAAACAGCATAATTGTTCCAGGTTGACAAGATGTTGTGCTGAAAAGGTCTTAACGAGGCCTTAAAAAAAAAAAAAAAAAAAAAAAAAAAAAAAGTCCTGCTCTTTTAAAGCAGATTAAACAGCACAGTGCTGTCTAATCTGTCCCTTTCTAAGCTGTAAAAAACTTAATTGATCTTGCCTGTTTCTGTGTCCCCCTAGGTCAGTGATGGCAAACCTTGGCACCCTAGATGTTTTGGAACTACATTTCCCATGATGCTCAACTACACTGCAGAGTGCATGAGTATCAAGGGAAATGTAGTTCCAAAACATCTGGGGTGCCAAGGTTTTCTACCACTGCCCTAGGTGAATGGACCATGGTAATCATGGCTGCTTAACCGCAATACCATGGTCAGTTTACGTCCCTCCGTCTTCCTGCTGTTAGATTTACTCCTCTCTTCCCCTCGCTCCCTGCCTCCCTGCCTCTCAGCTCCTAGTGTGTGAGCGATCTCCTCCCTGATCCTCCCCCCCTGCTGCTCTTAGTAGCTGGCAGTAAAGTCAGAGAGTAGGATTACTGCCAGCCCCTCTGTTCTAATAAGTTATACTACACAGTGTAAACGCCTTATGTCAGATCACCTCACATGATCTGCCACTGCTCTCCTCCCCCGATGAAAGGACCACAGTGGGAGAGGCTGAGCGCACAGCACCATGGTTATGTGACCTCCTGGGTGATGTCAGAGAGGAATCTCAGCCCTCCTGATGTAGCCCTTAAATGGGGGGGAGGAGAGCGGCGAGAGGTCAAGTGACCGCACAGAGGCGATCTGAAATAAGGTATTTTTTTTTTCTTTCACAATTAAATTTTTATTTTATTGTTAGACATATAAACAAAACAAATATTTACAACTACAGTACATTACTCTGCACCAAAAAAAAGTATTATCCATACATACAAACAAAAAAAAAAAAAAAAAAAAAATTTGGGAGAGGAAGGGAAGGGGAATATCAAACCAATTTAGGGGCAGAAAAAGAAAAAAAAATATATATATAAAAGATATAATATATAAAAAAAAATGGAATATCATCAATTAGTTAATAAGTTCCTGCTTCTGTCCTTATGAAACAGGTGACATTGGCACGCCTACAGCATCAATCCAGGCTGACCACACTTTATCAAATTTTTTTGGGCAGTTCCTACTACCGTATGTAAAACGGTAGAATGGAAGTGTCTTAGTAACGGCAGCTATCCAGGTTGATCGGGTGGGAGGTTCAGGTAACTTCCATCGCAACAGGATTTCTCTCCTGGCATAAAACAGGGTATACATAATACACATTTTAGCATATTTATTCCCAACCACTTCTGTAAGGTTACTCAGTAGAGTTACCTTTGGGTCCAAAGGAATCATAGTGTCAAAAATTTCCCCAATAGTATCCGTCACCGCTTTCCAAAATGTTGCAAGCTTAGAGCACGACCAAACAACATGTAGAAAAGTACCAATTTCATGCCCACATCTGGTGCACGAGGGATCCTTCCTGGGATATATCCTAGCAAGACGTTGCGGCGTGTAGTATGCTCTGTGTAAGAATTTGAGTTGTATAAATCTGTCCCTAGCCGCTATCATTGAGGGGATATAATTATTAACCGACTCCTCCCAATCTTCAACAGTCAGGTCTGGGATGTCATCCTTCCATTTATTATAGGTTTTCTCAAGAGACTGACTATGATCTGTTGAGAGTATATAATATATAGCAGAGAGAGTTTTCCCTATTACCTTGAAAGTTAGCATTTTCTCCAAAGGGTCTGATTCCAAGACAACAGGGTCTTGGAACTGGGCCCGCATAGCATGACTAAGCTGGCGGTAACGGAACCCCATAGTGGGAGGCAATGAGTGGGTAGACTGGAGAACATCAAAGCCTTGAAGTCTTCCATCTTTAATAACATGTTTCATGGTCACAATCCCTCTGGCAGCCCATACCTGGGGGTTACATAGTTACATAGTTAGTGAGGTTGAAAAAAGACATCAGTCCATCCAGTTCAACCTATGATGCGTGTGTGTGTTTGCTTTTAACCGTACATTGTATACCCCTGTATGTTGTGGTCTTTAAGGTGTCCATCTAATAGTTTTTTGAAACTATCAATGCTCCCTGCTGATATGACTGCTTGTGGAAGAGAATTCCACATCCTTACCGTTCTTACAGTGAAGAACCCCTTACGCACTTTAAGGTTAAACCGCCTTTCCTCTAGTTTTAGTGAGTGGCCACGTGTCTTATTGTATCTCCTTTCTCTGAATAGTTTGTTCCTTATGCTCGGGTCACCAGTACAGTATTTGTACATTGATATCATATCCCCCCTCAATCGTCTTTTCTCCAGAGAGAAAAGGTTCAGGGCTTGTAGTCTTTCCTCATAGCTGATGTCCTCCATTCCCCTAATTATTTTTGTTGCCCTTCTCTGGACTTTCTCCAGTTCCAGCACATCCTTCCTGAGGACCGGTGCCCAGAACTGGACAGCATACTCCAGATGTGGCCGGACCAGAGTCTTGTAGAGTGGGAGAATAATCTCTTTATTTCTGGAGTGAATCCCCTTTTTTATACATCCCAGTATTCTGTTGGCTTTGCTTGCGGCGGCTTGGCATTGCATGCCACTGCCAAGCTTGTTGTCTACCAGTACCCCCAAGTCCTTTTCCATCCTAGACTCACCCAGAGGTTCCCCCCCTAGTGAGTAGCTTGCTTTCTGGTTTCTGGCCCCCAAGTGCATTACTTTACATTTATCAACATTAAACCTCATCTGCCATGTAGTTGCCCACCCCGTTATTTTGTTCAGGTCTGCTTGCAAGGTTTCCACATCCTGCATAGAAGATATTGGCATGCCTAGTTTAGTATCATCTGCAAATACTGAGATTGTGCTAGATATCCCCTCCTCTAGATCATTTATGAACAAATTAAACAGGATTGGTCCCAGGACAGAACCCTGGGGGACCCCACTTTCCACACCCGCCCAATCCGAGTACTCCCCATTAATCACCACCCTCTGTACTCTCCCCTGGAGCCAGTTCTCTATCCAGTTACTCACCTTCTGATCCATACCTACCTTCCTTAGTTTGTACAGTAATCGTTTGTGGGGAACGGTGTCAAAGGCCTTTGCAAAGTCCAGATACACCACATCCACAGGCTTACCTTTATCTAGGTGGCTGCTCACTTCATCGTAGAAGGTTAATAGATTGGTTTGGCACGAACGATTTTTCATGAATCCATGCTGATTACTACTTATAATACCGTTTTCATTACTAAAGTCTTGTATGTGGTCCCTTAACATCCCCTCCAAAATCTTGCAGACTACTGATGTTAGGCTGACCGGCCTATAGTTACCCGGGATATATCTCGGCCCCTTCTTAAATATTGGTACCACGTTGGCTTTTTTCCAATCAGCTGGCACCATACCCGTCTGTAAACTATCCTTAAAGATCAAGAATAATGGTCTGGCGATCACCTGGCTGAGCTCATTAAGAACCCTCGGGTGCAAGCCATCCGGTCCCGGGGATTTATTTATGTTAAGTTTCTCTAGTTTGGCTCTAAGTCTATCTTCTGTTAGCCATGGTGGCACTTCCTGAGGTGTATTATTTAGTTCGGCCTTACAAGCTGGGTTTGTGTAGCCCCCCGATTCTTTTGTGAAGACTGAAGAGAAGAAATGATTTAACACTTCCGCCTTTTCTCTGTCCTCAGTGGCCATATTTCCTTTATCATCTTTTATGGGGCCAATGTGTTCTGGCCTCGCTTTCTTACTGTTTATATACTTAAAAAACTTCTTGGGGTTCTTTTTGCTCTCCTCCGCTATATGTCTCTCGTGTTCTATTTTAGCCGCCCTGATTTCGTCTTTACATTTCTTATTACACTCTTTGTAGTGCTTAAATGCTGCCAATGAGCCCTCAGTCTTGTATTTTTTGAAGGCCTTTTCCTTAGCACTAATATGCATTTTTATGTTGGAGTTTAGCCATCCAGGGTTTATTTTTGCTCTTTTAAATTTATTTCCCTTTGGAATGCACTGGTCAATCCCCCTGTTTAGTATACTCTTGAAGCACTCCCATTTTTCCTCCGTGTTCTTTGTTCCCAGGGTTCTATCCCAATTGATATTTTCTAGCAGTGAGCGCAGTTTAGGGAAATTGGCTCTTTTGAAATTCAGTGTCCTTATATTACCCCTCTGCTTCCTATTACTGTAATTAATACTGAAACTTATTGACCTATGGTCACTGTTTCCCAAGTTGTCCCGTATTTCTATATCCGTGATCAGGTCTGTATCGTTGGTAATCAGTAGGTCAAGTACCGCATTGTTTCTTGTCGGTGCATTCACCATCTGACCCATGAAATTGTCCTGCAAAACATTTAGGAACTGCCTAGCCTTGGCTGAGTGCGCGGTTCCTTCTGCCCAGTCTATATCTGGATAATTAAAGTCCCCCATTATAATGACATTTCCCATCCTTGCTGCCAATCCTATCTGTAAAAGGAGGTCCGCCTCACCCTCCTCCCTCTGGTTGGGGGGCCTATAGCATACGCCCAATATTACCTTCCCCGCCGTGCCATCCCTTTGAAGCTCTACCCATAGGGATTCTGCCTCGTCCTTAGCTCCATTATTAATATCATCCCTCATATTTACCTGTATGCTGTTCTTAATATACAGACATACCCCTCCCCCTTTTTTACCTTCTCTATCTCTGCGATAAAGGGAATACCCCTGAATGGTCGCCATCCAGTCATGAGAGCTGTCAAACCAAGTCTCAGTTATCCCCACAAAATCTAAGTCCTCCTCAAACATCAGTAGCTCCAGCTCTCCCATCTTGTTGGCCAGGCTTCTGGCATTGGTATACAAACCTCTTAATTTTGATCGGTTACAAATATCCTCATTTGATGTTTTTAGGCTGCTCTCTTGAATTTTCCCCATACCCACCCTGGGTATAGGAGCTCCGAACACCCTACCGCTAATGCCCCCATTTCTGCCCTCTGAAACTTGCTTTCCACTGGCTAATTCTACAAATGTATTAGATTAGGATTACCCCACAGCGGAGTGTGGGGGGATATATGTAGAGGTGTGTTATATATCACCCGCGCCCGAGACCATATCCGCAGCACCGTCTTCATCAGACTGGTTATTTGAGGATGTGCCCGTTCACCCCGAAAAACCAGATTACTAAGGGCCGCATAGGAACCCAGCAATGCTGCTTCTAATGTAACTGCGGAGTTAGTTTTGGGCTGGGAGAACCACCACCAGACCGTGACCAGTACAGCCGCCCAAAAATACAACTTAATAAGGTATTTAGCGGCACCATTAAAAAAAAAAATCTTTACATGGTGTAGTATACCTTAGAACAGAGGGGCTTGCAGTATTCCTACTCTCTGACTTTACAAACACTAATTGAAATTGGGTGAATAGTACAGCTTTAAAAGGCTGTTCTTTGGGTTACTATGAACCCTAGAGCTCTCAAGGAGAATCTAATTGCGGGATGTCTCTTTGACCTTAATTCTCAAGCATTCTGAGAGAAAGAACTTTCCTCTCTGAAGGAAAAAAAAAAAATGGATTTTTGTAAAATCTTACCGTAAAATCCTTTTCTCTTAGCTCATCGACAGACGTAGTCCTCGGTGATACACCACCTTCGGGTTATGTTACCTCCGCAGGAGCAGGACTAGACAGGAAATTAAAAAAGCTCTGGCCACACCCCAGGGGCAGTCCCAGAGGGTATATCCTCTCTCTCTCTGCCTCAGCAAATCAGTTATGTGAAAAAGCAGTGCTTAGAGAATATAACCCAACCCAACTCCAAAACAGAGGGGCGGGGACTACGTCTGTCGATGAGCTAAGAGAAAAGGATTTTACGGTAAGATTTTACAAAAATCCATTTTTCTCTAGCGCTCATCGACAGACGTAGTCCTCGGTGATACACCACCTTCGGGACGTCCCAGAGCAGTATCACAACTGAGGGGTGGGAAAATGGAAATCAAATCCCAATCTAGAAGGCCCAACCGGTGCCAACTAGAAGTTTACAATGCTCATCCTTAATGATGAGACTCAACAAAACAATTTTCAAACAGAAAAAAACCCTCGAGGTAGACCACCGGTCTCCTCAAATTGCGGCCTGCAAAACCTTGCGGCCAAATGAGGCATCCGCCGATGCCGTCACATCAATTTTATAGAATTTAGTAAAGGTATGTACCGACGACCAAGTGGCCGCCTTACATACCTGGACCACTGACGCCTGATGGCGAAAGGCCCAGGAAGTACTGAGCGCTCGAGTGGAGTGCGCCCTAACAGGGAACGGAGGACTCTGACCCTTAATAGAATAAGCCTGTACCACCGTTTGTCTAATCCATTTGGCAATGGTCGCGGCAGATGCAGGCAAACCCTTTCTTGGGCCATCCGTGATCACAAAAAGTGAATCCGTCTTACGGAATGATTCCGTAGCTTTCAGGTATACCCTGATTGCCCGAACCACATCCAAGGAATGCAACGCATGTTCCCGATGATGCTTGGGCTGAGGACACAAGGAAGGTAGTACAATATCTTCATTCAGATGAAAATCTGAAACCACCTTAGGAAGAAAAGATGGCTTAGGATGAAGTACTACCTTATCCCTATGAATCACTAGGTATGGGGACTGGCATGATAATGCAGCCAGTTCTGACACCCTGCGAGCATAAGTAATAGCCACCAAGAAGGCCACCTTCTGGGATAAAGTAAGCAAGGGAATCTCCCTGATGTTTTCAAAGGGAGGTTTCTGTAGAACCGACAAAACCAAATTAAGATCCCAGGGCGGTAAGGGCGCGCGGACTGGAGGAGCCAGGTGCCGCACCCCCTGGATGAAATTCCGCACCAAGGATTTGGTAGCTAAAGGTTTCTGAAAGAAGATTGCTAATGCTGAAACTTGACCCTTGATGGTGCTCAAGGCTAGCTTCTGCTCAACCCCTTGTTGCAAAAAGGCCAATATTCGAGACACCGAATAGGTACGTGGAGGAAATCCTAAAGATTCGCACCACGCAATGTAAGTCTTCCATGTGTGATAATAGACTTTGCTGGAAGTCGCTTTCCTTGCTTTAATAAGGGTAGGAATGACTGAAGTAGACAAACCTCTGTCCTTCAGTACTTGGGTCTCAATGGCCAGGCCATTAAAACCAGCGACTGTAAAGCACGAAGGTAAATAGGTCCTAGAGACTACAGACACTCCCTGAGACGAAGTTCCCACGGAACGTCTGCGACTAACATGTCCAAGTCGGCCAGGCCGGCTTGAAGAGGCCAGCCTAGAATTTCTAGGACCACTGGCGCTGATAGGATCTGAACCAGGCGTCCCTAGAGCTATCTGGCCCCGACCATCCGAGAAAGTCTGGTCGTTTTCTGTTCCCACACATTTATCAGATACCTGATAGTTATCAGGAAAGGTGATCTTTTCTGGTTGAACCTCAGGGACCGAAGTCACCCGACTAGAGGCTACTTGGCCTATCTGGTCAATCAGATCCGATTCCTGTGAGGTATCGGGACTAATCTTAGGAAAAGGTAAAGGAAAAGATCTATACAGGGAACGGTAACTACTGCTTCCTGTACTTAAATGTTGGAAGGGAAGAATCGCACCGGTAGTAGTGGTAGATGCTCGATCTAATGTCCTGAATACCGGTGAAAACGTCCCCCCACCCTGAAATCGGGTGGGGGCGCACCTTCAGGCTGTGTACTCCTTTACTTCGGGTTTGGCTGGGTTGGTCCTCTGCTTGTCCGACCATCCCTTCTTGAACCCTCCTGGAGGAGTCTTGCCTTTCCCGGGAGTACCAGCCGGGCGCCCTTTATGGGCGGTAAAGAAAGGTCCTCGCTTGTTGCGAGGTCCCTTAACTTTGCAGCCTGTGGCAAAAAAGTACTCTTGCCCCCGGTGGCCTCCTAACTAGACAGAAAATAACTGATTTGCTGAGGCAGAGAGAGAGAGGATATACCCTCTGGGACTGCCCCTGGGGTGTGGCCAGAGCTTTTTTAATTTCCTGTCTAGTCCTGCTCCTGCGGAGGTAACATAACCCGAAGGTGGTGTATCACCGAGGACTACGTCTGTCGATGAGCGCTAGAGAAAACTTTGTTTGGAATGTGGCCAGGACAATACCCATGTATTCCAGTTGAAGGGAAGGCTTGAGAGTAGATTTTGGGAATTTAATTACCCAACTTAAAACCTGGAGCAACTGAACCATCCTGTGGACTTTTGCAGATAGCTAAAAGGGAGAGGAGTTCTTCAGGAGAAGGTCATCCAGATAACCTTTGACCTGGATGTCCTAAGTTCTGAGAAGGGCAAGAAGAGGTACCTTTGTGAATACCCCTGGAAGAGGATTGGCCAAAAGGCAGAACAACACCTGAAAATAATTGCCTGCCACTACCACTCAGAGTGGCAAGAATTGAACTGACCTTTCTGATTTCATGCAAAAGTTTGGAATTTGAAGGATATGTTAAGGGATTTTAGGTCCAGATTAGGATGATTACCCCCGTTGGGCCTTGGTATTGTGATCAGGGAAACCTTGAACGTGTCTTGTGGAATTACTGGCTTAACTACTCCCTAGGATGAGATGGTTCAGGGCATTCTACAAATCTGACTTTCCTCGGGCAGTTTTTGATTGATTTAAAAGACGAAAGCAGTGAGAAGGTAGCGTTTAAAACCCTATTTTACCCTTTGAATTTGATTAAATACACAAATCTGGGACAACTGTAACAGACCCCCCCCCCCACACTCTTAGGAGTGAGGGCGCCCCTTTATTAGGGCTTTGTTGGCCAAGTTTTGTGCCAAAAGAAAGGGCTGAAATTAGGCTCTGAAGCTGAAGCATGAGTACAACGATTAGGTGCTCTGCATTTTGAAAAGGTAGGGCTCCCGAGCAGGGAGTTTTGGATTCTTCCAGACTTCAAGATATCCGACTTCGAAGGGAATACACGTGAGGTGTATTTTACAGGCAGCCTCAGCGCTGCAGGCTTTGGGCCTCAACATTCTGCACATGTGAATGGCGATTAGGGCGATTCTGGAAATGTATTGTATTGTGTGTTCTAAGGCATCTACACAAAAGAGCAGAGCAGAAGGTAATTGCTGTTAAGGCATGGTTCTGGAATACAGGATTGTTTTGGTTGTTCATTGCTCTAATCCAATTAGCTGCAGTTTAACAAAAATCACAGAAACAGCTGGTTGTAGACCTGGGCCTGCGAGTGTAAAGACAGCCTTAAAGGAGCTTCTCATCTACAGAATCTTTGAATGAAGGAACATATTTATTTGGTATAGGGTGATGTTTGTTTAGGACTGAGATGGTAGTATCAACTATTGGAGCAGTCCACTTTTTATAAACTCTTTCCACTAGATAGAATCATTTTTTGGAAGAGTGAAAATCATCTTTCCTTGAGTGAATCAATAGTCATAGTTCCCCATTATAGTCTTTTAGGAGCAGGAAATGTCTTTATAGATATTGCAGGTCTCTATGTACCCAAAAAACATGGTGCAATGAAGGAGTTTCAAGAGCCACAATGCCAAAGCATTTCCGCACAGCAGAAGTGTGCATATCCACATTACCAAGCATGTTGCGTGAAGCTGCAACTTCAGGTGTATAAGAGCCTGGTGGCGAAAAATGTCCTGCAACACCCTAACACTGCCTCTGGGTCCTCCTCTTTCCCTGCTTTGTCCACCTCTTCTAGGCCGGTGATATCAGGATCCAACTCAGGTAAAGACAGAGGAGCTGTCGAAGGGACTTGGTGTTTTGCAACCCTGGACAGGGACAGAAATGGCTTTATTAAAGCTATTAGCAGGAATTGTGACATAACATGAGAGAAAACTGCCTTTGTTAGGTAGGCAGCGTGTTGTGTACCTGAAACTAGAGTGGGATGCAGAGACCGGTGTTTACAATTGGGCCCTTCTTCATTGCAAGTGTCGCATCACTGAGGTTAAGAGATGTGCGGGCCTTCAGCAGATCAAATATTTGCCTGAGATTCTGTTGTGGCTCCCTCCTGCTTGGTATCCATCATAGTTACAGGCGAGGGTATTTCCCTGTGCGGTAATCAAGGATTAGGGTGCGGAATATAGCCTGAGTGTGTCCAGAAGGAGTTTGCAGAGGGAGGAAGTGCCTAAATAACTTATAAGAGTTCTAGGCAGAAGTGGCAGCTTACTGTGTGACCAATGCTGTTAGGTTACATCTGGTCATCCTCCTGAGATTAAGCTCTGAGTGGTTGAATTTTAGCACAAAGTTTGAAAAGTTTAAACTGTAAACTTACAGTAACTTTTTTACAGTAATGTTGGGAGATACAGGTTGATCCTGTGTTACCTGTCCACAATGCTGGACCCTATATAGAGTCCAGGCTTCGCTCATAAGGCTGGGCATAACAGCTTCAGGGTCTGGGTTCTATATGGATGGTCCAAGGCCCTGGACCTGTTAGCATCCTGCAGCTGACTAGATGTAAGCACACAAAGTGCCCATGCAGGATTCAGTGGCTGAAGAAACATTACAGGTTGTTCCAATTGTGAGGGGTTTGGGTATGGATCCAGTTTTACCAATGTTTTCTGCTTCTATTGTGGTATTTGAAGTCTTTGAAGGAGTCTGAATAATGAGCCTGTGTCCTATTCAGCTGAGGATGGCACCAGCAACAAAACACACACACACAGCCCTGCACCCCCCCCCCCCCACTCTAAAAAAAAAAAGTCTGTGTGCCTTGGCAGGAAAGGGTGGAACCCAATTCTTGAGACCATAAGCCTTGATGGTCTATCTAAACCACCAGAAATAATGGAACAGAGAAGCAGGCTCCACTTTACGTGGATTCTCAGGAAATAAAGTCAGTCAACATAGTGGAAGCAGTGGCTCTGGGATAGACTACGTGGAAGTAATAGAGGGAAATCTCCTCCTGATGAACTGGACAAGGGTAGTGAAGAATGATGTCCTGTTTGAGGTGAAAAGCTAAAACTACCTTTGGAAAAAATAAGTTTTTGACGTCTACACCACCTTGTCTCTATGCAATAAAAGAAAGGGTTCTTTATAGGATAAGGCCACCAGTTCAGATACTTGTCTTGCAGAAGCTCTTAAAAAGGAGAAACACAACTTTGTAAGTGACTGGAATATGCGTGTTTGGTTCGAAATGTCTCGAAACATCTCAAAGTCACAAAGAAAATTACAGTGGTAACCACAGGGACGACACCCTGCACATAAGTCTTGATCAAGTAATTGCAAGAAAGTTATTGACCCTTGATGGTGATAAGGGCCAACTGGTGGTCCAGGCTCATCTATAACAAAACCTAGACTCCTAAAACAGAGAATTTCCTGGGGTTAAAGTGATTTGTTTCACGCTAAACAAAGTATGCCTTCCATGTGTGCGGATAGACCTTGTAGGAAGCAGGCAAGTTCTTGGATAGTACTTTTTCCTGATGAGTAGGTGCCTCCATGCATGTGGGAGGACTGACTAGACTTAATTTTGTTATTCCTTCCAGGGTACCTGTAAACAGACCAGAGTAAATATGCATGTATATCTGTATTTTAAACTTTTATTTGTATTAGTTAGCTTGAGCTCCTTAGAAGGAAATGCATAGAGGAAAACATGGTTATATTTTAAATGTTTGGCAGTAGTTATGGAGTTTTCACCTTTGTATTGGATCAGATGATGCGTATTTTTAAGCAATATTTTAAAAAAATAATGGGCTTCAAGAGGTATGTCCACTTTAAATATCTTGGTACCTTGAAAGTTCCAATTATTTTTCCACATTTTGTAATCGTTTGCCACACTGCAGGCATCACCTGGATAATGAGTGGAGTGTGAGCTGGAAGCACCCCATACAGCAGGGCTTGCACACCTGTATCTAGAAATCAGACATGTTGCACAACAGGGTGAAAGGTAACATAGCTCAGTATAGTCACAAACCACAGGGTCTAGGAATGGCTCTCTACAGTCAGGGTTTAGGAAAGGCCAAGACAGATTGCTGCATAGGGAGACCAGCTTAGCAGATTTAGTACCCTCTACATAGTTACATAATCAGGTTGAAGTCCATCTAGATCAACCAAAAGAAGAAAAGAAATAAAAAAAATCAGGAGGAAGGCCAAAAAAAAAAAAAAAATGCCAATAAAACATGACAAAATTCGCTCCAGTAGCAGAAAAATTCCAGAATCCCTGATCCCCTGGATCAACTAATCCTGATGTTACTACCTATAAGTGTTAGTACATGCTAAATGTTAGTATCGCGTTAGAAGTTGTGCATTTAGAAACACGTACATAATGATCTGAAAGTGAATAACTCAACACCAAGTTCATTGCATGGACTAATTTACTATGTATACACGGTGATCATATCACCCCTAATCACCTCTTTGCAAGAGAGAATAAATTCAGTTAAGCTAATTGTTCCCCATAGCTGAGCTCCTCCATACTGCTTATCAGTTTGCTTGCCCTGGTCTTCACTATCTCCAGTTCTCAGATATCCTTATTGTAAACAAGTGTCCAAAACCTAACTGCATTATCTGAGATGAGTTCTTACTAATAATTTGTACAGGGGCAAAATCAGGCTTTCTGGAGTCTTTACTTCTTTTATTACAAGAAATTATTTTGCTACCTTTAGAAACTGCAGCTTGGAATTACATGCTATTAGGTTTATGAACTACCAGAACATCCCGATTCTTCTAGATCATGGACTAGCTGTTCTCCTCCTAGAATGTATGATGCATGCATGTTTTTAGTCCCAAAGCACACCATTTTACAATTATCATTCAACTTTGTTTGCCAAATAGTTGCCCAAATAGTGTATTGAGGTCAGCCTGTACGTTGGAGACATCCTGTGAGGACATTATTGCACTGCATAGCTTGGTATCCTCTGTAAACACTGAAATGCTACTTTTTAATCCTAGAGTTTATCATTTTTAAATATGTTAACCTCTTTGTGCCTAAGGGTAAAACAAATCTTAACCACGTTAGCCCCAGAGGATTTGGCTGCTCAATTACCAGGCCCTATTTTGCGATTCGGCACTGTGTGACTTTAACGAACAATTGCGCGGTCGTGCGACACTGTACCCAAACAAAATTGACGTCCCTTTTTCCCCACAAACAGAGCTTTCTTTTGGTGGTATTTGATCACCTGTGGGATTTTTATTTTTTGCGCTATAAACAAAAACAAAGCGACAATTTTAAAAAAAGAACTATATTTTTCACTTTTTTATATGAAATTCTCAAAAAAAAAAAAAAAAAAATGTAAAAATCAAAATGTTTTAACATTTTAGGCCAATTTGTTTTCTGCTACATATTTTTGGTAAAAAAAAAAAAAATTGCAATAAGCGTATTTTGATTGGTTTGCGCAAAAGTTATTGCGTTTACTAAGTACGGGAAAGATTTATGTATTTTTATATTGTTTTTTTTTTTTTACTAGTAATGGCGGCCAGCTGCGATTTTTTTTGCGGGACTGCGACATTGCAGCGGACAGATCGGACCCCTGACATTTTAGACACTTTTGGATGTACCAGTGACATTACTACAGTAACCAGTGCTAAAAATATGCACTGTTACTGTAAAAATGACACTGGCAGGGAAGGGGTTAACTGTACTGGGGTTAAATGTGTCCCTAGGGGCATCATTCTAACTGTCAGGGGGCGTGGCTTGTGAAGTAATCACAGAGACATGCGATCCTATATAGCAGGATCACATAGCCTCTGATCACTTAATGCTGATGATGATGATACAGCCGTCTGTCCCTCTCTCTCTGCTGCGGGAGATTGCGAGTGGCCGGCCGGCCACACACGCTGGTTCCCCAGCTAACAAGTGGGAGCACGCTCCTGCCCCCTAGAGTTTCTCCTGAGCGAGCGACGTAGGGCTACGTCACTTTGCCCAGCAGCGGCAGAGTGTTCTTTTGTTTTCCGAACATGCGTAGTCTTGTTCTTACAATTTTTTTCAGATGAAAACTGTACTAATTAAATGAAAATCAGACGTGTTCACATACGATAAACATTTTATAGCCTGCACATTCAGTTTTTGTTATTCGAAAATTTGTAATCGGTTGTAGAAAACACTATACTAACGATCTGAAAATCTGCAGCTTGTGCATCGGACAATATTTTACTTTAAATATTATTGTGCATCTATAATATTTAACACACACCGACACAAATAAAAAAAATTAAAAAATCCTCTCCAAAAAATACTGATCCTGACCCAAACACAAACTCTAATGGGCCATACACACTATAAGATTTTCTGAAGACTTTTCCTTTAGACTTACCAAAACAATATAATATAAGGTCAAACCTAAACACTTTCAATTTGTATGCAATCTGGCAGGCCCTTGCACTACATAGAAAAGGTAAATCTGAAGGAAATCTACCAACAAAAGTTGGATAGTGTGTATCCAGCTTAGGGCTGACCTAGACCAAACCTTGATCTAGATATTTTTTTATTTAAATTTTTTTTTTCTACACACACGTGGGCTTCACAGTAACTGATCACTGTGATAGCCAATCAGAGGCTATCACAGTGATCAGGTGACCCTGAATCAGATGTTCCAGGTCCCAATGGTTAGAACAAGAGGCCACTGCTCTCGGTGAGACCCCTGTCTCTGTGCTGGGAGCGCACCCCTGTGGCACAATCCCCGCACAAAGGGAGATATGCAAATATTTGCATACGGTCGGTGTGAAGGGGCTAAAAGAGTCACAACACTGAATTTTGTGTTGCACCACTAATAACCTTAGATCATTCAGGGTATTAATCATTAAATTATTACTCTCTGAATACTCTTTTAGCCAGTTTTCCACCCATTTACAAACTGAATATTTCAAGCCTGTTGACTTTACCTTACACTTTAGAAAAATCCAAGCATACTATATCCTCAGCTACTCTTACCTAACTTTTTTGCTCACCTCTTCATAAAAAGAAGTTAAATTTGTTTGACAACATTGGTCTTTTGTGAATGCATGCTGACTATTGTTTAAAATATTATTTTCTAGCAAAAACTCTTCTACGCGGTCTTATTACAGGATAATTCCACTTCTGTGGAAAAAAAATAGCAAAAAGAAAATGGCACATACAATTGCGACACAAATCATTGTAATTTAATATATTAAAAATTCCCTATCCCTATGGGAACCAGGAGGTTTTCTGTACACAAATCAGTATTCAGAGTGTCCCCTTAGCCCCTGCACTAAGATACAGGTCAGATTTTGAGCAACCTCTGCAACAAAAAATATGATTTTTGTAAGATTTTACCGTAAAATCTTTTTCTCTGAAGTTCATTGACAGATGCAGCCTCATCTTCATCAGCTGAATGGGTTATGTTCCTCCCTGCAGGAGTAGTCTAGGCAGGAAAAATTTAAATGTACACGCCCACGGGACTGTCCCCATAGGCATAACCCACGCACACTCAGCAAACCAGTTTAGTTGCAAGCAGTGAATAAAAAAACATCCCCATATCAGAGGGGTGGGTGCTGCGTCTGTCAATGGACAGACACAGCCTCATCTTCATTAGCTTAATGGGACGTCCCAAAGCAGTTTAGGTATGAGGGGTGGGAAGAACGCAACCAGAAAGTAACAAACTCCAAAGGCTAAACGTAGCCAACTGGGTAACATGAAGCTCAACCAAACAACAGGAGCTCACCCAGGTAAAAGACCCCTAAGAGAAACAAAAACATTCTCCTTCAAAACAGCAGCCTGCAAAACCTTGTGGCCAAGAGGCATCCGAAGATGCCAACAAATCCACCTTGTAGAATTTTGTAAAGGTGTGCACAGACGACCAAGTCGCTGCCCTACAAACTTGTATAATAGCAGCACCGGACTGACTGACCTTGGACTTGCCCCAGTGGTTCTTAGCCTCTCCAGAAGCTCTGAACGGCTTACCTTTTTCTTGCGCCCCGGGGGCACGAAAAAAACATCTATGAGCAGCAAAGTAAGGACCCCGCTTAGCACGGGGTGTTTTAACGAGGATTGAGGAAGAAGAGTACTCTTCCCGCCAGTCAGACCCTTGATCAACTCATCCAGTGAGTCACCAAAACGCTCTCCCAGAAAAGGGAGATCTGTCAGGGCTTTCTTGGAAACTTGGTCAGCCGACAAGCTCTTCAGCCAAATCATGTGCCCTAAGGCAATCCCCACAGCCGAACTCTGGCCACCAGAAGAGAACCATCCAGGGACGCATTACACAGGAACATCAGGGCCAGGGCCATCTGGCCAAAAGTTCCATCGGTTCTGGGAAACTACATCACAGTCCAAGTTCCCTTTCAGAACCCTAATCCATTCAGTAATCATCTGATACTAAAACCGACACAAAGACCGGATTCAAAAAGGAACCCGCCAACACGTGAAGATGGCAGGAAAGGGATTCCACCCGTCTGTCCACCGAATCCGTGAAAACCTGGGAATCTTCCAGAGGCACATTAGTAGATTGTTCAACGAGGAAACAGGGTGGTCCACCTTAGGTGGCACCGACCGTACAACGGTTGAGACCGTATCAGCATACCAGCGTTTAAAGCATTTTGGCACCACTAGCACGTGCTTAACCTTTGGTCAATTACAATATTATGAAAAGTCTCAGGACAGGGAAAAACCTTGCCAGACTTTTGGGAGCCAAAGGCCACCCGCGTCCCTGCCGGCGTGGGCTCATCAGCCAATTTTAAAGTTGTCCTCACTGAAAAAATCAGGGCTTCCACCAGAGCGCGTTACCGCACTGCAGCTAAAGACAGGTCCTCTTCACGATCTGACCACGAGGATAGCGACCCTTCAGGTAGGGGGGCGTCCGGGGCGACCACATCAGCCTCTGAATCAGAGGACTATACCAAAGATGGAGAAGGCAGCAGCCGTTTCCGGCTATTAACCTTTTTCATGACAACATCAACTTTTATTGCCAGGGTCTGAGGGTGAATTCAGTCTGGGACTCCATAATTAAAGTTACAAAAAAGCAGATTACTGTCACTTTAGGAAGCACCGATCGCGGTTCCCACCGATCGCAGCGGTCTGCAGAGTCCCCCTTAAATGTACACTAACAGCAGAGTGTGCAGGGATATGCCTGCAAAGACCCCAGTACTGTACCACCTCCAGAGAAAACCCTCCTGAATGGCCTCTGCAGAAGGAAGAAGAGACACAGGAAATGACCTCGGTCAGCAGCAGGAAGAAGAATCACAGGAAGTGACCTCAGCCTGGATGCAAAAGGTCACGCTGCTAGTGCAGTACATAGGACAACACAAAAATGGTTGCCGATGCATTTTAATAGGAAGCTCAGGGAAAATGGCTGTCGCATACGAGTCAATGGGAAAAATCTGTACATTGCCCACACTTAAAATGGCGGCACCCACGGTGTGCCATGCGGCCCAGGGACACCCACCATGAAGGCCTCAAGGATCTACAAGTCCCAGCAAGAAACAAGGTACTATAGCTACCACCTCAGGACACCAGGCACCCCAGTTACATAGCCCCCCGTGGGGACAGGAGAGGGAGACAGGGCACAAAGGCCGGGTATCCGACAGGCCAGGGGGACCTTTTAGGAGGCATGGGTCCTATTATCCCCAGGAGAGGGCCCACATCCCCCAAGGCCACCAGGGACAAAGGGGGGGGGTCATATTTACTCACCATACTATGGAGCGGGTGGGCTCCGCTCCAGGCAGATCTCAACCCACCCGAAGTGGGGGTGCTGCCAGCCGAGGGGTACGCTGTAACTCAGGGCGTTCCAGGTTGTCGTGTCCTGGCGAGGCATCTGCTCGCAGGCTCGTCCCCATCCGGAAAGGGGCACCTTCGTGGCGAGGCCTAGTGCGGGACTATAACCTGCTTGTGGTCATAGTTCAGGCTGGGGGGACCATAAGGATCTAGTTTATCCAGTGCGAAGCTCCATCCGGCATTGCTTGTAGATCACCAGGAGAATCCCCCTGAACACTAACGAGCAAGTAAAGAGAAATAAAATAAAATATTCTGAAAAGAATAAAAATCTGAGTACGAAGTCCCAGCAGGAAACCTAGGTCCTACTCCTTCTCTAGGCAGAAACAAAACTGGTTTGCTGAGCTGAGTGTGTGTGAGTTATGCCTGTGGGGACAGTCCCGTGGGCGTGTACATTTAAATTTTTCCTGCCTAGACTACTCCTGCAGGGAGGAACATAACCCATTCAGCTAATGAAGATGAGGCTGCATCTGTCAATGGACGATAGAAAAATGTACGTTTTGGTGAGATACTTACAAAGGGAAATAAAGTCTAAAGGGATGCATGCAGAACCCGCAACAATCCTTATTGGAATCACAAAAGTGAAGCAGCTAATAATTATAAACTCACTCCCATTCACTTTTTTTATACATGGACACAGACAAACAGCTAATTCTTCAGAATAACAAAGGGTAGGAATCTGCAAAAAAAGGTTGGTTAAAATCCCTGCAATGTACAACAAAAGTTGTGTTGGTTTTTAAGCTCTCAAGTATCTTCTCAACTATAGAATTTAAACTAACCGGTCTGTAGTTACTCTGTAAAGGCTTTAAAGTCTTTTTAAATATAGGCACCATAATGGCCGTACACCAACCTAGGGGTACCATTGCGGTAATTATGGAATATCTAAACATTAGAAACAATGGCTTATAAATAACAGAGCTTACCTATTTGAGGACCCACGTGTAAACCATCTGGTTCAAGTGCTTTTTTCACCTTTTTTGGTCCAGGTGTTTCTGGACCATGTCAATTTTGAGCCACTGTGGATCATTTGGGGCTATATGTCAATACTAGCCCCATTATGGACCTAAGCTCCCCCATATTCCTATGCATACACAGAGCTGAAGATGATTTTTAATACATTTGCCATCATTTTGTCCCCAACCACCAACTTAAAATGAACTTCATACATTCTTTATTACATTCTTTTCCAATAAGTAACTTTGGAAATTGCACACCCAAATGCAGCACCACTCATAACACTTTCCATCAACAAGGTCCTCTTTCACACTCACTTTGAGATCACTCCCTACCTGGAGACAGACACCGACATCTTTTCGTGTTACCTTGTCTCTCAGATAGAGTAACCGGGAATAAGAATAACCCAATCATGTGAAGAATGAAGCGAAAAAATTTAACAATACCAATTAAATCATAGTTCTCTACTTGCACCAAAGCTTCCAACTCTCCTATTTTGCTTGACCGACTTCTAGCATTGATAAACAGGCACTTTAATTCATTATCACATTTTGCAAGTGTGTTTTGTATACCTCTTTTAGTAGAACTACTATAATTGCCAACAGTTGTTTGTAGCATGGGAAACTCCTTAGCACCTGCCATAGCCCCCCATTTTCCCTCATTCCAATCTCCAGTAGTTGTGACTGACCTGTCTCACCATTATACTCTTATTCTCCCTCACCCTCCTAGTTTAAAACACTCCTCCATCCTTTCCCATAAACCTCTCCCCAGGACAGCAGACACCCTTCCTTTTAGGTGCAAACCATCTTTAGCATATAGGTTGTACCCCAATAAAAAGTCAGTCCAGGGCTCTAGAAACTCAAATCTTTTCCTCTTACACCAGGTATTTAGCCATGCATTCAGTTCTCAAAGCTCCCTCTGCCTTTCCCATGTTGCACATGACATAAGCAAAATTCCAGATAATATAATCTTGGAGGTCCTTCCCTTCAACTTGCAGCCTATTTAAGTTCATTGTTAAGGATCTTCCATCTTCCATGTATTCTGTCATTGTCTTCAACATGGGCCAAGACAGCTAGGTCATGCCCAGCGCCTCCCAGTAATTTATCAACACGGTACACCACATGCCGAACCCTGGCCCCAGGCAGACAGCAAACCATTTTGTTGACACGATCCAGGCAATGATTATTCTGATAATAGAATCCACGATTACCAACTGTCTAGGGCTACCTGCATTACCCTCACCACACCCACTAGATGGGCTGCTCTTCTGGCTGTTAGGGGTAGCAGTGACATCTAGGGCTGCCACCTCTGAGTCTGACACATCTTCATCTTTACCCAACTGGGCTTACTCTTCGGTTAGCCTCTACCACTTCCTCTAACTACATTAACCAAACTTCCTACCTGAACATCCCGACTTACCCCTCCACAGAATGGCAACCAGCTCACATCTTCACAGCTCCTCTGAGCTTCCAGAAAGACAACAAGCTCACATCTGTCACAGCAGTATTCACCCTGGAGCAGTTGCTCTATTACTGAATACATATGGCACACTATACACTGAGCAAAACCTTTAACCGTGCTATCGCTCATTATCCCAGTTACAATAATATTACAGGAAATTTAAGATGTTACTTACAAGTAACAGTTCAGTTGAGTCTGCATTTCCCCTAATATCTTTATTGACAACTTTTCTTATAACACTGCACAAAATAAATCCTTCTATTAAAGACAGTAAACAAATTGCTAAAGGTTTTGAAAATTAAACCTAGTAGATTTGATTAGACATTTAAAGTAAATGTAACACCAATCTAGAAACTCCAGTTACAAGCAGATACAAATTAAGTTTACAACGAACCACTGTATTTACTTATTTGGAACTCAAAAGGCTCATTACCTTAAGCATCAAAGGCAATATATGAAAAAGGCTAAAAGGTGTGCAACAAACAGATTTTTCAATAGAGTATGGATGCCAGAAGGTGAACAACACATTTAGGGCTAAGATAGAGGATAGAATCAAGGGAGTATAGATTGTGTGATGGTGGAGTACATGGGAAATGGCAGAAGGCAGACCTAGTACTGGAACATTACTTTTATAATTGTCTTTACACATTGCATCATGATATCCAAGAGTAAAAAAATAAATAAATAACGTTTTGCCTGATGGATATGGCAGATTAAGACTTATTGCATAATTAATGCTTAAAGACTGATTTTATATGCATCCAACAGAAGTCTCCCTAATTATTCAAAACCACTATAATACATTTTGAATTTTCTTTATTAAAGAACATACAATTATTTTTGGATGTGTATAGGTACAGAATTCTCTATTGATAATTATTGTAGAGCAGTTATGAAGACCCCATGAGGTAGTGTATTAACTGTACTTACTAGGAAACAAGACTGAGGTCCACAATATACCCCCCTCTGCAAACAGAACTGCTAAGCAAACCTAATTGACCACATTACACCTACTTGACCAGATTCAACATTGAGGGCTAAAACACACTATTGCATTGTGGTAAACAGAGTAAAATATACATTGTGGCAAAGTGTAAGGCCGGCCATACTTTACACAATTTTCTTGTAGAATTTTCCTTTAGATTTACCAAAACCATATTATATGAGGTCACACCTAAACACTTTTAATGTGTATGCAATCATGCAGTACCTTGCACTACATAGTTGAAGGTAAATTGAATAAGAAAGTTGTATAATATATGGTCAGCCTTAAACACATTTCTGTGCGTTGCAGTGCTAATAATTTTGAATGTTAGCACAAAGCACAATTCACTTGGTAAAGCACCACAATGCACAGATGTGAAAAATCTGTGCTTGATGGTGTGCCAAATTAAAAAATAACGTAATAATGTCAATTTTATAGGTGCACTGATAGTTAATGAAATATGAATGGGTGGTCTTAAGGCAATAAATACACTGTGAATGGAAACGGTTCATAATAGTTTTAAACGTGCCTATTAAAATATGAAGAAAGTGTAGTGATGCACATACAGCTAACAAAAATTAATATAGACACCATTGAGTTTACAGTCAGCAGTTTCTTTTCCTTTGATCAGGACTGATGTAACTGTTCTATGTTGCATAATGTTACCTCTGAAGCGAAAGGTTTAATTTAACAACAGACCCCTGTAAAAAGGTGGGAGATAACATGAATATTTATAGACCTCAGATGTTCCTTGTTGAGATGTGCATTGTTGTCCTTGGTCCAAAATAAGGCTAGACAATTATGAAAAAGCCCTGTATTGTGTTATGAGAAGTAAGCAGATACGTGTGTTAAAATATTGTGTAGATTCTTTGTTTTAATTAAATGTATAATGTAATAACATACTGGCTGCAGAAGCAATCAAGTAAAAAAAGTTATAATTTTAAAGTAGCAACAGGCTATCCCCTGTTTAGGGGGAACATCCAAGAAAAATATTGAAGTAAATGGGGACTGTGGGGTCCCCACAGCTATACATACTATTACATTTTCCTGCAATGGAGAGTGTACGGCCTGCTACAAGAACATATGCTGAACACCACATTTTGGCACTTGTGTGTACAAATCTTTAATCAGGTAAACTGAAGATGAATTTAATGGGCTAATGCCCATTATCCTGTGCACTAATTTTTAAATAAAGCCCTCAATGTCATAGGTATCAAAAGAGGGAGAATATAAAAGAGAAAAACATTTGGTCTAGAAAACCCACCACCACTCTAAGGCACAACTTTAGTGGCACATCATAATGATACATTATGGATTTAAAAAAACACAAAACATTTCCTTTATATCTTACAATGAATATATGTACCGCTTTTGATTTTCTATTAACAATCAAAATATTTTTGCAATCTACTATACAAGGTAATTTTAAAAAATGTACATCTGTTAAGCTGCCGAAAAACAAAATAAAAAAAATTATTTTCAAATAAAACTATCCCACTAGGTCCAAAAATGTCCTAATATATCTGCAGCGTTAAAAAAAAAATTAAGGTATATTTGCACATGAATAAAAATGAAAATAATTGATAAAAGTAGTGTTGTTGACAGCCATTAAAAACAAGATTGGCAAAATATAAAAAAATCAACTTTGATTTAGGAGGTTGCAGATGCAAGAATCTAGTGGAAATAAGGCATTTCTTGTGCAGGCTGCAGCATCTCAACAGAAGTATTAAAAAGGGATTATGAATAATGTTCTGGTAAAAACAAGAGGCTAGAAATGATCCTGGAAGTAGGGAGACATTTCAACAGTCAGGGAAGACACACGAGGTAAGATAAAAGTGGAGCTCTACACAGACGTGGTCAATCTGTCAATGGAGTTATTGACCTCATTTTTGTTAGAGTCCAGTCCTTTAGCAGCATTCAAAGTGGTACGCAAGTTCTCCACAGTCTTTTTCATTGACTTTAATTCCCCAGGGTGCGGCGTAGCCCGTCTTAGCAGGGTTGCCTGGGAAGAAAAAAAGAGAACAAAATGAAACCGTTAAAAGTCATATATACACACTATGAATGAGTGATCTGCAACAAGATAAAACACACTCATTCACCACTGCGCCACAGAAATATTGTATCTCGCGAATGAAAAAACAAGTGTAAATATTAGGTATATACAGGAAAGGCTTTAATTGGATTTTAAGCTGTGCCATAAACACAGTAAATCCAGAAAGTATGGCTTTACTCGTTAGTATCCCAAGGGTGACCATTAAACCACACAAACTATGCAAGCTTCCCATCGTGGCCCTGAGGAAGCCCTAAGTGGCGAAACATGTCGGATTAAGAACCACTTCGTTACTGACTTTTGCGAAACTACCTTCTGGGACTGAACTTAAAGAGACAAATTTTTAAACTTCTTTTTTGTTTATAGAAACATTTTTAATGATGTATTAATAAAATGTGTCTTTTTAACACATACCTTTCTGGTTTTACTGTGTTTATGGCACCGTTCAAATCCCATAAAATAAACTATCCTGTACTGTATATACTTTCTATCCAGGGATGTTGGTGCCTTTCTAAACCCGTCACCAACCCACACCACAATCTCTACGTGTAAATAATAATTTAGAAACCGTGTGTATCCAAGCTGCCACTTTCAAAAATCAAACAATGCAAAACATAGCTAAATTCAACTAGATATCACGTCATTTCCAGTTTGTCGTACAGGGAAGTGTCGGTTCGGCAACTGGAAGCGACGCGATTAGAAAAATGGAAGGGACATTCTGGCGTGGTTCCCAGTGTGGTGAGATGTTGCCTGCTGGTCTATTATTATATCGTAGGTTGTTTCTTGGATATGTATATCCCATGTTTTATTTTATCTTTTATGATGCAATTGCAATGTGTGAAGTTTTAATACATTTTATATGATTTTAGAGACATATTACACTAGTGTAGCTTTCCTTTTTTTCTCCCCACATATGAGTAATCTAACTCACTACTATAGAGGTGGAGAGCACAGTGTTGGATTCAAGTTAACCGTGTATTGGTAAATTGGTCGTTTGCCAAACACGAGAGAGTGTGAGGCATGAAGTTTTGGTGAGTTTATTACTTATGGGGAAAGGTGAATGGAGCACTAACGGTGTGATGTGAAGATCTACACAAAGCTGAAGGACTTTTTTTTTTGTATCATAGCACAGTTTTTTGCACTTAATTGATGGA
Source organism: Pelophylax lessonae (assembly GCF_965119305.1). NCBI lineage: Eukaryota > Metazoa > Chordata > Amphibia > Anura > Ranidae > Pelophylax > Pelophylax lessonae. Next base: position 330,368,214 of record NC_138770.1, on the reverse strand, counting down.
CTTTTGATTCCACATTCTTTTTGATCACTTGTGTGACCTTATTTGTGTTAGATATATATATTTTTTCATTTAATATATTTTTCATTCAACTTTGTTTTTTATTCCTTCATCTATGCTCATAAATTATATATATATATATATATATATATATATATATATATATATATATATATATATATATATATATATATATATATATATATATATATATATATATATATATATATATGATATTTTGGTATACACTTGAGTGCTGCTGTTCACCTATATCTAGTTGAATTTAGGTATGTTTTACATCTTTAAGTCATGTAATATTTTTGTTTGCTATAGATTAACAAAGAAGATAAAATGAAACACTGCAATTTGCTTCCTCAAAAAGAAAAACTACATACCAACATATACTGCAAACAACCGACGGTCATACATGTTGCAGCAGAGACATTGGTTAACAAGCTCAGAACTCCAAACGCTAAGGCTTCATTTACATCTGGTCAATCCGAATTGCCATATTTCTGCCCGCGTTTTAAAATCACGGCAAATCGTGGGAAGCTTGTGCGATGTGATTACTTTAGTGGCACCCCAATCATGCAACAATTGCGGCACAATCGCACCACAACTGGGGTGCCATTAGGAAGTAATGGCATTGCACAAACGTCCCACGATTTGCTGCAATTTACAATCATGGGCAGAACTGTTGTGATTCCACCCGTGATTCGGATCGCTCAGGTGTGAATGGAGTCTAAGTGAAGACTCACACCTAGGGCCAGACACCACTAGCAGACTGTCACAGAAAACTTGCACAGTGCTTCGTTTAGCCTGTACTTGAGCAAGGTCAGTTCCTACTGTTACCAGATATACCATGAACCAGATTGGTGGCAAGGCTAATCGACATCGCCCCAAGAAAGATTTAGCCACATATCCTATCCATAAACTGATGGAATATCTGAATGCAGAAACAACTGCCAACACTTGCCAATGCTTGTTAAGTTATGGGAAATAACCAAAACACTGCCCATCGGTTGCCAGTTATGTTCAGAGCTTTGTAAATATATGGCCATATGGCTGACCCTGTTGACCCATCGTCCAGCCAGAGCCTTAAGATAAATTATATTGCTGTTTCAGTGACCAAATCTTTATGTGACTCAATAATATACTGTGCATAATATCTGTATAAGAACCTGTGATTGGACGTTGAGGAGAAAATAGTGGGAACCATGTTGAAGTATAACAAACTGGAGGGCAGCAAGAGATGGTGGGGTCAATGTTAAGTGCCACACATATCACAACAAGACCCATTACTTATCCAGGACAGAAATTGTAATGGCCAACAGTTTATATGAAAATGTATTTTCTTTTCCTTTTCAAAATAAATTCCCTGCAATGGGATAGCAGTTTATTTTCAGCCCAATATCTGACAGTGAAGAGGTGTTACAGTGGAGACACAAGTTAACAAGCCCAGACCTCTTAACTGTAGTATTTTACTGTTGGGATATGTACTGAAGCTTACCACTAGCAGACAGTCACAGAAAAACTTCACAATGCTCATTTGGCCAGTAGGAGAAGCCAGGTCAGTTCCTATCACTGTAAAACCAGCATTGACCCAAAAGATTATTTGGCAAAAGGAAAGCAAGACCACGTATCCGGTTCAAAAGAATTCTGCAAAATCTTTTAAGTATTTGCAGTTATAATTCAGGAACCAAATCTTTTCTTTTCTAGTTTTACTTTAGGCTGGGAACATATTGTACTGTACAGTATATGTTCAAGTGACAACTGTCAAAGGTGGGTGAGATTTCTTTTACTTTCCTCCTTGAAAATTGAACAGAAAGTAACAAGGAATCTCTCCAAACCAGAGACAGGATCTAATCAACCTCAATTCTTTCCCAATTTTTTTGTACACAAAGAACTGTTTTTGTATAAAGTCTTGAGTGTAAAAAAAAAAAAAAAAAAAAAAATATGTAAGCAAACACTCTACAGGCTTCTGCATATGTTATCATCAAAATTGCGAAGAGCAAGTGATTATGGACATACAAATATAGATCCATTTACGATTGGTGTGGTATATACTTGCCATAAATAATGAGGTGCTTTTGATTACAGAAGCATCCATCGTGAATGTGAATTTTTCGTTTAACCCCCCACAAAAGAAAGCAAAAAAAAAAACGGACATCTCCGCATCAACACAAACGATGTTTGATGCAGGGAGTTCTCCTGCTGAGCTATTGTATTCTGACAGAGGGACTCCTCTCCTCTGCCTGCCAGAAGATACACAGGTGCTACGACTGCTTATTGAATTTGACAGAAGCCAGTCATTGGACCAGTTTGTTGAACAGACAGCTGTATACATGGACTAAAACTCGTCCGCTTCCTGCTGAATCGATGGGCCATAAGATTTACATAGTTGAATATGGACAATTGTCTGAGCTATAAAATGTAATTCAATTTACTGTCTAGGAAAGGACTGTTTGAGAATAGGGGTACTCTGCAGTGTACTGTAACTTTAATGAAAGAGCGGTCGTTCGTATGTTACACAAAGGTCCTGGTTAATTGTTCTCTATTTTTGTATAATAAAGGGTATTTTTTCAACCTATTGAGAAGCCCAAAGTAATAAAAAACAATACAAAAAAAAAACAAACAGTCACCGTTTCATCTTCCTCGTCTTCTTTCTCATCATCTAAAAATCGTATGGCACTTATTCTATTCATTGCTCGTTCATTCCAGGTCTCATCAGACATATCATTCACTAAACTTTCAATAGCCCCACACCGTGGTAAATAGTCTGTGGGATAAAAATTCATATTAGTCAACTTCATGAATGCTGGTGCTACAATAAATACTTCCACTCACTTTAAAAATAAATCTCACTAATTAAAAACTGTTCATAAATGAATTCATTCAAATGTGTCACCATTTCCCAAATGTGCATAAATTAATAAGCTCCACCAGTTCATTCAAAGGTGTCAATGTATAAATAAATTGTGGATGAACTGGTGGAAGCTTTTTATTTTTTTTTATCTGGTGATGAAACCATCTTACCAGGTACTAAGGTGGAAACTAAAAAATGTTGCACCTATACATTTTTTTTTTTTTTTTGTTTTTCAGTGAACAATAGGATTTAACAGATTACAACAATATAACCTTCATGTCCAACAGTTCAGTAAGTGCAGTAATTACAGTGCCAGGATCCAGATGCCAGTGACCCCTGACAATTTCAGTGGAAGCCTATTACTGTACCGGAACTGAAACAATTTCTTGGCCTGACCCTAAACATGGGAAGCATAAAAAAAAAAAAAAAAACTGCAGTTCTATTGGTCCACACACTCAATCTACCACATGCCCACATATTTTTCAGACCGGTTTTAGATTCCACTTGTTAATCTCTTTAAAAAAATGTTTGGGACAATGACACCAAAATCACAAAGGCTTTTCTCAAATTCTTTTCAGCACAAAGTTGAAAAGAGACATTTGCGTTGTGAGAACCTTTGGCATCTGAATGGAAAGTTTACTGGGATGTTTATGTCCTTTCCCCTTTTCACCCAGACAAGTGTAAACAGATAATTAGCTCTACCCTGACAACCCGAAGATTGGTCTAATAAAGGAGAGACCATTTATTTATTTCAATTGGCAATCTTCATTTCAAAGGCCATAAATCTAAAGGAAGACCTGGCTCCTTCCTCACAGATCAAATAGAAATCAAACAATCCTAATTAACCAGGAGGGCCCTGCACCTAACTGAAAGACTTCAATCTGAAGCAATTAGCAAGCTGCATGAGACACACTTCCCTAATGTTATCCCTTCTACCCAGTTCACTGAAAGGAAATGTACACTGCTCCAGGTGAGGACAATCCAACCCTCAAGCAATTAGGTGCAAGTCCAGTCTGCGGTCTGGATCCACTCAATGTAAATAAAAAGAGGTTTGACCGCACTCCAGTGGATGAAGATAAAAATGATACTTTATTAAGATTGTAAACCCAACAAAACAAGTTAGTTAACAGATCGCTTAGCAAATATTTGTGTGTTTTTTTTCCCATAATGTGGTCATTTTGTGGCTGATGCTACTGTCCTGGCACCTCAGAGCCTTCAAAAATAGTCCAAAAATCTAAGTATCAATCAGGAAATCCCATGCATAATGTATTCCCCTAGAACGCCTGAAGTAGTCCTTAAATTTTGAGCGATGAGGCTAGGCTGCAAAAATTAGAATGTGTTTTAAGGTATAATTCCAAGGATGCCCATGCTGTGTGGGAGTTTTTTTTTAGGACAACTTTTTTTGGGGGGGGGGGGAAATTATATATTTACTTTTTGTTTTTTCAAAAATTGGGACAAAAAAAAAAAAATAGATCTTTAAAATACCATACCTCTTACTATATACCTTTGGAATCTATTTAAAAAAATGTGATTGTGGGGGTGTTTGTACTGTCCAGAAGTTGTATGGTTTTAAGAAATGATATACTGTAGACAGTCAGAACAGCAGGGTTCATAGATTTCAACTATACAGTCATGGCCAAAAATATTAGCAACCCTGCATTTTTGTCAGATAATGCACTACTTTACCCAGAAATTTGTGGCACTTACGAATGTTAAGACATTCTCATTTTTTTTCTTTTGTTTTTATTGGTATGACAAAAAGATAGAGAAACAAAAAGCCTAATCTGACACATTCCACGGAAAACTCAAAAAATTAAATGGACAAAATTATTGGCACCTTCTCAAAATTGTAGGAAGTTAATGCATTTGAAGTTTGTGATGCTCCTGTAATTTGTAATGAATTTATTCCGTATCAATTAACAGGTGCTGACAGTATAGAAATAACACTGGCAACCAGTTAAAACTGTGAAAAGCGGACTCAACCTTTCTGTTGTGTGTCTCTGTGTGCCACACGGAGCATGGGGAAGTGAAAGAGCAGAAAGGAATTATCTGAGGATTTGAGAACAAAAATTGTGGAAAAGCATGGATAATCTAAAAGGTTATAAGTCCATCTCCAGAAATCTTAATGTCCCTATGTCCACTGTACGCAACATTGTCAAAAAGTTTACAACCCATGGCACTGTAGCTAATCTCCCTTGACATGGACGAAAGAGAAAAATTGATCAAAGAGTTTGTCAAAACTTACCTGAGGAAGCCAAAATCCTTTAGGAAAATGTGCCATGGACAAATGAAACATAAAGTACAGCTTTTTGGTAAAGCCCATTATTCTACTGTTTTCAGAAAAGGAAATGAGGCCTTTAAAGAAAAGAACACAGTCCATACAGTCAAATATGGTGGAGGTTCACTGATCTTTTGGGGTTGCTTTGCTGCTTTAGGCAGTGGATGTTCATGTGCATGGCGTTCTGAAATCTGAAGACTACCAAAGAATTCTGGGGTGCAATGTAGAGCCCATTGTCAAAAAGTTGGGTCTCTGTCAGAAGTCATGGGACTTACAGCAGGCCAATGACCCAAAGCACACGTCCAAAGCTGAAGAGTAATGAACTGGCCAGCAGGGAGTCCAGACCTAAATCCCACAGAACACCTGTGGAGAGATCTCAAAACGGCAGTTGGGAAAAGGAACCCTTCCAATCTGAGAGACCTGGAACAGTTGGTAAAAGAAGAGTGATCCAAAATTCCACTAGAGAGGTGTAAAACTCATTGATGGTTACAGAAGGCAACTGATTTCAAGAATTTTTTTCAAGGGGTGTGCTACCAAATATTAAATTGAGTGTGCCAATGTTTTCTATTCCATTTTTGCAGCTTGCCGTGGAATGTGAGAGATTTGGATTTTTGTTTCTCCACTTTTTTGTGTCATACCAATACAAACAAAAGAAATCAACATGAGAATGCCTAAACATTTGTAATTGCAAACATTTGCTGGGCAAAGTGGTGCATTATGTGAGAAACGTAGGGGTGCCAATATATTTGTCCATGACTGCATACCATATCGCTTCTATAACTTTCACACTTGAGAATATACATTAGTTTGTTGGACTACTGTACATTTAGGAAGAAAGATTTTTTTTAAATTACGGTATATAACATAATTAAGTAAGCTAAAGTTTTTTTTTTTTTCCAACAAATTTTATTTCAACTTGAAGTGATAAAAACAAAAAACAGGGTTTAATAAATACCACCAAATGAAAGTTCTGTCTTAAAAAATTATATAAAATTAATTTGGGTACAGTGTTGCATGATTTAATAATTGTCAGTCAATCTACTACAACACTGAAAACTGAAAAACAACCTGGAAAGAGGATATAACATGCTGGTATTGAAGTGGGTAAAGTGCCATTGACCAATAATGATCGTGAAATTGTTTTTTCAGTTGGGGGATAAAATGCCTCTGACCACAAAAATCACTAACCAAACTAAGGGGCGTAGCAATTTTAGAGCAGATAAAATACACCTTATAAGTGTCCGGTGACTCCATCCATGCTTTTAAGTGTTACACAATTCTTATCAAACTTTTGTTTTATATGCAGAACAACCACTGGACTTTCAGTCAGTAAAATGGCTTTATATTGCACAAAAGTAGTAGAAATACTTACCTTGGCCACTAGTTTCAGAAGGCATCTGTGGTAGTAGTACACACGTCAAAACCTTTTCCCCAGTGTCAGGATCAACATCTGTCTGGAAAGTCAGCAGAGGCTGGGACTGGTTATCTGATAACCATAATGCCTTCAATTTCAGCGAGGTCAATGACAGAGGTAAATGAGATAACCTATAAAAACCGAAATAAAACATTTTCTAAATATTGCTCTGAGAGTCATCAGTATATATTTATTGCTTTATCAGCTCCTTTGCTACTGCTAATAAAGTAGTTTGCAACCACAAGAGTTAAAAGTAAAACTACAATTAAACTAAGTAACCCTTAGTTTAATTAAAAACAATTATGCTTCTAAATTCTATGAACACTTAACAATGTGGATCTCTAAAAATCAAAACAGAAGTCATAAAAAATATTGGATGTTGAAAGCATTGCAATACATAGATTATCTACATGAGTAACCTGAGTGGTTCACCTAAAATTAACAGGGATTTGCAGAATTACCCAAAAAAATCACTCCAACAAAACTAAGCAGCATATTGTTACCTGTTCCCAGCAACATCCAAGACATGGAGTTCAGTAGCTTGTGCAATTTCAGAAGGAATACGTGTCAGACGATTTTCACGCATACAAAATACATTAAGATTACAACATCCGCCAATCTGTAACAATTACAGCAAAACAACACATTCAAGTGTTATTAATGGTAAAGTGTATTTTTTATTTTTATTAAAATAAACATGTTATACTCACTTGCTCTGTGCAAAAGTATTGCACACAGAGTGGCCCCTAACCTACTTTTCTGGGGACACCTGCCGGCGATCTAGGGTTCTCCTCTTCTTTGTGTGCCCGAATAGCAAGTGGCTTGCTATGTAGGCACACAGTGCGTGCTCGCTCCTGAGCTGTGTGTGTCTATGGAGCCGCCCTCCATAGACACACACATAGCAGGGCTTAACCTTGCCCCCTGCTTCCTCCTCATTGCATTTGATTGACTGTAGCAGAAGCCAATCAATCGCTCCTTCTTCTGCCTGAGTGCCTGTGTGGAAGAGAAGGGAGAAGCGATGCAGCAGTGCACAGCACTTGATATCTTCTCCCCTTCTGTCCCCTTTACACAGGGAAGGGGGAGGAACAAAACAAGATCAAACTTTTTTACCTTAATGCAGAGAATGCATTTAGGTAAAAAAAAAAAAAAAAACATGTTGGCTTTAAAACCGCTTTAAAAACAGGTACACTGCCTTATTGTAGTACACATTAGAGAGCATAAAAATTATCTATACGAGTTTACCTAAGTCACTTAAAAGGAGAAGTATAACCAAAGCTTGTTTGGCTGTACTTTTCCTATGGATCAAAGGAGTGCAGTTCATTCTGCACTCGTGTGAAGAGTTTTCAGCAGAAGCTGAAGGTGTCAACTGACATCACAGTGCCGGTCCACGACCATACGTCACAGAGCTCGGCAAAGTTTACGACCATATGGCTGGACTGGCACATGGCTCAGCCTCCACAGCCCAGCGCTGCAATGGAGGGGGGGCTCAGAACAGCTCTCTGTTCAGGGACCTCTGAGAACCAAGTGATTGGCATTGTAGGATTGCTAGGGTCTCAGTCTTAGAGCCCATGGGGGACAGATGATTCATCCACAATTCCCCCCCAACCCCAAAAAAAAAAAACATTCCCACATGTCTCTTTAAAGACTAAGTTCACCTTTGTTTAAAAAAAAAAATATATATATATATATATATATATATATATATATATATATATATATATATATATATATATATACATACACACACACACACACACATATACATATATATACACATATACATACATACACACAAATATGGGTGTAACATGTTGGCAAAAAAATGGAGTTTTGTGAGATCTTACCGTAAAATCCTTTTCTCTTAAGCTCATTGACAGACGTAGTCCTCGTTGATTCAACACACTCGGGTTATGCTGCCCTCTACAGGAGTAGGACTAGACAGGAAAGAAAACGTTCTGGCCACACCCTAGGGGCAGTCCCAGAGGGTATATCCTCTCACTTCCTGCTCTAGCAAATCAGTTATGTCACAAAGCAGTGCTTAGAGAATTTAACCCAACCCAACTCAAAAACAGAGGGGCGGGTACTACGTCTGTCAATGAGCTTAAGAGAAAAGGATTTTACGGTAAGATCTTACAAAAATCCATTTTCTCTGTCGCTCATTGACAGACGTAGTCCTCGTTGATTCAACACACTCGGGACGTCCCAAAGCAGTACCACAAATGAGGGGTGGGAAAATGGAAATCAAATCCAATCTAGAAGGCCCAACCGGTGCCAACTAGAAGTTTCCAATGCTCATCAATTAAAGATGAGATTCAACAGAAAACAACCCTCGAGGTAGACCACCGGTCTCCTCAAATTGCGGCCTGCAAACCTTGCGGCCAAATGAGGCATCCACCGATGCCATCACATAAATCCATAAATCTTATAAAATTTTGTAAAGGTATGTACCGACGACCAGGTGGCCGCCTTACATACCTGGACCACTGATGCCTGATGGTAGAAAGCCCAGGAGTACTGAGCGCTCGAGTGAAGTGCGCCCTAACAGGGAACGGAGGATTCCGACCCTTACTAGAATAAGCCTGTACCACCGTCTTTCTAATCCATTTGGAGATATTCGCGGCAGATGCAGGCAACCCCTTTCTGGGGCCATCCGTGATCACAAAAAGTGAATCAGTCTTACGGAAAGGTTCCGTAGCCTTCAGGTATACCCTGATTGCCCGAACCACATCCAAGGAATGCAACGCATGTTCCTGATGATGATTGGGCTGAGGACACAAGGAAGGTAGTACAATATCTTCATTCAGATGAAGCCTGAAACCACCTTTGGAAGAAAGGATGGCTTAGCATGAAGAACTACCTTATCCCTCTGAATATGGGGACTGGTCTGACAATGCAGCCAGTTCTGACACCCTGCGTGCAGAAGTAATAGCCACCAAGAAGGCCACCTTCTGGAATAAAGTAAACAAGGGAATCTCCCTGATGCCTTCAAAAGGAGGTTTCTTCAGAACCGACAACCAAATTAAAATCCCAGGGCGATAAGGGCGCGCGGACTGGTGGAGCCAGGCGCCGCATCCCCTGGATGAAATTCCGCACCAAGGACTTAATAGCCAAAGGCTTCTGAAAGAAGATTGCTAATGCTGAAACCTGACCCTTGATGATGCTCAAGGCTAGTTTCTGCTCAACCCCCTTTCGCAGAAAGGCCAATATTCGGGTCACCGAATAGGTACGTGGAGGAATTTCTAAAGATTCGCACCAAGCGATATACGTCTTCCATGTGTGATAATAGACCTTGCTGGAAGTCGCTTTCCCTGCTTAAATTAGCGTAGGAATAACTGAAGCTGACAACCCTCTGTCCTTCAGTACCTGGGTCTCAATGGCCAGGCCATTAAACCCAGCAATTGTAAAAGCACAATGGAAGATCGGTCCTTGAGACCGCAGACACTCCCTGAGAAGAAGTTCCCAAGGAACGTTCGCTAAGAAAAAAATCCTGCCAGGACCGAAGATCCCAGCAAGGTATCTAGGTCCTTACTCCTAACTAGACAGAAAAAAATTGATTTGCTAGAGCAGGAAGTGAGAGGATATACCCTCTGGGACTGCCCCTAGGGTGTGACCAGAACGTTTTCTTTCTTGTCTAGTCCTACTCCTGTAGAGGGCAGCATAACCCGAGTGTGTTGAATCAACGAGGACTACGTCTGTCAATAAGCGACAGAGAAATGAACTTAGCCTTTAAAGTGGCTCTAAAGTCGACATTAGTTTTTAACTAAATGCATTCCCTGTATTAGGATAAAAAATGTCCCAGTAACTATGTCTCCCCCCCCCCCCTTCCCCAAACCATTGGTGTCAATCAAATCCTGTAAGGAGGGAGAAGGGGGGCGCACGGGGATGCGCTGAAGAGAAGAGGAGAAGTGGACAACATCGACAAGGGGACCCCAGAAGAGACCACTCTGTGCAATACCAATGCAGTTAGGTAACACATTTTATTACTTGTGGGGGGGGGGGGAGCCTTTATAAGAACTTTAAATACTTTTACTAAGTTTGAAATTGGGTTCCAGTTTAATCAAAAATCCCCTTAGTCTCTCTCACTTGCCCCCTCAATACAATCAGCAACATCACCTCGCATGCATACTAACGTTCCATAGACTTAAAAAGCACAATACTCCTGGAGTACGGATATGTCCCTTTCCAGTATATGGGATGTTTGTGCGTAGGTAGCCCATCACAAGATTTTTAAAGGTAGTGGTGCAAACTGTGAGAGCCTAAAGGAAGAAATATTTTGCAATTTAAACAACTGATTGTACCGACTGATTTATACAGGATGACTTTTGAATAAAGATTAACTTTAAACATTAAATCTCAGTTTTTATCATTAATTTACTTCCCCATCTTGCAAAAAATAAACTACACTTTTCTTTGAAATGTTTTAAAGAGCAATATAGTCAAATTGTTTTGAAAAAGTAAAGCTTAGCACTGTTGCTCTTCTACTTTTGGATGACACACTTTGAAGAATCCAGTACAGTTTTACAGTAATTTAACAGATTACATTAAAATTCATTGAAAAATAAGAAATAATACGTTTTATTATTATCAAATATTGGAGAATAGGTTTTCTTTAAATTACCCCTCTGCTTTGTTAAGCTTCACACACAAGTCAAATGGACCAAATACAAGCAGAATCGTCTTTAAAAACAATAGGAAATGAGTGCACTGTAATGCACATAGTTGGGACCAGCCACTGCTTTTCCACCATTGTACACATGCAGTTAAGTTACTGCCACTTTTTATAGCGAAAAGAGTGATCAACCAAAAAAAGATTTTAAGAAAACTGCTGGAATATATGTGAGCAGTAACAAATATTTGTAATGCTTGCAAATGCATGTTATGTGCCAGAGAATAACCAATACCCTGCTTTTCTGTTTTTAGCCCTGTTTGAATCCTTGTGAATAGGGCCATGTGGCTGATCATACTAGTTCCTGCACTACACTCCTGCGGTAGCCCTAAAGTGATACTTTTTTTTTTTTTTTGGTTAAAAATAACAAACATGCTATACTTACCTGCTCTGTGCAGTAGTTTGGCACAGAGCAGCCCTGAACCTCTTCTCGGGTCCCCCGTCAGTGCTCTTTGCTCCTCCCTCCTGCCGACAGCCCCAACAGCAAACAACTTGCTATGGGGGGCATCTGAGCCAAGCTGCTGCTCAGTGTGTCCATTTAGACAAGGACCAGCCCCCTTTCTTTTCTCATTGGCTCACTGACTTTGATTGACAGCAGCGGGAGCCAATGGATGCTTTTTCAGCCATTGAGGGAGAGTTCCGGACAGGCGAGGCTCTCGTTTAACATTGCTGGATGGAGATGGGGCTCTATTAGCGGGGCTGCTGCACAAAGGTTATTTTCTCTAAATGCAAAGAATGCATTAAGATAAAAAAAACTTCTGCCTTTAGAAACAAGGTAAAGTATATAGTATTTTTAGTGAGCACATATTTAAACTACTTGCTATTATATTGCATAGAATACCCATAAAAGAACCTGTGATTGAAGGCTCAGGAGATGACGGAAAACAGATCTTAGGGTCTTCACCATTTTAATTTGCTCACATACCAAAATGGTAATGAAGGTCATCGAGAGGGGGGTGGTGCAATGTGTGGTCCCACATGCACCACAGCAAGACATTACTTCATCAGGACCTTTTGACTGTAACAAGAGCTACAGTTTAATTTGAAAAGGAAAAAGATGTGCATTCAGTAAAATCAGTTCCACCATGAGTCGATGTTAACTTTTAACTCTCCTAGCTTAAAGTGTTTTTTCTTACCTAAATGCATTCTATGTATTAAGGTGAAAAACCTGTGTGCCGCAGCCTTCTAGACACCCCCCCCCCCCTTTCTTCCTGGAGCCCGATCCAATCCAGCAATGTGCACAAGCACAGCAGCTCCAGACACTGTTGCTCTCCTCATTGGACAAATTGATGGCAGCAGGTGACATTGGCTTCCACTGCTGTAAATCAAAAGCTGTGACACAGGAGCGGGGGGCAGTGCCGAGTCCTGCTGTCTATGTCAATAGGCACCCGATGAAGAGGAGGGGGCTGGAGCACCAGTGGAGGACCCCAGAAGAGGAGGATCAGGGCTGCTCTATGCAAAACCACTGCACAGAGCAGGTAAGTATAGGCTTGTTTGTTATTAAAAACACAAAAAACAAAAGAAAAAAGAAAAAACAGACGTTTACAACCTTTTTAAATACATACATATTTAAAATGGTCCTCAAATCTTTGCAGGACATGCATTAATAAATGGCATCAGAAACGGATACAGAGATTACTACTTTATGCATGCCAAAAAACCCAGTCCAAGGGTATTATGATCACCAGGCCTTTTACAATATTGCTTTTGCATACTTCGTTTTTTTTTTATCATCAAAAATGCTGCATTATACTTTTACTCACCTCTTTTGGCAAAGACATTAATTTATTCCTATCAACATTCAAATTGTTCAGCTTCTTCAATTTCCCAATGCTTCTTGGCAGAATCTGTGGTATAAAAACAGAGCGTTTGCATAAATCATGTGTTCTGGTCTGCAGAAAGATGCTAGCCTGAACAAGAGAAATATCAGGAAATATCAGCGAGTTTCTTCCAATTAATGTCATACTTCATATTATTTTGCATTAGATAAAAAGAAAAGAAACAAAATAAAAGGAAGAATAAAACAATGCAAGGTTGAACTTCAGGAACTATTCCACAAAATATCTAAATCTTTTAAAAATCTTTTTATGCAAGCGGATTATAGAATCTTTTACATTTAACAAAAAATAAATAAAAAATAATAATAATAATAATAATTCAGATGAAACACTACAAAAAAATAGCAATAATAAATTCACATTATGTACTTGAAGACTGGAGTTTCTATTTCATGCAAATTACTTTTACAGGACAAATTAGGTTTTCACTTGGCAGCAAAATGAAATGTCTTTTTTACAACAGAGAGGAGAAAACAATACACTTTGTTGTACAGTTTACCGATTTAAAGTAATAACCTAATATAGTCAATATCTTTGGAAGCAGCATTCTGTGATATAAACAAATGTCTGCAAAAACCACAGAGCTGAAGAAATGAATTGATGCCATTTGTAATATGGGGAGCCAGGAATCACTAGCCAGCTGCTTGTAAACATAAACAGCTTTAGTGTTCTCACAAAAACAAATAAAAAAACAGCTTTCTTCAGCAAAACAATCCATAATTCTGGTATAACAAAAATAACACAATGGCTCACCGCCAATATACTAGTGCTGCACCAGGGTTTAAGGTTCCCACCTGGTTCAGGGTCCTGCAAAGGCTGCCGGAGCTCAGTAAACAATGTCTCAGTTGCCACACACTTCTCACAGCTGTGAATTACTCCACTACATTTGACTGGTGGCGACTTTTATTGCTCCTTTTCAGGCCTCCCCTGCAGGCAAGTTTACAGTTTTGGGACCAAAAGGTCCTGTGGTCAGGGTTTGGAGGCTCCTTCCCTACCAAAGTTTCTGAGTCTCCGTATTCCGGGTCTCAAATAAAGACTTCTCTGACAGAAATGTAAACCAGTTCTTTCCTCTCCAAGTGGACTACCTCCAAAACCCCTCATCCTTCATGGGTGGAAACCCAGAGTATACAAAACATCTTTCTACTGTTCCCTTAAAGAGACCACAACCTGAATAACAAGGAAATATACCTCCTGTCCAGGACCCATCCTCAGCATCCTATCCATAGGCAGAAATACCTCTTGTAAAAAATAGATTTTTTTTTTTTTTAACATTTGAATGTCACCTTAACGTAAATTAGTCGTCTGACACAAGCATGCAACAGATTACTAAGTGAGAAAAGCCAAAAAAGTAATTCTCAATATATAATTTTCAATATGCTGCAAAATAAATCTTTAGCACACCCATGAAAAAAGAAAGATGGATCTTCAAGTCAGTAAGATTTTCTTCCAGCAGAGGCTCATATCGAATTCTTGTACTAGGATTCAGATCCTTTACATCTTAGCCTCCCTCTCCCTTTTACACCAGTGTCCCCTCCCCCCCTTTTTTTTTTTTTTACATCATAGCCCCTTTTCACAGTTTCCTCAGCCCCCCCCCCCTCACAATACAGACCCCCTTCACATCATCCTCAGTTCTCCCTTCACATTACAGCCCCCCTTATGCTTTCAATTACATTCCCCCTTTGCAGCAGTGAGTACCCCCTTACATCACACTTTCCTTTTCCAATCACCCCTCCCCCCTTCTGATCACAGCCCTCTCCCCCTTACAGTCCTACCTTACACAGCGGGCATGTTAACAAGAGGGTACTTGGTTGCTAGGCCTGTCCTGCATCCAAGCAAACTAATCACTAGCTTTCTAACTTGAAAAGTTTGGCATCTCCTGCTGTTGTGGAAATTGCATATTTAACAGTGGCTCACTAATGAAACCTTTCTTTTGTAAAGATTTGGAAGGAAGTTTGGCCAAGCCTAAACCCCCCCCCCTTCAAAGTCACTGTCCAAACAATGGATAAAAAGCCCTTTTGTCCTCAGGACAAATGGTGTTGGTTTGGGGGGATGGTATATTTCTTAATCACAAGTCTAAATGACTGCTCAAAGCTGCAAGAAGTCAGTCTCAAACGAAACATCCATGAAGCGATGACTGCTGACATTTCTCTGTGCCATGTGCTTGGAAAGCAAACGGGACTCCATGGCTGCAAACTTCTTTTAGTTAAGTATATTTGCTTTATCTTTATCTGTATCTGCTAGTCTTGTATTATGCTCCTAAATATTGTAATAGTTTTGTATGTACAGATTGTTTTTGCATAGTAAAAGCACATTTATATACCACAAAGGTCTAAGTTTCCTTGGTTGTACCGCAAAGTAACCCTTGCTAGAAAAACATTTGGGGGCTCCGCCGGAATTGCGCTATAAATTCAACTGAAACAGACCTGTTTGTTTTCTGTGGTGTGTTGTGTAGCTTGTGCTAGGTAAAAAATGCTGAGTAAGCTGTTTAGGAAAAGCAAGGCTGCAGAGGTTTCTGGTGTCCAGAAGGAAATGTGCAGTTTACCTATCTGGGCCAGAGACAATGAGTGGGAGTCTCTTGCTAAAGAATTTGCAAAGTATGCTTCTCCTTTGAATAAGACTTGGGGTGATAAAATCTCAGATCATTTTGTAGATTTTAGCCTTAAGGGGTTGGATTTAAGTAAAGCAGAGAAGAGGACAGTTTCCACAGTGGGCTGGTATTTTCTTCATGCTCTCTATACAGAATCACAGAGAAGGGAGAAGGCAGAGGCAGAAGTTAAGTTATTGAAAGACCAGCTAGCAGTTGCTTCAGAGTGTGTGCGTTCAACTGCTAGTAGGGCTGATTATTTTTAAGAGCGGTGTGCAGCCCTCATGACCAAATCAATTAATGCCTTAAGGAAAAGAAAGGGACGTAAACCTGTTAGTAAAGCCAGGGTACGTGCCATTGTCACTTCCCAAAACTGGGATTGTGAGGATGTCTCCTCCAATGATAGTGAGGATGAGGAGATAGTGTTTGAGGTTTCTGATGATGATCATCCAATGGGAAAGAAAAAGTGTGCCAGACCTCTCATTACTAAGCATAGGAAAAGGCAACATGATAGAGAGGATATGGCAGATGGGGAGGTGCATTATCGCAACCCCAGAGATGTTGAATTTGAAGAAGTCAGGGAGTTTACACAAACTGAACTCCATGAGCTGGCAAAATACAAAGGTCCGGGGAACCCCTATTGAGTTGGCTCTTACGTTTGTGGGATGAAGGGGCGTACAGTGTTGTTTTGTCAGGCAAGGAAGCAGTGGCTTTGGGAGTGTTAACCCATGATCCACAATTGCGTCAGGCCATGCGAAAAGCCCGAGAGTTTAGTGTGAATTTTTCACTCTTAGACCTCGTGAGAGATGGTATAGTCCGAGTATACGCTAATCCTAGTGACCTGGAAAATACCTACTCGGGGAGAACATTAAGAGAAGGTATTTCCAGGTTACGTGAGATGGGTTGTATAACCGGATTAAATACATTTCCAGAATGGATGGGTCCAGATATGGAACCCTTCACGTCTGCTCTGCGCTCTAAGCTAATGAAGTCTGCACCATTTAATCTCAGGGCTCCTTTATTGTCTTTGCTGGGAGGCCTGGGTTTAAACAGCAAAATTCATGAAGCAACAACCCTTTTAAGCCAGTTGGGGGAGCTAGAGGAGACTAAAACAAAACCTGTTAGGGCAGTAGATAAGGTCAGACAGGCAGAGAACAGGCTGAAAAGGACTTTTAAAGAGAAGAAAGGGAATGTGGGAGAGAAGACAGGAGGTGAAGAGAAAACCAGGCTAGTTATCTCTAGGAAACAAATGTGGGTAGACCTATTAAAAGGCAGGAGTACCTAAAAGTGAGATAGATGGCATCTCTACTGCAGAGATTTTGAAGCGGTGAAAACATTTAGTGGGGAAAACGGTCAGGGTTAGAAACACTACTCCTAGTGAAGATAACATCAGCCTAGATTTAGAGACAACAGAACAGACCCCTCCTGTTAGTCCCAAACCCATTCCCAAAACTGAACATGAACCCAAACCCAAATCCCTTTATCCTGGGGAGGAGTTAGAGAGAATTAGAAAAGGGGATTGGGAGGTTCCTTATTCTTTATGAAGGGAAGGTGGGTCTCCTGTAATAGCAGTAAGGACAGTGACAGCAGGAGACCGACGCCCATATGCACCTGTCACTGTATGGTGGGGGAAGTCGTCTCCTCCTACACATGTCATGGCTTTAGTGGATACTGGAGCTGAAGTTACACTTTTGCAAGGAGATCCTTCCCATCACAAAGGAGAAGTGATTTATGTAGACGGTTTGGGAGGGCAAACCACACCAGCAGTTAGGACACGGGTGAAATTGGCTATTGGCAAGGGACCAGGATTTTGGACAAATGTTTTGGTATCAGAGTTACCTGAAAATATTCTTGGGATGGATGTACTTCAAGGTCAGTCTATTCAGACTGAACAAGGTACATTCACATTCGGGTATCCTGATAAAACGTATCTGGTCAGGGCGGTGAAGGCTGTGGTCAGAGGTCATGCAAAATGGACCCCTGTCTTTATTTCTCCACTAGAGAAGCCAGTCTGTCTCAAGCAATACAGACTTCCTGGAGGCCACAAAGAAATTGGGGAGACTATTCATGAACTGTTAAGAGTAGGGATCCTTAGACCTGCTGTAAGTCCATTCTCATCTCCTGTGTTCCCAGTAAAGAAACCTGATGGGACATATAGAATGACTGTGGATTACAGAGGTCTAAACAAAGTGGCACCTCCATTAAAGTCAGCCGTACCTGATATGATCTCAATCATTGAGAAAATTGCTAAAGAGGCAGGAGAATATCATGCTGTGATAGACCTGGCTAATGCTTTCTTTTCGATTCCAATAGACCCAGAGTGTCAGAACCAGTTTTCCTTTGTGTGGAATGGCCGCCAGTACACTTTCACTGTCCTTCCTCAAGGATACCTTCATTCTCCAACAATTTGTCATGGACTGATTGCCCGAGATTTAAGCACCCTATATCTGCGCTGTGTTTCACTACATTGATGACATCATGATCTCTGGAACAAAGGAAGATGTAACTGAAGCACTGCACCTGCTGATACAGCACATGGAGAACAGAGGGTGGGCTATCAACAGAGACAAAGTCCAAGGACCTGCCACAGAGGTGAAATTCCTGGGAATGATGTGGACTGGGCCACAGAGGAAAATTCCAGAGACAGTTGTGCAAACTATCCAGGCATTGTTGCCACCTACTACCAAAAAGGAGGCGCAGAAGTTCATTGGAGTTGTGGGATTCTGGAGATCATTCATCCCACATCTTGGACTGATTCTGAGGCCTATATACAATGTCACAAGAAAAAAGACTGAGTTCACATGGGGTTCAGAGCAGCGGACCACATTCCTGGCTGCTAAAGAAGCCATTTTGCAGCATCAAGGATTGGGACCTGTGAGACAAGGAGTACCATTTCAGCTGGATGTAGTTGAGCAGGATGGTACAATAGCTTTGAGTCTGTGGCAGCCAAATGAAAAGAAGGGACTGAGAGCAATACCCATTGGATTTTGGTCCAAACAACTTACAAGGGCACAGAAGAGATACACGCCCCTAGAGAAGTACCTGTTTGGGGCCTACAAAGCACTTCAACACGTAGAGACCATTACAGGAAAGGACACAGTCACCATCCATACTGCATTGCCAATAGCAGGATGGGTGAGAGATGATGGACTGACCACTAGGGCAGCTGTAGCCCAGAACCAAACACTAATGAAATGGAAATGGTACCTTCAAGAAAGAGGGGGTATTGCAGCTGGGGATGTCAGAGACATTTCAAAACAGTTGGCTGGGCTTGTCACTTTTACCAGCACCCATACAGAAGAAGAAATTCCTGTGCTGCAGTCATCCCCCATTCACGAGGCTCCACCCTTTGAGTCTCTGTCAGATAAGATGGAGTCAGCATGGTTCACTGATGGTTCAGCCATAGTCACCTCGTCTGGGCGTAAATGGACAGCAGCAGCCTACAACCCGAGTACAGACACAGTCCTGCAGGAGACCGGAATTGGAGGGTCCAGTCAGTATGCAGAGTTGAAAGCTGTAGTGAGGACTCTTCAGGAGGATCTTTCTTCCCATGTTACTATCTACACTGACAGCTGGGCGGTCTTTAAAGGACTGACAACTTGGATGCCCACGTGGAAGTCCAATGAATGGCTGATTCATGGAAAGGTGGTGTGGGGAGGCAAGGAAGTCTGGGACTTCATCTGGAAGGAAGCTCACTCCCGCACCATAAAAGTGGGGCATGTTGATGCACATGTGCCCCTGGTCCCAGACTTTGAGAACTATTGCAGAGTGGCAGACGAAATTGCCAAGGTGAATGCAGTTGTGCCAATTGATCCTGTCTTGATGAACTTGGCCAACTGGGCCCACAAGCAATCTGGACATTTGGGGCAGAAAGCCACATATGAATGGGCACAGCAAAGAGGATTGCCCATATTAATGGACATGATAAGGACTGTAATAGGCAACTGTACAGTGTGTGGAGAAGTGCGACAATGGCCATTGCAAAAGTACTCCACCGGGTCGATTAAGAGGGGAGAGAGGCCTGCAGAGATTTGGCAGATTGACTTAATCGGTCCTCTGCCCCAGGGAAACAATGGACTGAGGTATTGTTGCACTGCAGTGGACACCTTTTCAGGACTTTTGTTTGTTCATCCTTGCAAACGTGCAGATCAAGCCGCAACAGTTCAACTGCTACAGAAAATTGTTGCTGCGTATGGCTGTCCCAAACAAGTCCAAAGTGATAACGGCTCACACTTCACCGGATCAATAGTACAGCAATGGGCCAAAGATTCTGGAGTGTACTGGTTGTGCCACATCCCATACCATCCACAGGCAGCTGGTTTGATTGAAAGATACAATGGGCTATTGAAGGACCAGATACGCAAACTTACACCCACATGTACACTAAGGGGGTGGGATCAGGTCCTCACACAGGCAGTCATGTTAAATTCTAGGCCATTAGCCAAAAGCACACCATATGAAAGAATGGTTGGGGCTGGGGTGCAGATTCCACAGCTAGAGTGCAGAGTTCAGTATTTACACAAGGTTCCTGAAAGAACAGGGTTTAACAGGTACCAAGTTACTGCTTCCCATGACATAGAAACCAAGAGTGACGTATCTGAAGCTGAAGCCTATCTAGGAATGAGAGGGAATCTGGCAGGAAGGTTTGAAGTTATATTTGCATTGGCAGATGAGCTTCAGGACAGTGGCTGGGACTCTGATTGGTTAGTGGATACTTCCCAGCAAGAGTGGAAACTGAGGCTCTATAATATCAAACCTTCCAAAATAAACAGCAGTGATCTTCTGGGAAATATCAGTATATTTCCTCTCCTCCCTATTGATGTTCTTTGGGAGGATCAGAAGTGGATACAGGCAGGTGGAAAAGTGTTGGTCAGAGATCCAGGCAAGAAGTCAGTTAGAGGAGAGATTGTAGCTGAAGGGCCGGGGTCTACTGTATATGTATTATTAGAAGGAACAGATAATCCGCTTTGTTTTCCACTCCACAGGCTGTCTCCGATTTGATCCATAGGAAGACCAGAGAAAGTGGTTACATGATGGACAGAATGATGGAAGACCGCAAGAGCTATGGAGAGCAAGGCCTTTTGATGTATTACAAGCCTGGACTTGTTTTATAAAGAACGTTAGATTGGACTTTTCTAATGAACTTTTAGCCAAAGACTGAAATACCTTCATAGTTATAGGAGGGGGTTGTATTTTAGTTAGTTCCCCCATTGTGTTTTATTTAAGATAAACCAGGGGGTGGGAGAATTATTAGATGTCTTTATGTAAAGTTGGAGGCATTATGTCATTTGTGAGCCAAGGGGTGGAGTGTTGTGGAAATTGCATATTTAACAGTGGCTCACTAATGAAACCTTTCTTTTGTAAGGCTCCATGTACACGGGACGTTGGAAATGGCCGTTTAGGAGCAGTTGGGCGTTTTTTTCAGAAGCCCCTGAACCCATCTACATTTTATCTTATCTGTCCATGTACACAGGGTCGTTTACAGTCATTTGCAGGCAGTTGCGTTCAGGGACTGTTTTTAGAACGCAATTATTTGCATTCGAACGTGTGTTCGCGTTTTTCCATTTTAAAGGGGAATAATTTTTTTGACCTCTAGGAACGCTTCTAAACGCAAACGCCCGCAAACGCTGCTAAACGCCCGCTAAACGCGGGTACAAACGCGACCGAACTGACGTTTCAAACGTCCTAAAAATTCCAGCATTCAAAAGGGACTTTTAACAACTTCCCGTGTACATGGAGCCTAAAGATTTGGAAGGAAGTTTGGCCAAGCCTAACCCCCCCCCCCCCTTCAAAGTCACTGTCCAAACAATGGATAAAAAGCCCTTTTGTCCTCAGGACAAATGGTGTTGGTTTGGGGGGATGGTATATTCCTTAATAACAAGTCTAAATGACTGCTCAAAGCTGCAAGAAGTCCGTCTCAAACGAAACATCCATGAAGCGATGACTGCTGACTTTTCTCTGTGCCATGTGCTTGGAAAGCAAACGGGACTCCATGGCTGCAAACTTCTTTTAGTTAAGTATATTTGCTTTACCTTTATCTGTATCTGCTAGTCTTGTATTATGCTCCTAAATATTGTAATAGTTTTGTATGTAGAGATTGTTTTTGCATAGTAAAAGCACATTTATACACCACAAAGGTCTAAGTTTCCTTGGTTGTACCGCAAAGTAACCCTTGCTAGAAACGCACGCAAAACACCTGCTTTCTGTCCAGACAGGCAATTTTTTTTTTCTTTGTAGGTAAAACACACACACAAGCAACATACATACAAGCAGCAATTTGATTGCATTGTCTTACAATAATTATATTGTTACTGTAGCCTTAAGGGGGAGCTCCAGCCTCCCTCTCCAAAAAAACAAAGTCAGCAGCTACAAATTCTGTAGCTGCTGACTTTTAATACAGTGCCTTGCAAAAGTATTCGGCCCCCTTGAACTTTGCGACCTTTTGCCACATTTCAGGCTTCATACATAAAGATATAAAACTGTAATTTTTTTGTGAAGAATCAACAAGTGGGACACAATCATGAAGTGGAATGAAATTTATTGGATATTTTAAACTTTGTTAAATAAAAAACTGAAAAATTGGGCATGCAAAATTATTCGGCCCCTTTACTTTCAGTGCAGCAAACTCTCTCCAGAAGTTCAGTGAGGATCTCTGAATGATCCAATGTTGACCTAAATGACTAACACCAGGCAGGTCCGAGATACTGTTGTGGAGAAGTTTAAAGCCGGATTTGGATACAAAAAGATTTCCCAAGCTTTAAACATCCCAAGGAGCACTGTGCAGGCGATAATATTGAAATGGAAGGAGTATCAGACCACTGCAAATCTACGAAGACCTGGCCGTCCCTCTAAACTTTCAGCTCATACAAGGAGAAGACTGATCAGAGATGCAGCCAAGAGGCCCATGATCACTCTGGATGAACTGCAGAGATCTACAGCTGAGGTGGGAGACTCTGTCCATAGGACAACAATCAGTCGTATACTGCACAAATCTGGCCTTTATGGAAGAGTGGCAAGAAGAAAGCCATTTCTTAAAGATATCCATAAAAAGTGTTGTTTAAAGTTTGCCACAAGCCACCTGGGAGACACACCAAACATGTGGAAGAAGGTGCTCTGGTCAGATGAAACCAAAATCAAACTTTTTAGCAACAATGCAAAACGTTATGTTTGGTGTAAAAGCAACACAGCTCATCACCCTGAAAACACCATCCCCACTGTCAAACGTGGTGGTAGCAGCATCATGGTTTGGGCCTGCTTTTCTTCAACAGGGACAGGGAAGATGGTTAAAATTGATGGGAAGATGGATGGAGCCAAATACAGGACCATTCTGGAAGAAAACCTGATGGAGTCTGCAAAAGACCTGAGACTGGGACGGAGATTTGTCTTCCAACAAGACAATGATCCAAAACATAAAGCAAAATCTACAATGGAATGGTTCACAAATAAACATATCCAGGTGTTAGATGGCCAAGTCAAAGTCCAGACCTGAATCCAATCGAGAATCTGTGGAAAGAACTGAAAACCGCTGTTCACAAACGCTCTCCATCCAACCTCACTGAGCTCGA
The DNA here is from genome assembly GCF_965119305.1 of Pelophylax lessonae. Classification (NCBI taxonomy): domain Eukaryota; kingdom Metazoa; phylum Chordata; class Amphibia; order Anura; family Ranidae; genus Pelophylax; species Pelophylax lessonae. The sequence goes on along the minus strand of NC_138770.1, from coordinate 330,345,006 downwards.
GCTGTTTTGCAAGGAGGAATGGGCAAAAATTTCAGTCTCTCGATGTGCAAAACTGATAGAGACATACCCCAAGCAACTTACAGCTGTAATCGCAGCAAAAGGTGGCGCTACAAAGTATTAACTTAAGGGGGCTGAATAATTTTGCACGCCCAATTTTTCAGTTTTTTATTTGTTAAAAAAGTTTGAAATATCCAATAAATTTCTTTCCACTTCACGATTGTGTCCCACTTGTTGATTCTTCACAAAAAATTACAGTTTTATATCTTTATGTTTGAAGCCTGAAATGTGGCAAAAGGTCGCAAAGTTCAAGGGGGCCGAATACTTTCGCAAGGCACTGTATGTACTTCTCGTGTTTTTTTTTGTTTTGTAGTCCACAGGGGTCAGATATAGAGATCATTTTTATACAGGATAGGCAGGATAGATTGGAGGAGGGAATAGTTAGGGTTTGGCTTGAATTCCACTTTAAGGTCTCCCATTTATACATAGTGTAGATCTGAGTGACTTATCCCTTCCTCCTCTACAGTTTCAGTCAGTATGGGCAGATTTTATCTTTAGAACAATTCTCTGTGAAATCTCTGTCATGAGTGCACACTACTAAATATTTACCTTTAAAATAAAGATTTTATTCACATAGCAACACTAAAGATCTAAAACAGTTAAAAAAAAAAAAAAAAAAAAAAAAAAAAAAAAGGTAACAAATGATAGACCAAATAAAGAAAAAAAAATTCCAAGCAAAAACGACCTAATCAAAAGCGATTGCATTAACATAACTACACCAAAATAAGTAAAGATGTCTCTAGATCAGTAACATAATCAACTTCAAATCTCATACTGCAGTGAAGATTCACAGTGACCTACTAAATGCCCTTACAAAACATTTGCCAGGTTGAACACTGTTGAAAGAACAAATATCTGTCAATGCAAATTATTCTAATGTTTCAAGCAAAAGTGCAGCAAGGGCAGCTTTAACAGTTTACAAATTAAAGCAGTGCTGTGGAACAAATGCATTTGACAGCGTACTTTTTATTTGCATGCTAATCATGATATTTGATGCTATGCAAAGGCAGACCGCAAGAATCAAAACATCCTTTCTTTTATCAACTAGACAGCATACCCAGTCAGGTTATATTGAAAGAGCCAATATGAATAGAAATAGCCTTGAACTTTAAATACAAATATGTTTGCTTTATTTAAATAAATTTGATTTCCATAACAAACTCAAAATAACAAGGATATTCTTCACTGAAGCCTATCGCTTCAAGAGCAATGTTTTTGTACACATGGTAAAATGCACATTTTAGGCCTGAAGATTCGTTTAAACTTCCAAATAGCATTTATTTTCTGAAAGCAGACACCGTGGAGAATACCATTGGTGGTAATTTTTTTTTTCTTTGAATTTTTTGGTGTCACACGGGATTAGCACAATGGTTTATCAAATGCATATTTTCTGCAAAAAATAAAAAATTAAAGATGCATGCACCTGTAAAACAATGAAGTATCCATAGGCGACACTATAAAACCCAATAAGCTATTAGTTTTAAGTTCAATGTGAACAATGGCCATAGACTTCTTACTATCACCCCAGCATGTGTACTGATATACTGTATAACATGTAGCCCAACAGTTCATTCTCGTACACATGCATTTAAAGATGTATGCGAGAGTACATGGGGGGGGGGGGGGGGGGTTTCGTTCTGCATCGTGATCCATTAGCCATTTCCCCAGCCAGCAGTCCCAGAGAATGACAGGAAGCGGAAGTGACAGTACGCAGGTTGCTTCCTAGTTCAGTCACCGGAGGAGGGGGTTCATCCACCCTACCCAGCAACACCTGGCATTGTGGGGCAAATAATGCCATGGAGGAGGGGGGGGGCTTTGCCTGTGGAATGGATTGGGCAGATGGTTACAGAAGAAAGTTGACAGCTTGTGGAATACACACATTCCTGGCAGCTGTGTAACAGCAGAGAAATGGTTACGAACAATGGGTGGAGAAAAATGAAGAAAATGTTGCTGCTCCCAAACTCTCTCCATAATAATGGTGTACAGAGCGTGGCCCCTGAAACACATAACCAGAGGATGTACACCTGGTCACTGTGAGGTGTTCGGCATTGTGGGAATTATTGGCATAGTGTGGCTAAAAAAGTTTTTATATAATTGGCAGATGATTGATGGAATATATCATTTCCCAGATTAAGTGAATTTAAAGGAGTTTTATAGTCAAAAGGTTTTTTATCCTAATGCATTCTATGCATTGTCAAAAGGTCTTCTGTGTGCAGTAGCCCCCACAGCCCCCCTTATACTTAGCTGAGCCCCCTCTCTTATCCAGCGATGTCCACAAATGCCTTAGCTGTCCAGGACTCTCTTCCGATTGGCCGAGACACAGCAGTGGCGCCATTGGCTCCCCCTGCTGTCAAATTTAGACAAATCGGGAGAGAGAGAGGGCAGGGCCAAATGGAAGCTCCATGTCTGAATGGATACAGAGCTGCAGTTAGACTCGGGTGCCCCATAGCAAGCTGCTTCCTGTGGGGGCACTCCACAGAAGGGAGGGGCCAGAAGCTCCAGCCAGGGACCAGAGAAGAGGAGGATCCAGGCTACTCTGTGCAAAACCAACTGCACAGAAGAGGTAAGTAGAATATATGGGTTATTTTAATAGAAAAAAAAAGAGAGAATTTACAATTGCTTTAAAGCTTATTCACCTATCATTTTTGTGAGTACATTTTTATTATCCTTTTTTAATAAAACATGCAAGAATCTTCACTGTGCACTGTGTGTTTTGTGTTTGTTTGACTGACTCACTGACCAAATCAAAAGCAGGCAACAGAACAGCTTAAGGTAACAGTGTTTTATACAAAGCACATGTCTACAGGTCTGAAAAAAAATAAAAGAAATGGTTTGTTTACATAGGGACTGCGGATTATTTTATTGTCACAGCAGGCAGTATGTGCAGGATGGGAGTGTAGCGGGTATGACAGCAGACAGTAGTGCAAGAGAGGAGGGTACATCGAGAAAAGTATGTGTAGGATGAGTGAGGAGGATACACCAGCAAACAGTAGTACAGGAAAGGAGGGTGGAGGGCACATTGAGGGAAGTATGTGTAGGTTGAGTGAGGAGGATACACCAGCAAACAGTAGTACAGGAGAGGAGTGTGGAGGGTACATCGAGAGAAGTATGTGTAGGATGAGTGAGGATACACCAGCAAACAGTAGTACAGGAAAGGAGGGTACATCGAGAGAAGTATGTGTAGGATGAGTGAGGAGGATACACCAGCAGACAGTAGTACAGGAGAGGAGTGTGGAGGGTACATCGAGAGAAGTATGTGTAGGATGAGTGAGGAGGATATGCCAGCAGACAGTAGTACAGGAGAGGAGTGTGGAGGGTACATCGAGGGAAGTATGTGTAGGATGAGTGAGGAGGATATGCCAGCAGACAGTAGTACAGGAGAGGAGTGTGGAGGGTACATCGAGGGAAGTATGTGTAGGATGAGTGAGAAGGATATGCCAGCAGACAGTAGTGCAGGTGAGGAGTGTGCATAGAAAAAAAAAAATACCCACTGAAGATTAACCACTTGCCTACCGTGCACTTAAACCCCCTTCCCATCCAGACCAATTTTTAGCTTTCAGCGCTCTCACGCTTTGAATGACAATTGCGCGGTCATGCTACACTGTACCCATATGAAATTTTTATCATTTTTTTCACACAAATAGAGCTTTCTTTTGGTGGTATTTGATCATCTCTGGGTTTTTTATTTCTTACAAAAAAAAAAGAAAAAAGACAGAAAATTTTGAAAAAAAATACGTTTTTCTTATTTTCTGCGAGTAAATTTTGAAAATAAATACATTTTTCTCCTTCACTGATGTGCGCCGATGAGGCGGCACTGATGGGCACTGATAGGCTGCACTTATGGGCACTGATGAGGTGGCACTTATGGGCACTGGTGAGGAGGTACAAATATGCTGCACTGATAGGTAGCACTGATAGGCGGCACTGGTGGGCACAGAGGTGGCACTGCTGGGCACTGAGAGGTGGCACTGCTGGGCACTGAAAGGCACTGATGGACACTGACGGGTGGCACTGATGAGCACTGATGGGCGGCACTGATGGGCAGTACCATCACTGCCCACACTCAGTGCCCATAGTGCTGCCAGTCAGTGCTCATCAGTGCCCAGATGAGCAGGCACTGGTGGGCACTGACTGGCAGCACAATGGGCACTGGTGGAGGGCACTGTGGGCACATTTTATTTTATTTACCTCCTGTTGTAATCAGGGCACTGGTGATCAGTGCCCTGATTACATTCTTCTGTGTCCCCGAACGGCTGATCATCTCTGCTCCTTCCTCACACGCAGTCTCTGTGTGAGGAAGAGAGCTGGCGATGAGAGATGATCTCATATGTTTACATATGAGATCATCTCTCATTGCATGGGCCGATCACGTGGTAAATGGCCGCTGTGATTGGCCATTTACCACGATCTGTGATTGGCTGTGTCCAAGGGACACGGCCGACACAGATTTTCCCCGATGCGCGCTCTGCGGTTACATCACAAGCCACACCCCTTGACAGTTAGAATCACGCCCCTAGGGACACACTTAACTCCTTGATCACTAATAAAGTTAACCACTTCCCTGCCAGTGTAATTTTTACAGTAACAGTGCATATGTATAGCACTGATTACTGTAGTAATGTCACTGGTACCCCCAAAAGTGTAAAAAATGTCAGTCAGGGGTCCGGCGCAATGTCGCCGTCCCGCAAAAAAAAAAAACAACAATAAAAATGACATAAATCTTTCCTGTAGTTAGTAAACGCAATAACTTTTGCGCAAACCAATCAAAAAACGCTTATTGTGATTTTTTTTACCAAAAATATGTAGCAAAAAACAAATTGGCCCAGGTGATCAAATACCACCAAAAGAAAGCTCTGTTTGTGGGAAAAGGACGTCAATTTAATTTGGGTATAGCGTCGCACGACCGCGCACTTGTCCGTTAAAGTCACGCAGTGCCGAATCGCAAAATAGGCCCTGGTCTTTGAGCAGCCAAATCCTCCGGGGCTTAAGTGGTTAACTGACCAAAAGTTCAATAAGAAAGATTTTTAACACTACAACAGAAGCACAATGGGCCAGTGTGAAAACATACATAGAATTTAAAGGGGTGCATTTTTCTTGAGCTTTTCTAGTATTAAAGATGCCAATAATGTCCGAAAACAAATTCATATTCATTTGAACTCTTGATATTAATTAAAAAGTCAAATAATATATACAAAAATGTTTTAAAAACTGTCATTTTTGGTTTTTCGGCCAAGAGCATCCTGCATTTTCGATTTCGGCACACCTCTAAGAGCAACATCACTAGCATTGATATATTTAATAGAGAAAATTACAAATTCACTAGACCAGAAACAATATATAGTTGGGAATTCAGAGACTTAAAAAAAAGCATTTGATAAAATAAACCATGACATATTTAGTAAACTAGAATGTTATGGTATTCGGGGTAAAGTGTTAGACTGGGTGAGGAGTTATTTGACTAACAGGAGGCAGTTTGTGAGATTGGGTGATTATTCTTCATCATGTTTGGACATTACATGTGGCGTCAGTGTTGGGTCCTAAATTGTTTATTCTTTAAATCATTGATTTATGTATGGTGTCAAAAGTATTGAAGATGGTGTTATTTACTGATACTAATATTTTTTGTTCAGGCAATGATTTGCAGTCTCTAATACAGGAGATTAATATAGAATTGAGGAGATTGAATTCATGGTTTGATAGAAATAAATGGTTATTAAATCTGAACAAAACAAGAGTAATACCTTTTGGGAATTGCAGAATTAACACAAATATATATTCAGATGGAAGGGGTTAATATTGAAAGAGTGAATGAAATTGAATTTCTTGGGTGATAATAGATTATTAAATTTGTTGGAAATCACATATTAAGCATGTGCAATCCAAAGGATCCAAAAGCATAGCAGTTTTAAATAAAAGTATGACATGTTCTGGATTATAAATCACTCTGTATTTTATATTGTTCAATAGTACTTCCAAATCTTAATTACTGTGCAGAAAAGAAAGTAATACGGAATATTTATGTGGTAGAATATAGGGATCACACAGGCTTGCTATTCTTACAGTTAAAACTCCTAAAATTCAAGGACATGGCACAATTACAGACTGCACAAAAATTAAGCAAAAAACTATTTACTACAAGAAAATATACAACAGCTATTTATTGCAAAGGATGGAAGTTAAAATCTAAGGGGAATAATTAAAGAGGTTGTATACCTACAAAAATAAAAACCTGAAAGACAAAGGCATAATAGTATGCATCGCATACTAGCTCATTATGAAATACTTCCCTTATAACGAAGTCCCCGCAGCAACACCCGCTCAGTGCCGACACGTTCGGCAGTCTTCCTTCCTGGTTCACATCCTCCGACCATCTGATTGCCCTGAGCCACGATGACGTTCCTTCAGAGCGCATGCGCCAGTGATGTCACTGGCTGCATGCAAAGTAAATATCTCCAAAACAGTGCATGTTTAGGAGATATGTACAGTACCTATAAGTAAGCCTTATCATAGGCTTACCTATAGGTACAAGTTACAGAGGAAGTTTTACGTCCGGTTTAATTTTAGGGCTCTGACTGCGCAGACAACTAGGAAAAGCTTCTGCATTTTTACTTGCGGAGTGAAACTGTGGAACAGTTTCAATGTGGAGCTCAAGAAATGGATAAATATAAACCAGTTTAAAAAGAGGTATAAAGAAGCTATATTCTCAAGGTATAAGAATGAAGGTGTTTGAGCCATTATTGTGTGTTTAATAATATTGGGATTTATTTTAATGGGTTTTTTTTTTCCTTGTATTTTTTTTTTTTTTTCGTTTTGTTTGGGTGTGTATGTGCATGTATGTATGCATATATGTGTAGGATTGTGTAGTTAAATTATTGGTAATTGGTATATTCTATTTGAAATATTCATAATTGTATGACTTTATAGTAATGGGACATTGAATAGTTTATTATTAAATTATGGAGAAGGGGTGGGATTTGATAAGTTTGTTCTTCTTTCCATTCCTTTTCGGATAAGGAAACTCAATTTTTTATGGTTCCTTTTTTTGTCTTCTTTTGTAACTAGTTTTTTGTGATTGTCTACTACTGAACAATTATTTTTTTTTCCATGTTCAAAATAAATTTTCCCATCTCGACAGTCAGTGGAGATGGGACTGTTATTTTGCATTCTGCACTGAATAAATCACATGCACTGGAGACTGGGTGCTGAGGGTTTAATGCACTTGCACTGGGAACAGAAGGATTATTACACATGCACCCATTGTTTTCAGAAAAAGAAATAAGGCCTTTAAAGAAAAGAATACAATCCAACATGGTGGAGGTTCACTGATGTTTTAGGGTTGCTTTGCTACTTCAAGCACTGGATATCTTGACTGTGTGCATGACATTATGAAATATGAAGACTACCAAAGAATTCTTTAGGGCTCAGTGTCAGAAAGTTGGGTCTCAGTCAGAGGTTATCGGACTTACAGCTGGACAATGACCCAAAGCACACATCAAAAAGCACCCAGAAATAGTTTAGGACAATAGAGCTGGAGAGTACAAGCAATGAGTCCAGATCTTAATCCCATAGAGCACCTGTAAAGAGATCTCAAAACAGCAGTTGGAAAAAGGAACCCTTCCAATCTGAGAGCCTTGGGCAGTTGGCAAAAAAAGAGTGGTACAAAATCCCACTAGAAAGGTGTAAAATGGTTACAGTAAGCAATTCAGTTATTTTGCCAAGGGGTATGCTACCAAATATTGAATTGAGACAATAATTTTGTCCAGTCCATTTTTGTAGTTTTTGCATGGAGAGTGTCAGATATGGCTTTTTGTTTCTCCACTTTTTTTGTGTCATACCAATTAGGGCTGCGCATCTTCACTTATCTCGCGATTCGATGCGATTACGATTATTAGGGTCGCGATTCCATACGATTCGATTCCGCGATGCATCACGATTACTATGGGGACCCTTTTCTAAAGGGGGATCTATGGTGACCCTGCTCTAAAGGCGGATCTATGGGGACCCTTCTCTAAAGGGGGATCTATGGGGACCCTTCTCTAAAGGAGATCTATGGGGAGCCTGGGCCTGTCCTAAAGGGGATCCAGGGGAACTGAGCTCTAAAGGGGGGTCTATGGGGACCCTGCTCTAAAGGGGGATCTATGGAATAGATCCCCTTTAGTGCAGGGTCACCATAGATCCCCCTTTAGAGCAGGCCAGCATCCCCAGAGATCCCCCTTTAGTAGAGCAGGTCCCCTCATAGATCCCCCTTTAGAGCAGGCCACATCAGGTTTGAAGAGTTACCTGATGCTAGTTGTAGTACCGTAGGCCCTGGTAAGGAGGAATGCTGGGCTCTGTAGTCCCCCTAGTTGTAGTATAGCAGGCTCTGGTAAGGAGGAATGCTGGGCTCTGTAGTCCCCCTAGTTGTAATATAACAGGCTCTGGTAAGGAGGAATGCTTGGCTCTGTACAGAGCTACAGAGCCAAACATTCCTCCTTACCAGGGCCTGTTATACTACAACTAAGGGGACTACAGAGCCCAGCATTCCTCCTTACCAGGGCCTACTGTACTACAACTAGGGGGACTACAGAGCCCAGCATTCCTCCTTACCAGGGCATACTGTACTACAACTAGGGGCACTACACAGCCCAGCATTCCTCCTTACCAGGGCCTGTTATACAACAACTAGGGGGACTAAAGAGTCTGACCACAGCGTGCCCCCAGATTGACCACAGTGTGCACCCTTTTAATGCCAGAGTGACCAGTGTGCCCCCAGATTGATCACAGCGTGCCCCCAGATTGACCACAGTGTGCCCCCAGAGTGACCACAGTGTGCCCCCAGATCGACCACAGTGTGCACCCTTTCAATGCCAGAGTGACCAGTGTGCCCCCAGATTGATCACAGCGTGCCCCCAGATTGACCACAGTGTGCCCCCAGAGTGACCACAGTGTGCACCCTTTCAATGCCAGAGTGACCAGTGTGCCCCCAGATTGATCACAGTGTGCCCCCAGATTGACCACAGTGTGCCCCCAGAGTGACCACAGTGTGCACCCTTTCAATGCCAGAGTGACCAGTGTGCCCCCAGATTGATCACAGCGTGCCCCCAGATTGACCACAGTGTGCCCCCAGAGTGACCTCAGTGTGCACCCTTAAATGCCAGAGTGACCAGTGTGCCCCCAGAGTGACCACAGCGTGCCCCAGATTGACCACAGTGTGCACCCTTTCAATGCCAGATTGACCAGTACACTTACCTGCAGTGGCAGGCGTCTTCTCCTCGGTCCTCCCGCCTCCTCCGAGTCCTCTGCAGCCCCCGCTCTCCTCGGTCCTCCCGCCTCCTTCAAATCCTCGGCCACAAACGATCCACTGCTCTCCTCGGTCCTCCTGCTCCTTCGAGTCCTCGGCCACTCACGATCCCCCGCTCTCCTCGGTCATCCCGCTCCTTCGAGTCCTCGGCCACACACGATCCCCCGCTCTCCTCGGTCCTCCCGCTCCATCGAGTCCTCGGCCACACATGATCCCCCGCTCTCCTCTGTCCTCCCGCTCCTTCGAGTCCTCGGTCACACATGATCCCCCGCTCTCCTCGGTCCTCCCGCCTTCTCCGAGTCCTCCGCAGAATCACTCCACTGACGAGGAGGGCAGAGCCGCAGAGCATAGGCTAGGCAGGCAGTGGGCGGTCCGACCGGCGCCCAGCCGGAACTTCATGTGCAGTGCAGCGGTTCATGATGCGACGCGACGCTTCTTCATGTATACCCCGCCCCCGGAAGTGACGTCATTAGAATAATCGTTTATTCAACCACCCCGAATCGATGCAGAATCGCAAAGGGTTGCATCGCGATGCATCGATTCGGCGATTATATTCAGCAGCCCTAATACCAATACAAATAAATAAAATACATGAAAATGCCTAAACATTTGTAATTGCAACAATTTTCTGGGCAAAGTGATGCATTATTGGACAAATGCAGGGGTTCCAATATTTTGGCCATGACCGTAGATATAAAAGAAAGCAACATACAGACAGAACCGTACACCAGAGTACATGCACAAGATCTCCCCACAGTTCCTCTATGTAGACAAGGGCAAACCCTCAGCTACAAGCACCATATGAATCTTCATTAGAACAGGAAGGAGACCCAGGCTAACAGTACAGCAATTATCAAACATCAATACACATAGAAAGAAAAAACCTTCACCTGACATGTAGACACCGAGGATCAGGCAGAGGTGGGAATCGCAACATTTCAGAGTAAAAACCCCCTAAAATCTCACAGTTGGATTTCACTTGAGAAAGGGTTTTTACACCGAAACATTGTGATTCCCACCTCTGCCCGATCCTGTGTTTTGAAATACATTATGAGACTGTATGGAGCTTTACATTAGGCTAAAAAAGACAGGAGGGCTGGAGGAATCTGCGTCCATTTAGGTCTGTTTGTACTACTACTACTTGTACATGTAACATGTATGTCCCTATATGTAACAGCATGTTCTATTTTTCCCTATGGAAGATGAAGCTGTAAGTTACAGTGCCTTGGTGCGCACAAGAGTTTGCATTATCCCAAAAAGAAGCATTTACTTATTTTCTTCTTGCTTTGCGCTTACCTGACGTGTGTGTGTGTGTGTCAAAACACAAACATGATCACAGTCCATCATAAATTGCAGCAACAAGCATAAGTGTAATATATTGTGCTTGTTCTGGAACAAATGGCTCCAAAGGTCTAACTTCAGATTAATGAAAAAGGAGAAATTCTTCAATATTGGCACTTTAACATTGGTTTGCATAGTGACATTTCAGCTGTAGTAAACACTACTCTAAAGTTAATTAGAACTAGAAATAAAAACAGAGTAATTAATTTACAAATCCTCACTTTTAATGAAATAAATAGCCTTCAGAGCTGGAATATGAGAAGTTACATTTCTGCTTTGTAGAAATATGCATCATATTCATTACTTTTCGAAAGGTTAGCATTAAGCATTAATATACTCAGTGACACATTAGATAAAAACCGTGATGAATACTGTCCAAACAATATTTTCATAAAATAAAAGTCATAATGACGAACACTGATGAACACTGTCATCTGAAGTACATTTTGCTCACTTTATCTATCCTGAAGTGTTTTCATGCCTTTAAAAGTCAAAAGTGTAGCAGATACACTCAAGAGAAAAAAAAAATTCAATAACCAATTCTTGGGGTATAGCCAAACTAGTTGGGGCACTGCAGCAAAAAAACTTGAACTTGGGCATCACAATGTTTCATCATATTATAATCATTATTTGAACATCATAGTAAACTTGAGTACTTTAACATCTTCAAGGCAATTAGTGACAGGTACTCCCAGAGACAATATCATTTATATATGACAAAGTCCCTCAACTGAGCTAAGTTATTGGCTAGTCCTAATAGATGAAAACTACCTAACATAGTTTAGTACAGATAGTGCAAAATACAGCTCAACCACTTGAAGACCAGGCCTATTCTGACACTTTATTTACATGTAAAAAAATCTGTATTTTTTTGTTAGAAACACACACACACAATCTATCCACACACACACACACATATATATACACATACACATACACACACACACACACACACACAAAATACCTCACATGTGGTGCAAATAACCTTTACATATGCATGCGCAACCCACATATTCGTTCGCCGCTGTGCGTGAGCACTGGGGGATGGGGCGCTTTAAAAAAAATCTTAATTTTATTTTACATTAATTCTTTAATTTTTATCACTTATTGCTCTCACAAGCAATGTACACATTCCTTGTGGCAGCAATAGGCAGTGACCGGTACTTCTTATGGAGAGATCTGGGGTCTATTGGACCCCATATGTCTCCTCTGCTCTTAAATGCATTTGATCACACCATCAGTGTGAAAAATTAGGCTTTTACATCCGGGGAAACTGAAAGTGACAAAAATACTTGTTGCTTCCGGTCTCAAAGATCATAGAGGTGATTGGAGACCATCCAGTTTCTGATCACCTGTATTGTAAGCTGGCACGATCACCAGATCAGATACCGGGCTCCCCACTGGGATGGGAGAGCCCAAGGAGGCACTGGAAGGCTGCGGAGGGGGGTGACACCCCTTTCACCACCTGTAAAAGCAATCCATCGACAAATTAGTCAGGGGGGTTGCTTTCACTTCGTAGAGCTTCAACAGCTGTAAAAAAACAATACTGGGGTTATGGCAGACTGCCATATCCCCGCTATAACCACTTGCAGTCAATACATGTACACGATTTACTTGCAAGTGGTTAAAGGCATTCGAAATCTTCTCTGCATCTTCTGTTTTTCCACTGCATAAGATGTGCATTAATCACGTCATTTCTTGGTGTCATTTGTGAGCCTGTATGTATGGTCTATTATAGATTAAATAGTCACATTCCGATGTCAGCATTTTATGTTTGTGTTCAAACAGGATGCATGCGGCATGACAATGCACAGGTTAATGCATGACCTCTATCTGTAGTCTATGAACGTACACTTCCTGTGAAGAAACTATATATCTCACAATCCCTGGGTCTATCAGTCTAGTGTTCTGCCAGTTAAAACTAGAGCAATTAAGGGAAAAGGTGTGTTTTCATTGCATAAACTCCTCCACAATTGTGATGCAACACTGAAAAATGGGGAGCCATTGATTGGACAGTGAGTGACCTGGAACAAGAAGCTATCCTGTTCTTTTGGCAGATAGGAAACAGCTAAGTGAATGAACACATGAACATAGCAGAATTGTTCAGCAAAGACAGCAAAAACTGCAGCCACATGTGAGACCATCATTACAAGTAAGGCAAACAAAGGACATTGGGATAATAAGAAAATGTAAAAATACCTAAATGGAAATGATGCCCGGGAGTGCTGGGGGAGCCTACAGTACATTACAAGCTATAGAGGGAAGACTCAAATGGAAGTAGACTCGTGTTTTGCGTGCATTAATGTAACACTCTTTAATTATTCATCATCAATGACTGTTTCATTCTGCTTAAACACCCCAATCAACTTGGATACATTCAGCCTGTTCATACATGGTTCGAATCTCGGCCAGTCCCTGATGAACCGACCGAGATTCCAACTGTCTATGGCTGGCTTTACTATTTGAGAAAATGTTAAAGCTGAACCAGCCATTTTCATTGTTCTTGGCTAAAGGATTTTTTGGAAAATTGATCAGAAGTGGTTAAAATGAGTAAATGTGTTTATTTCCAGTGCAAATTATACACAGGATCTCCACAGGGCTGCATACTGAGCCCCCTTCTTTATGCTCTATATACTTAGGATTGTATTCTGTACTATCATACAAACAGCATTGTCAATATTGCAGATAATACTACTGTAGCTGGATGCATTACAGGAAAGGATGAGAAGTCCTATAGGAAGGAGGTCGGCAAGATCGTGGAGTGGTGTGCCGTAAATGTCATGAAAACTAAAGAGTTGGTTAAAGATTTCAGGAAGAGCAAGACTGACCTAGCACCATTTTTATTAAGAGTGTTTTTCGGAATGTAGATTTCTGAAAACTTAACAGTCAACAAATGTACACTCAATTAAAAAATCTCAGCAACGTTTATACATTCCGCAATTGCTTAGGAAAAGTTGCTTAGAGAAGAAAGTGTTAGAGACGTTCTATCTCTCATCCGTATACAGTACTGAATCTTAGGATTCGCATCCAAACTGTCCAAGTACAGACAAGGCTACCCCCCAGACAATCCACATCATGCAGAAAATTGGGGGCTGTAGAATTCTCTCCTTAGATGGAATTCATCAATTTTGCAGTCTTTGTAGAGCAAAGAAAATAGTGAGAGATTTACCCCATCCTATTAACTGCTTTTTTGAATTATTGCCATCTGTTAGGATTAATTAAGAGAAAGTTTTTTTCCAAGGGCTATATGAGGAAATTAAACTGAACTGGGTCGTTTTACTATCACACCCCTCCATCTCAAAATCTTTATGCCTCTTTGCCCCATGGGAAAAGGCCTTCCCTACCTCGGACTCTACCACCCCGGCCCTCGACGGCTACCTTGCTACTCGCAAATATGTCACCAATGAGTTTTGGAGAGAACAACAATACAAAATTTTACATTGTGGATACGCCCAATACCCACGTACAAAATCCTCCTTGCTATTGATTTGTTGTCCTCAATGCAGCCTGCCTAGACCAACTCTTGAACATAGATTATGGAGCTGTCCCCGAATACGAACCTTTTGGTCAAAAGTGGAACTGTTTGTAGCTTCTCTCACTGGTCTCACTCCCCACAAGGATCCATTTCTCTTACTCTTCGGGAACTTTGACTTTTTACGGTAACAGATCTCCAAATCTCAGTCACGCATCCTCAGCAACCACAAAAGCCAGGAGGTCCATACTCGCCAAATTGATTTACAGCTCTCCTCCCACTCTTAAGGACCTGAGAATGGGCCTCCAGTCGCTGTACGAGAAGGAGGCTTTGGATATTAAACTCTCCCGCACTCGCAATACTGCCAAATTTGACCACAAATGGTCAGGCCTTCTGCATCCCACTTAGCCTTCTGACACCTTCCTTTGGGAACCGCCTCATACAGCTCCACCACTAGCCGGATCAGCCTTTGAGCCAACTCAAGCCTCCATTACTCCTGAGTACTCTTTTCCAAGCTGGTGACACCCCCCCCCCCCAACTTTGGTGCATCTCTGGGTCTTGGACCCCCCCTAGATGCTTGCATATTACCCACCAGGGTTAGCTTGTCTGCATTATATGCTACCTATACTTCTAATGTAATGTTTTCTCTTTTGTGCTTGCATTTTTTTTTTTTAGCACTGATTACTGTATTGGTGTCACTGGTCCCCAAAAAGTGTCACTAAAGGCCCGTACACACGTACCGATCGTCGGCAGACAAGCGTCGGCCGACGAACGATCTGCCGATTGTACGCTTGTTAGTATGGTGCCTCCGACAGCCGTCAGCGCACATTCTGCCGACAAGAGTCTGTCTTGCAAGCATTAAAATTTTTGTATGCCGACACCAGAGCGGCCGATTGTTCGCCAGTCAGTACAGAATTCGGCCGACAGACCGCAGATTTGCAAGACTGGGCATGCTCAGAAAAGAAAAAACACAGGGAAAGTTAACCATTACATGACATCACTTCTGCAGTCGGCTGTAGTCGGCAGACAAAATTCTTGTGCTGTCTTTGCACTTTTCAACAGACACCGACAGCCCGGGGACAAAAGACGGACGATCGTTCGCCGACGATCGGTACGTGTGTACGGGCCTTTAGCATCAGATTTGTCTGCCGCAAAGTTGGAGTCCCATTAAAAAGACCGATCGCTGCCAATACTAGTAAAAAAAAAAATTTTTAATTTTTTTAGTGGGAATGTTTTATAGCACAGTAAAAAAATAGTTTTTTTTTTCCCAAAATGTTCCGTCTTTTTTGTTTATAGCGCAAAAAATAAAAACTGTAAACGTGATCAAATACTACCAAAAGAAAGCTCTATTTGTGGGGAAAAAAAGAAAACAGTTTTGCATATTCACGCAATTGTCAAAGTAATGCAGTGCCGTATCGCAAAAAATGGCCTGATCATTAAGGGGGTAAAACCTTCTGGGGCTGAAGTGGGTAAAGAAACATGCGGTAACATCTCTCGATATCTCCATCGCTCAGCAAATTCCAAACTATCTTTCCAGCCTTCAACTATGACCCTATGTCATTAACAGCGTTGAGTGGCCAGTTGCTTTAAAACAAAAGATTCTCGTGTAACACTTGAGATGGGTAACTGCCAGGGCTTATGATAAGATCCTGCACCGTTTAGCTGTTGCAAATACATTTCCTATGGATTATGCTTCAATATATTTGAAGGCACATCAAAGATTTACAAGCATGTTTTGGGAATTTGTTCTTTTTTTTATCCCAGTTTAAAAGTAATCCTACAAGATTTTAAACATGCACTACCTACCTAACAAGCTCCTGTAGTTGCATATAAATGTGAAGTCTCTAGTGTAGCTTGTAGATAAGATGTACGGGGGGAGGCCATTAAGTTCTTACTCTCAACATGATCTAGATGTGCTAGGAATCTGAAATTTTGCAGGCTTACAGGTGGATTTTGTATGTCGTGGTGAAGTATAGTTAGAGCCAAGAGAAATGGATCAGGTATCATGCCGGACAAAGTTGAATACCGATCAGCGATTAGGTTCCTCCATCTTCAAGGGAAATTGAGCTGCAGAAACTGTCACTTTTGTTTGCGATTGTGGCTACGAATCTCTGCCCCATCCACCTTACTCACCCGACCCCTTCGGACTTCTTCCGGTTTCCAAATCTGGGGAAACATTTACAGGGAAGACGTTTCCACAATGATGAGGCAGTCATTACTGAATGGTTAGCTAGTTTTCCTTCAAGTCTGCATACTTCTATGCAAATGGTATTAAAGGTCTGTTCCACAGATGTGAGAACCATAGAAGGTGGATATGCAGTCAGTGGACTAAATTTCAGATCCCTAGCACATCTTGGTGAGGGTAAGAACTTATTGGACTCCCCCCCGTATGGACATTAACAAAATGACTGCATACAAAGCGAAAACACGGCAGCCTTTCCCATATAAAGTGATATTTATTCTCTAGATATTTCCATGAAACTATGTTTTTTTTTTTTGCTTGTTTTTTACACAATGACTCGCACAGACTCACCAAGAGCTGATTCTCTGTCAGCACTAGTTCAGTGAGGCTTTCACATTCTCCAATGCATTCAGTCAGTTGCATGAGGTGATTCTGGTCCACTTTAAGTATTGACAACCTTTTAAGTTTTCCTATCAATTGGAAACACAAATACATCAGATTCTTATAGTACATGTGACATAATTCTGAATTAGAAAATAAATGCAAATTCTTAGTATTGGCTAAAGCTGATCCAGATTAGCCTACTACTAGTTCATTTGTGAACTCATTCTAAAGCTGAACTATACAATTTTTACATTTACATTGGTCCAACTTTGAGTGGTGAAAGTACAGTATGTATGTGCTATACCTGTGTGGAAGCTGGAAATCACTGAACGCAGGAGGTAACCCGCTCAGCATTGGCACCATTCACAGAACTTGTTTAGCTTTCTCAATAAATACAAAGTGTTTTCTGATTGAACAAGGTGGATATTGTGACATCACAGCCTCACATTTCCACCTCATTTAATCAGAGAATGCCTTGTATTAATTGAGAAAATATAATGTGTCCTCTTATTGGCCATGCTAGTGACCTCCTGTGCAGCAGGGCAGCTGCTCTGCACAGCACCAGGAAGCTAGTGGAAATCACTGTAGTAGCTGTGTTTACTACAAGATTTCCATAAAAGAAAGGAAAGGAGGCGCAAACACCTAGTGCATTATCCGTGGTACTGTATAACATTTTTAATAAAAAATGCCAAATGCATACTCACAAACATGAAGAAAATCGGGATAAAAATTCCCGTCACAAGTGTGCGGGAACATGTCGTATAAGATGCGACCGCTAACGCGTTCCGGGAGTCAAGCCCCCTTCTTCAGAGCTCTGAAGGGGGCTTGACTCCCAAAACGCGTTAGCGGTCGCATCTTATAGGACATGTTCCAGCACACGTGTGATAGGAATTTGTAACACGATTTTATTTCTTTATGTTTGCGAGTATGGATTTGGCATTTTTTATTAAAAATTTTATACAGTACCACGGGTAATGCACTAGGTGTTTGCGCCTCCTTTCCTTTCTTTTATGTACCCGTTTTGGAGTTCCTTGCCTGAGGAGAGCAGCACGCCAGTCTTCCCCCTTCGAAGTGAGCGCTTGGCTGAATTATTTACAATGATTTCCACATTCTAGAGAGAAGTTATGGCTCATATCTTAGACCTAAATAACTATGTAAAAATTACCATTCCTGAATTTAAAGTAGAACTATGGGCAAAATCTTTTTTTTTTTTTCATTTTGATTAGAGTAAGAGAGGGTTATACCCCTGCCAGGTTTATTTTTTACCATCCTTGCCCTATTGGGGAGATTTACCTTAATTTCCTGTCCCATAGCCAAAACAGGAAATCAGAAGAAATCCCTGCAAATTAAGGAAATGTCTTAGGAACCCCCAGGCCAGCAGCACTAGTATTTCCATTGGAAGATTTCCCTTATATTACTTTTCTGGGGACAACCCGAAATTTGGGATTTTCTTTTACTTTCACTTTCAATGGTACCAACAGGGCCAATAGAGAGGATGTATATCAATAACGGAGACACAGACCGCAATAACAATTGACAGGGGTTCTAATCTATCTCCCCTCTATCCAAAACGAAAATAAAAAAAAAAATAAAAAAAAAAAAGGCTTTAACGCTTAAAGACCTTCCAAAAGTATTTATCTGAGTTTATACTTGCATTATTATTGAACCCATCCTTCCTTCCTTCAAACAATTGAAAAGTGTAATCTAGAACAATTATTGTTTAAAGCAAAAACATACTTTCAAAACATCCTTGTTGGTATTTCACTTAACAAATCAGGCCAGATCACTACAGCAACTGTATAGCAACTGCAGATTTCTCTGCTTTTTTTTCCCTGGCATTTGCTGCTAGCTACAGGGTAGCCGCTGTATCTGGCTACAAAGTCTATGCTAAATATACGCTGCTTCAATTGTTGTGGCATAACCTTTTTTTGACTGCAGTTCATTTATTCTAGCAACAAAAAGGCAACAGAGAGCACAAATAAAAGAAGCTGCAATAAACTGCTACCGCAAAATTGCTTGCAGCCAAAATACTCTGTATATATACAGACACTTGTTTAAAGCAAAAAAAAAAAATACATACATACTGGTGTTCAGTATGTAAAAGGAAACCAGATAAAGCCCTTGCACTTTTCAGTTCTTTTTTTAGATTTGAGCCCTCTCTGCAGTATGGAAGCAATCAAGATTTAGAATATTCTGTAAGAAAATATTCCAACTCTGAAGAGGGCTGCCAAGTAATCGAAGGCAAATGATTTGGGACCAATAAGTAACAGTTTAAGCTTATTTTGTAGTTTTTTTTACTTTGGTGTTCCAGGGGTAATCTAAATAATAAAAAAAAAAATCTAATTTCGAAGAAGTCTTATCTGTTTTTTCTGATATTATATAGTCTGCCTTTCTTCTGTGCCTTAGTTCTGTGTGAGCCGATAACCATCATTGTAATTATGCCAACATGTCTTACCTATGCCATCAGGTAAAATCTCAATTAAGTTCTGTGACACGAGCAGATCTGTTAATGAAGTCAAACCGCTGATCTCCTCTGGAAGTCTTTCCAGCTTGTTCTCTGACACATCCAAACAAAGCAAGTTTTTCAGGTTTCCCATTTCCTACAAAACAGAGAACAAGACAAAATAAGTCCAAATAACATTCATGTGTGTCCACACACACACTAGGCGTCTTGATCTTGGCGAATACTAGAAACTGTAGAAGAAAGGTTTATAGTAGCTAAATCCTTAACCAATTATAAGCAAACTCTCTTTCCGTTACAATGCAAAATCCCACAACAGACCTGTAACATAAGCAGATCTCAGATATTCCGTGTCTGAAAATCTAAGATACTGTTTTACTATTTAAAAAAAAAATAAAAAAATAAGGTAACAATGGATAATTTTCCTATTTCTAGCCTGCTCCATACAATTTCTTAAAGAATATGTTACTCCAACATTTCATGTGCCTGTTGTACCATGTACTTGTGTTAACATCCATCCCAGTGTCATTCGTTTTCTGGCTATGCTCGGTTCTCTGCCTACCTGTTCTTCAGTGGTCAAGACTTGTGCTGTGCCCCCCCCTCCCACAATCACTGGGAAGATCAGTATACTGCTGTTTCTCCACCCCATCTCTCTTGGTCCTTTTATTAGTGGAGTACAGAGATTATGTGATCACTTATTAAAAAAAAAAAAATAAATGTACGTTTATCTTTTTTTTTTTTTTCTACATACCTTATACAAGAAAATGGCTTTCATTTCCATTTTACACTGGATGGGTTTTTTTTTTTCAAGGTAAGAGTTCACATATATTTTAATTTGTTTTTGCCATATTTCAATTGTATTTTGTACACCACAATTTCCTTTAACAAAAATATTCTGAGAATTTAAACTACCTTAAGACTGATGTAACCTATTATTTTCAGTAGAGACGTGTGCTAGTTTCTTTCCCAAAACCAAGCAAAAATTTGTCCCAAAATGTCTTAAAGATCAAATTATTACTGCAAGCACGTTCTATAGATATAACCTAGGCTAGGAATTCAATGCCAGGGTTTGATCCATCCACTCCAGCTGTATGAGCATTTTGTAATATGTTACTTCTACTTGAAAACTGGCTGGCCTTAGTGGAAAGGAGAATCCAGCACATTTTTTTTTTAAATGTTAGGTGACATTTTGCTTTTTGTCAAGGAGCCTGCAACTACAGCAGATGTAGAGATGTGGAGTAAGGTATCAAACTACTGTGCACCACATTGTACCAACTGTCTGTGGCAGCAGCAACCCTATGCATTGAAAGTCCAAATTGGAATGCAAGAGGCAATTAGATATGAATCAAACTGTGGAAATACATGCCATAATACAGATATATTAAGAAATAATGCTCAAACCAGTTTTATTAAAAGAGGTTTTTTTTTTTTTTTTTAATTTATACTTGCATAGGTGGATGCAGCATCTGTTCCCCCAGCGCCTCTGCACTGAGAACCGAGTGATCGAACATCGCCAATCGCTCAGTTCTGACAGGTCGCTGAGCAGAAAGCTTCCGTCTGTCAGTCAAAGCTCTCCGCTCTGCCCCCTCCTCGCCCACTGGAGCGCTGGGCTGTGGAGGGGCGGAGAGTGGCCGGCTCAATTTCTGAGCGGCTGGCTCAGGTTCTGAGCGGCTAGCTGAGAGCCTGAGCCGGGTGTCGGTCCAGGGACCTGGCGGATTCCGACTCCGTGGGACTTCAGCCCACTCTCTGCTGAAAACAGATCACAGGAGTGCAGAATGAACTGTACTCCTGTGATCCAAAAGCGATGTACAGCCAAATGACCTTTGGCTGTAAATCTCCTTTAAAAGGATAAGTTCACATTTCTCAATGTTTAACATCCATATTTAATGTGTAACATTTAACATATTATGTTGAGCATCCACCACCTCCCCCCAATCCATCTCCTCCCTGTGACAGTGAGTGAAGGGCTCCACCCACGCAGCCGCATCATTCATTCACTGAGTTCTGTGAATGACTGAACTAGAACTACAGTCAGCCATTGCAGCTGACAGCGTTTAGCTCTCAATTAACTCCGAGGCCACTAGTGAGTGCTCTAATAGTTCATTGAGCTTCCTGGACTTCAATAGCTCCCTGCCCTTATTGGAGGTACAGGCAAACAGTGTACTGACAGTCAGCAAGAGCCTAAGATTGCAGTCACCAGCTCTCCATTTAGGGGGCACGAGAACAGAGGCATCAGTGGTGTTTGATCGCTGGGTTCTCAGCCTTAGAGCCAATGGGGGGACAGCTGCAGCATCGGCCCAATGTTGCATCCACCTAGGCAAGTATAATTTTTAACTTAAAAAAATGCCCACTCTTCTCTTTTAAAGTAAACCTGTTATACCAAAAATGCATCATTTCCACAAAAGCGTGTACCACAGAGTTTGTTTGCACCTTTCATTCTTTGCTTATGTGCTGTAATATGTGCATTGGAAGCCTGTGAACCCATGCACACATCCCCTGCAGTTGACAACTCCAGCGACAAAATTGAGATCTGGACCTTCTTTCTGATACCCAACAGGGTAAAGAGAACATTTCAGCAGGACTATGGCTACACATTTTAGCTAGTGTATACAATTGCAGAATATGTAAGCGCAGATTCAAATACCTTTTGAAGAATTAAAAGTATTTGCAGACACTTTTAATGCCTGATATTATTTACCAGTGTTACTTTGATGTTACAGTATGTTTTGTAGTATAGACACACATTCTATATGCCAAGTAAACAGAATACAAATATTTTACATTTTCAAAATGTGTTTATGTAGAGTCGCAGTGCCCTTTAACACCATCCTACTAACAAGCACTCTCCTTTACAAAGGTTATGTTATCGGTCTAAAATGTCAGAAAGCCTATAAAAAGTGTGCACCTCGTTGGCATTTTTCAGGTTTTGTTCTGAAATAGGTTTAACATTTCTATTTTGACCTTGAACAGAAATATACCCCTTAATGTGAGAGTGAAAACAGATCCCACAAAGTGATTTCAAATTTTACATTTTGTCCACAAATTATTACAAAGCTAGGGATATACGGAACAGTACCACGTCAGCGGCATATGCCTACAATGTACATTTCTAACTTTTTGCATAACTAACAAAAATGCATACAACAAAATTTCAATAGCCTCCTTATAAATTTAAACAGAAGAAAAACTGACTGATCTAACCAGTTGTAGAAAAATGCAGGTCTATGGGTGCGGTGAGTGGTTTTCCACTGAGAACTACACAAGGGAGACACAAACAGCAGTAAAAACATGACAGAGACTCACATGGTTTCCTACTTTCCAACAATAAGAAACTGCCTATTTAAGAGGAGCCATAATGAGACAAGTTTTTTTTCCCTATACACCTCACATCTACATAGAATCAGCATACATACAGTACAAAATTAATTTGGGGAAATGCTTTTAGCAAACTATGGTTTAAACATTTATACATGTTTATTAATATTTTAGTTTTGATAATACCGTGAATAATTTTCTTTTAAGGCTAATGACACCCTTGCAAACTTTTCCACCCACATTTAGGGTGTAACATGTTGCCAAGCAACTCCCCAAGTCCTGGGACCCTCCAATAAATGACATTATGTGGGGGTTCTTCTCCCACTCAGCAGCTGGCAGTTTAAAATTCAGCATAGCTGTGCGTGGCTCCGCCCTCAAAGCCGCATCACTGATTCACAATAATCTATGAATGAACTACAAGTCCCATCTTCCACAGAGGCAGACTCAAAGGAATTCAAATGCAGTGCTCAACTCACTGATAGTACATTGACAATACCTTCAGCTCTCCAATAGGGAGCTGGAAGAAGAGTCTGCAGGAGGCTGGCACTGCACCCACGATCTACAGGTCGTGAATGCAATGCTTTTTGCAGGCTCCTGAGAAAAAAAAATGATAAATGCATATTTTTCCCTGCAAAAACTTAGCCTTTAACTCACCCTTCATGAGTGGCTATAATGGAGAAACTGTAGAAATTTCATACGGCTGCATCTGTTTTTGCCATGCAGTGTATTTGATCCGACAGCTTTTTTCCTCTTAATCGATTTTAAAAAATTACATCTGTGTAAAAATGTGTATGACACAATTGATGAATGTGTCCCATGGAGTCTAACATGGGTTAGTGCAGCAGCAGTGCATAGGCTGTGTAAACACAGGGTCACACACAAATGCATAGCATATCCTGCTATCAAGTCCTTTGACTTTCTAGACTCTCACGGATATTGCTCAAGTATTTGTTACCTTCACGTAAGAAGTACAGAATTTCAGCTTAATCCTACAATTCTCCAAAAATCAATACACAACCATGTCAGTGATATCTCACAGGGAATCTGCGAAAATTTCAAATCTAAAAATATTACATCCCAGTGATCTATTTAAAACCTGTTTTAACAATTTGTGCAGTAGAGCTGAGGAATTCCCCTTGCCTAATTGAGAAAAACAAATAATGCGTTTTCAAATACGTTGCAATGTTGATTCCTTTTCACATGCATTATTACTCAATACGGTTTTCCTGCCTGGTGCTGTAAAAAAAAAAAAAAGCAAAAAAAAAAAAAGACAAAGATGATAGAGATTTTAAAGAGGATCTGAACTTTGAAAATTGTGCCCCAAAAAGCAAGCAGAGGGCAAGAAAACTAGTATCTGTGGGCTGCCTGCAACCCCTTTTGCCCCCATTACTGTCTTGTTCCACATGGGGTCTTCGTGTGAAGACAGCCATCTTGGTAGAGGAGCATGGCTTTGATTCCTCATGTTAGAGTTGCCCCTCTGACGACTGTTAATCTGATGACCGGTTGGGGCATATTAAAATGCAGGATGAGAGGAAGAGAAAGCACGGGAACACAATGGATGAAGGGGAGGGATCATTGTACCACAGGTTTTCAGGTATAAGTTCCTCTTCAGCAAGGAGAAAAGCACACTAGTAAAATTCCCAAATCTAACCCCAAATTCCATGGAACTAGAAAGCAGAATGGTCAAAGTGTCCTAGTAGTCAAAGCCCAGACATCAAAGTGATTAGCAGAGGAAGTGCAAAGCTAATTTTCAGGTGTTTTTAGAGAATAAAAATGAACAATTCACATTTATATAGATATTCTCTAGAACAGTGTTTCTCAACCATTTTCAGTCAAGGCTCTCTTTAAAATTCTGCACAATCTTGATGCACCTCATTCAAAAATGTAAAAAATGAATAGTTTTACACATCGCAGTAGTGCACACATAGGACACCCAACTATAGAGGATGTATTCCTTTACAGCAAATACACTTTTGCACACTGGTACTTGTGAGGAACGCAGTGTCCGACCTCAGCCACCTTCACCTCCTTGTGACAAATGGTTGATCACATTCACACTGCACTGTCACCGATAAAGGACAATGATGCCTCACCCTGCACACAGATATTCCAACTCACCTGACCACAATCTAACTGCCAGCAGACTGAAAGCCATCGTCACAGGTTTAGTTAACTATGCAGTTAAACCTTAATATACATAATCTCCACAACAGCAGGCTTATTGATAGCATCTGCAGGCATAATCCCTGATCAGCCACTGGATTGCTATTACAAGCAACGGGAGGAGACTCCTCTTTAACCCCCACTGCCTTCTGCGGCTTTATCAGGCTCTCCCGCCCCAACAGGATCACCAGCCGACTGTCCATAGAGGTAATCAGACTGGAACAGCTCAGATCGCCTCAATGATATAGGAAACCAGAAGCAATGAGCATTCATCACTTCAGGTTTTCATGGATGTAACCAGTGCCATTTTTAAATTGGGAAAGCATTTAATCACACAGATTTTGGTGAATAAAATGTTTTTAAGGGCAGAGGAGATGTCATTGCCTATTGCTATTAATATTAATAAAAGTGAGCAAAGGAAAAAAATAAAACAGTGTAAAAATGATGTTAAAAAAAATAAATGTTAAAGCATCCTCTCCCCCCACGCAAATGCGAACACATGAACAGGTCCTGCACATGTGCAAATAGCAATCGCCCCGCAAATGTGAAGTATCACCATGAATGTCAGATCATGGGCAGTAGTTCTTGCACAAGACCTCTTATGTAAATCTAAAGGAGTAACCTGTAAAGGCTTTTAAAATGTTGCCTATGGATACTAAAGTTAATGCTGTTTGTCGCTATTACACAGGTGTGCGCAATTTTAAAGCATGACATATTTTGTATGTATGTATTTACTCAGCGTAACATCTTTTATATTTCAACAATCGGGCATTATATTGGGATTTTTTTTTTTTAATTAAAAAAAGTGTATATTTTTTCAAAAAAATTAAAAGCCTCTGTGCAAATATTGTGTGACATAAAAACTTGCAACACCCACCATTTTATTTTCTATGGCATCGGCTTTAAAAATACTTCTAAATATTGCTTGGAAGTTCTAAATAATTTTCTAGCAAAAAGATAATGCAACAGAAATACAAAAAAGGGTTTAAGAGTGCAAAAAAAATGGCAAGGATTCTGTGGGTTCAGCAAAGTCCAGTTAATGAGCATAAGATGAGTCAGTGTGACTCTCAAAATAAATTGTGGCTGATAGATTGTCTGCTGATGCAGTCTCTCTTTACTGGTCCTCAAGGAGGGTGTTGACAGAAAATACCTCCCCAATTAAAAGGTCTGAAGGGTGGCCGATGGGATGTCACAGTGTTTATGACCATGTGGCTGCGACTCCCTCAGATACCGATTTCTAAATCCCCACTGTAAGCGGTTTGTGGGATACACAATGCCCTGAATATTTGGCGATTAGTACAAGGTAAATACATTGAGATAATCAAAGATTACGCCTCACCTAATACCACCAATGGTGCCTCCATCTATGCCTACCCACAATCTAACAAGACTAGTGATGAATCACATAATTCCTTTGTGACATAGGATGACATAAGTCCTTGGAGCACTAATGGTAGGTCATGGACAACCTTTTTTGTTCTAAGAAAACTCCTACCTCCTTACTTTTGAAATGCATGTTATGTTCAAGTAGTTTTATGGCCAGATATGTGAATGCATGCAACCGTTCTCAGTTTTGCAACATAGTTGGTAATATCTTGTGTAAAATTTATGTATGTCATGAATTTGTAACCAGCTACTAAGGTTTTATGTGCAATATTGATATATGTAGTGAATTATTGTATTGTTATTTTTATACTGACAAATAAGTGTGTATTAAACTATAGCTAATGACATCAGTGTGGCCACACCCACAGGGGAGGAGCTTCCTCCCCCCACCTTTTGGGGTCACTTGGAATCACTTTCGATATATATATACCAAGGGTCCAGGTATGGTCCTTAGGCTCTGAGGAAGAGGCTCAGCCTCGAAACGCTTCAGCCGATTTTCTTGACTATGACAATGGACTCCAATACTATGGATGTTGTTAGTCGGATCTGACATGCTGGTTTACATCACTTGTTTGTGAGTAGACATTTTTTTAAAATCTTATTCATAAAAGCCTACTGAGGATAATGCGCTGGTGCACCCTTCTTTTGTGTTTATGTTTACAGTGTTATTTTCGACCACCGCGGACGTAGAGGGCAACAAGGTCTAGCCATTTGGGGATGCCAAGTGCGAGTCCCGTGACAGAGGTAGTCTGAGAACCAGGTTGTGAGCGCAGGAGCAAGGTGCCAAGCATCGCAATTTTCTTTTGGAACCGATTTCTAAATGCATTACCATATTTGAATACCTACAGGTTATAGTCTGGTAACTGGTTTATTATTACCCAGCATTGAACTACTTTTTAAATAAATACAAATATGATGGATATCAGATGCCTATTTACACCTTGGAGATGGAAGGTGTCTAACCCGCCTCCAGTACCTTATGATACAGTGTTAACTCTTAACAAATAACTATGCTGAAATCTTAAAATGTGGCAATGTAAACAATGCTAATAATACTATATAGAAATAGATATATTAGCAGACTCTCAAACCTACTGAAGCACATATCTCGGGTCAACAGTCTTTAACAGCCTTCTTGCTGACCACATACATACATGTGGCCTCACAAAAATGGGCTTTCTTCCACAGGGCCGCATATATGCGCATCTCCCTTTGTGCTGGGAGCGCCCCGCACAGCACGCCTCCAGCCTAGAGATCAGTCACTGTGAGCTGCATAGTTATCAGTCACTGTGAGCCCGCCCCTGTGTTTATTCCTTCTTCTGAATGAAGAGAAAGATACATTTATATCTCCCTCTTCTTGCAAGAGAGGAAAACATACACAAACCAAAGTGTGTATAAAAAACAAAAAAAAAAAAAAATTAAAAATAAAGAATAAAAATGTAAAAAAGAAAAAAAATAAGATCAAGGTTTGCCAGGGTTAGTGTTATTGTCAATGTTGAGGTCAAAAGTCACGGTCAGCACATTTTGGGTAAAAAAAAAAAAAATGTAATCCGTATCAGAGGCAATTACGGTCAGTGTTTTAGGTAGGATAAAATATATTATATATATATATATATATATATATATATATATATATATATATATATATAAGCAAAATGTGCACCATTGTTTCTGGGCTGTATTAAGGATACAGACAAACAACTAACATACACATATGTGGTATCACTGCAATCATCAGGAGAATGTATTTTGGGTTGTTCTTTGGTGGTGTATTATAATAGCAAGAAATATACAGCTACATTTTTAAGAAAATTATTTTTTTACTACTTTGGGTCAGTTTTCCTTGATAAACAATAATAAAAAAAAAAAAAATGCGATATGTTACAATTTACTACCAAAAGAAAGCACAATTCATCCTGAAAAAAAGGTATAATCCACCTGGATACACAAAGTAGTTGTGAGAACATTTAGTGTCGGTTCACACTTATACGATGCGGGAAGGCTGCGAATTCGCAGCCTGTTCCAGCATCGCAAACGCACCCTTGGCAGTTCACACTGCCATATGCGATACGCTGGGGGTGTCAATGAAATGTTAACGACACCCCCAGTTTGATCGCATATCGCAGTGCGATCTTTACAGTTCGCCCAGGATCAGATCGCACAAGTGTGAACCACTGTGCGATCAGATCCTGATGCGGCTGAAAATAAGGGTCATGTGCGACTTTTGTGCGGGTGCAGTGCGAATTTAGCCATACAAAGTGTATGGCTGAATTCGCACCGCACAGCCAATCGCATGTAATGAGGGAGCAGTGCGCTCCAATATTACATGTGATCGCCGCAGCCGCAAGAGTGTGAACCGGCACTTACAGTTTTACTAAAACACGTCAAATTTGCAAAAGTGTGCTTAGACATTTACATTTGTTTTACCCTTAGGTGTGAAGGGGTTAAACTGGTACACAGTAACCCGGATGCAGTATTTAATAAACAAAAGCTTTTGCTTAGCTGCTACAAGCCCTAAAGCATGTCAAAATTTTAAATGATTTAAGAATCTAGGAACCTAAAAACAAGATTTTAATTTTAGTAGTTTAAGTTAGTTTGATTCAAACAGTAGATCATTCCTACTTTCAGGGATTTGTCAAATAAACAGTCCAACATACAGAATGAGACACCCTTCACACACTAGTGGACTTTCTTAGGCACAAGAGACAGAGCGGACTTGCCATGGTGGGTTGCGAGGATTAAATGATGCAGTGACATTTATCACTAATTAATTCTTAGGCACATTTTTGAAGCTGCTTTTCTCCTTCTAGGACAAAAGCGTTTAGAAGAACCCCAGTGTGCATAGGGCCTTGCTTATTTCTTACCTTTATAATAAATCACCACAATGTTTATTATTGACACTTATATTGGTTATTGTGTAGCATTTTTAATGCATTTATTTTCTTAGATTCACTGCAACTAATACAATGTTACATAAATTACTGTCACAGCATGACAAAAGCCATTTTTCTGAGCAACAGTGGCATTCCCTATACTGTACTACAACACTGTTTCACTGACTTCTTTTTAAACATATATGCATACCGGAGGTAGTTCTGCCAGTTGGTTCCCATCCAGCCAAAGGTCCTTAAGTTTATGTAGTGATCCAATAGATTCTGGCTGAAATCCAACACAGGATATGTCATTAGAAGTTGAAATAAAAAAAAAAATCCAAGTTGATTCCATGCTAAATTTACATAGGTGAGCAAGCACTTCAGAATAATATACTCAGGGTATCAATATCTCTTGACAAAAGCACTTTATAGTCTTTATCTCCTGCATTTCAATTTCCTTATGTTTTTGCTATCACAATCTTAATGACATTGTTTAGATTGATTTGTTTGGATAAAAAAAAAAAAAAACATGTAAAAGATTGCCCCACAAACATTTTTACTGTGGAGTCACATAGAAAGCGTCACTAAAGGAGTATACTAGGTAAAACTGGACTCAAAGGTTTTTTATTTTGAAAAAAATGATCAGAATCTCATGAACTAATCTGTTTGCCTGCATCATCTAAGGGAAAGAATATATTTAGAAGTCCAACTTAAGAGTGAAAATCTTTCAGATTAAAACTATCCTGGGCAATGTCAGCTGGTAAAGAAATCAAATTGAGGCGATAGATTAAAACAATCTCCTCCTCTAAGGCCAACTAGAAGTGTCCGATAGCCCTACCACAAACATGAACGCATTATGCTATGCCAGTGATGGCGAACTTTGGCACCCCAGATGTTTTGGAACTATATTTCCCATAATGCTCAACTACACCGCAGAGTGCATGAGCATCATGGGAAATGTACTTCTGGGGTGCCAAGGTTCGCCATCACGGTGTTATGCTTTATGGGGAGAGTGCTACAGGCAGACACTACCAGTGCTTGTTTATCAGCATGTACAATAGAGGTATAGAACTTAAAAAGGAAAAAATAAATAAAAAAAATTAACTCAAAACGATATCGTTTCCAGAGGATGAATCTACAACTCTGTTCAATGTGCTCTATGCCTCCTCTACCTGCACCAGACCACTTTCTCTAAGCTGCCACGTGGTCAAACGCTTCCTGATCCATTGCAGTAGACAAGCTATCTGTACTGAATTCTTCTAACCTGAAGAACAGATTTGCTATTCACAGCACTAATGACAGTTTTTACATACTGGATTTTACACATAGCAGCATATCTACATACACAAACTGGGGTTTCACTTCCTTTAAATACCCTTTTTCATACAAAAAGTTGCAGTGGGTACAAGCAGGGGTACAGTTACAATTTCACTGTCTGGCTAGACCTAATTAATGGCATATTTCAAATTATGCCACTGGTAGCTTTCAACTGAAACTTAGTAGATGGCCATAAAAGGACCAGTAATTACAAACTATGCTCCCCATTTAAATAACACATGAAGGGGCAGTGTCAATGGAAAAACAGTAAATAGGTAAATTAAGACAATTTTCAGCTACAAAATGTAGATATGAGATCGAGACAAGTAAATACTGTTCTCATTTAAAAGTGATTTAGTTTCTCCTGCTCTGATTGTACATGTTGCATTGTATTTACTTCTGTTTTTTCAATAAACTATTTGAACAAGAAAAAAAAAAAAAAAGTGATTTAGTTTCATTAAATCATACATCAGAAATTGTTGTAGAGGTATAGCCATAAACATATGATCATCTCTTACCAAGTTATATATTTCATTATTTCCTAAATCAAGCTCTTCAAGTCTATGAAGCTGGGAAAGAGACCTGCCAAAAATAGGGAACAGTAGGTCAGTACGAAGAAGAACAAAGGACCATTTACCAGCGGACAAAGTACTATAATTGGTGTTTATTGGAGAACAAAATGTTGCTTGTGTGAAAGGTTCCATGGATTGCTTGTTACATCAAGTACTGTTCAAAAGAAGTCATACTATGTAGCTAGGATCTAAAGGGTGAATCATTTGTCTGATGTGTATGCATAGTACATGACTGACACCTGGCTGTGACTGTTTAAAAACACTTCACATCTTTTTATACTGATCATGGCATATGTTATAATAAACGCAATAATCAAATGATTATATACAGCAGACAAGCCCTGCAAAATTATGTGATGGGAGTTAACTAAATACTTTAAAAGTTACACATACACATGTATGTGCATAAATATATATATATATATATATATATATATATATATATATATATATATATATATATATTTTAGCTGCCCAAAACATTTAAAAGAAATTCAACAATTGAAAAAAAAAATAGAAAAAAAACCCCCAAACAATTATACTCCCCTAGATAGATGCAGCATCGATCCAATGCTGTGTCTGTCCCCCACCACCTCTAAGACCAAGAACCAAGCAATCAAAGACCAAAGGCCTTCAGTGAGCAGAGAGCCAGTAAATGTCAGTACCTGGCCCTCTGCTCCCAGCGTTGGGAGTGGGTGGCTCAGGCCCTCAGCAGCTCATTGAGAGGCTAAGCCAGCTGCTGCTTAGGCAAGACTGGCCACCTACTTAATGGGATAGTAATGATAACAGTATTGAAGCTTTCTGCATCAGAACGACCTGTGATTTGGCCATAAATTGCAAAATGTGGAGGCTGCTGCAGGTATGTACAGGCACTTCTAGGTTCCTGGCTGCAGTTTATACCTGTAGCAATTTTTTTTTAGCCTGGCTACTGTGCTGTAGCAAAGTGTTTGGTGGTGCATTGTAGTGGCATTCATTCTAAATGGTGTCCCAAAGCACCTTTCAGGTGCACCTACAACACATGTTAATTGCTGCATGGTTGCAAGGAGGGCCTCAAACTGACATCTATTCAACAACCTGAAGAATCTCATCAGTGGGAATATGCAGGAAAGGCTACATTTGTGCTTAATCTACCAAAACAGCTCATATGCCAATACATGCTCAGTCATCACATGTTTAGTTCTGCCGACTACAGCCCTTGCCAAAAGTTTTGAGAATGACACAAATATTACATTTCACAAAGTCTGTTGCCTCAGTTTTTATGATGGCATTTTGCATATACTCTAGATTACGAATAGTGACCAGATGAATTGCAAAGTCCATCTTTGCTATGAAAATTAACTTAATCCCAAAAAAAACATTTCCACTGCATTTCAGCCCTGCCACAAAATGACCAGCTGGCATGTCAGTGATTCACTCATTAACAAAGGTGCCAGTGTTGACAAGGACAAGGCTGGAAATCACTCTGTATGCTGAATGAGTTAAGAGTAACAGAATGGAAGCTTTAAAAGGAGAGTGGTGCTTGAAATCCCTGTCCTTCCTCTGTTAACCATGGTTACCTGCAAGAAAGCATGTGCAGCCAATCATTGCTTTGCACAAAAAGGGATTCACAGGCAAGAAAATTGCTGCTACTTAGACTGCACCTAAATCAACCAATTATTGGATAATCAAGAACTTCAAGGCAAAAGGTTCAATTGTTATGAAGGCGGCTTTAGGGTGGCCAAGAAAGTACAGCAAGCACCAGGACCAGCTCCAACAGTTGATTCAGCTGCAAGATGGGCCAACACCAGTGCAGAGCTTGCTTAGGAATGGCAGCAGGCAGGTGTGATGATATCCAACCTTGATGGTTGATCTAAGCCAAGGCTGTGGCATTGTCTGATTGCACCCTGACAAGGTGACTCCAAAGTCTGGGCGTCCAGTATTTCAAGCCCGAATGACTTTTCAGATTTCTGGACAGAGACTTGCATCTGTAGTCACCACTTTCCAGGTCGCTGGAAGAACCAATTTCCCTTTCTCCAGATATCTGGTCAAAAACCACCAATTCAGACTCTGATGTACTCTTGGTACCAGTGACATGGACCAGTCCACAGACTGAACCCTTCCGATCCATGTAGACAGAATGTTGTTCTGTAAGGGTCTGGCATGGAATTGAGCATAGGGAATTCCCTAGTAACATTATGCAAAAACGTATAGAAAGATATCTCAGCCTTACTACGGACCGAATCAGATCCTTCAGGTCCGTGACCCTTCTTGGCAAGAATATCTTTGCCTGTAACGTGTCCACAAGAAGACCCAGAAATTCCAGACGCTGGACCGGCTGTAATGCTGACTTTGCTAAATTCAGTATCCAACCCAGATGTTCTAGGAACTGTGCTGTCTGCAGGACATTTCGGCTTAAAGCCGAAGCCGATCGATCTATTAGTGATAGATCATCCAGATATCCTATTCCAGATATCCCTCGAGACCAATACTGGAGCTAGGATCTTTGTGAACACTCTTGGAGCTGTGGCTAACCCGAAGGGCAGGGCCACAAAGTGATGGTTTTCTTTTGCAAAGCGTAGAAACCTTTGCTGAGCCTGCAATATAGGCACGTAAAGATATGCATCCTTGATGTCTATGAATACTATACATTTTTCTCCCTGCAGAGAGGCTTTGACTGAACTAATTGACTCCATACGGAAAGTACGAAGGTTCAGAAACTGGTTTTAGAATTTTGAGATCCAGAATAGGTCTCACATCCCCGCTTGGTTTGGGGATTATGAACAGATTTGAGTAAAAATCCCTGAACCTTTCATTCTCCGGAACCTCCATTATAACTCTTTGAGCCCTCAGCTGGTCCAATGCCAGAAAGAGACCTTTTTAGGGGATCTGTTTGTAAACTTGACCTATAAACTGAGGATACGGGAACACCCGAAATTCCAGTTTGTACCCCTGCAAAATGGTGGAGATAACCCAGTTGTCTTGGATCGATTCCACCCAAACCTTTGAGAACTGCAGCAGCCTTCCCCCCACCCAAGTACGTGGGGATGCCCCTTCACAGAGAAGGCTTAGAGGAAGATTTGGCTGATCTCTGGGTCCAAGGCTTTTACTGACCCTGCCCTGAAGGCTTGGTTCCGGACCCAGATGGTTGAGGCCATTGCCCCTGTCTGGAATTAGAAGCATAGAAGCACTGGTAGTTGGAGTGCTGGGGATTTTAAAAGAAGGACGCTTGCTCTTCCTTTTCACATGTTGCAATGTATTCCCCCCCCCCCCCCCCCGAGATCTTTTGGATATACGTATCATCACCAAAAAGACGGTCTCCCTGAAAAGGGAAGCCAGCCAGTAACTTTTTCATGTTAAAGTGCGAGGTAGATCTCACAGATCTTCCACAGACTCTCCTTGAGAAGGAACTGTCTTTGACACCCGATTCCTACAGTGTTTTAAAGACTGACAAACTCCTACGGCCGCTACTGCTGGTTGTATCGCAGATCCTGCAACTGCAAAGGAGGCTTTCAATAAAGATTCCAACTTCTTATCTGCTGGGCATTATCCACAGGGCAAGTTAAACTCTGGTTAACCAAAGAAATGGCAGCATCCACAGTGGGTATATACCATTTCTTAGTAAACTTTTTTTCCTCCATATGATACAATAGTTAAACCTTTAAGGCGGAACAAAAAAAAAATCCTATCATCAGGATGGTCCCAATCATACATTTCTTGCTCCATGAGCGGATGCATGGGAAACGTCCGAGTACTATGAGGAGGGCGCAATCAACCTAGAGAGGAAAAGGAGACTTCAGCTGTCTCTAAGGGAGGAAATTTGTGTCCAGACCAGACCATTGCGGTAAGAGACTTAACAAATAATCTCTGGGTTTGAGAGGCTGAAAGACTCCTCTGACCCTGACTCCCCAGAAGTGGAAACCTCAGCTTGACCTACTATACTGTTATTATCAGCTACTTCTTCCACATCCTCTGCCCAATCCTGAACTGAATTCAGGGGGTGGCTCAGGTGAGGGGGATCTATCACATTTCTTCCCTGTTAGTGATGCTGCAATCATGTCAGCCATCTTACCCTCAAGGCTGGCTAATGCCGATGCCAAACTGTCCTTAGTGATGGTGATGTAGGTTGCGGCAGAAGCACCTGGGGTAGCTACTATGCATGACAACCATAATGGCTCAGATTGGCTAGTCGCCTCTGGCTGTTCAGGGGGGGGGGGGGGAAGAGTACACACAGAGGAAGCACTGCTAGGACCTTCAAGGCCTGATGGTGGCATCACAGTGCCCCTACCAGCCCTCTTTCGGGCAGACATTGCTTTATAGCAAGACAAACTTGGGGTACTAACTTCACTTTACCCAAGGCTTGTGCCAAGCTTATACAGTTTATCACACACAGCACTGATTATCCCAAGATACAAGACCTGTTTGTGCCAGTAAACATACACCCACAGTGACTCACGCAGCCCAGCTGCTGCTGCTCTGTGTCCCCTCCAGCCTTGGCAGAGGCTAGCATGATGGACACAGTTCCTTCTAAATCGCGCCTATTTATGCTGTACTTCTCATGCATGGCGTGCTATGTGGCGTCCATGTGCATGCCAATTGCATTCAACACTCCCTCCATGCAGCGCATGCCTCTATTTAAAAGGTGAAGATTTTCACACGCGCGAATAGGCCTTCACCACAGACACGCTATCAAGGGAGGGGACGAACATGCGGGTGATTATGCGCCAAAGCGAAAACAGCAACCACATGGGGTGAGAGCAGCTTAGGCTGAATCTTGTCACAGCTGATACCTTTCATGTGATCAGCCCAGGGCAAAAAAACAGTGTGATAACAATAGGCAAAGAAATAATGTTTAAACAAATTTTGCATCATCCCACAACTACACAAGCTCATATAATTACAATTGATATAAATGGCACATTTAATACCTAGGGAAAAGTCAGAGCTTTCAACAAAATGCATTTTGCATAGCTTAACATCAATAGTCTCATGCACACATTGGCTTGTCACCGCTGATACCTCTCAGGTAATCAGCACAGTGTGAAAACAGTGTCAGAAAAACAAGTATAGAAATAATGCTTAACAAGATGTATTTTGCCTAGGATTAACATCCATAGTCTCATGCAGAGACTCACATGACACTCGGTCTCTGTTATCTTTTTAGGCCTCTTGCACACGATACTCCTGTTTGAGCATCTCCTTTTTCAGCCGTAATTTTTGTCTTATTGAAAAGCGCGCATTTGCGATTATTTTTGCGCATTTCCAAGCATATGCGTTTGCGCAAATTCACGTAAATTCGTGCCTCTGATCAACAGTATTATATCGTGTGCGTTCATTTGATCGCATTTGCACGCAAATCTGCGCATTAGGCGTAAATTACTGTCCAAAAATGCAGATTTTTCTATTTTGTTCTTACTGAAGAATACGCGGCACTCATTTACACGCCTGTGTGCATAGGCACATTAGAATGAATAGGCTCTATTTTAGCTCATAAAAAAAAAAAAAAAAAGCTGTACTGAGCATTTTTAAGCTGCAGTGTGCAAGGGGCCTAAAAGGGAACAGTGCAAAAATATTTACGATCTGCAACTATGCCAGCAATATTTACCTTCAAGGTTTGCTGTATGTGTAAATATTTTAAAGTGGACTCAGCAGTCCTGCTGCAGGATTCGGCTTTGAAACAGGAATCAATATTCACCCATCTTGGAGACCTTCAAGGACTGGGTCCCCTTGTTTTAGAGGGGCCACAGCCTTGGACCTGTAGAGCAGTGGTCCTCAACTCCGGTCCTTGGGTCCACAAACAGGCCAGGTTTGCAAGA
Source organism: Pelophylax lessonae (assembly GCF_965119305.1). Lineage (NCBI taxonomy): Eukaryota > Metazoa > Chordata > Amphibia > Anura > Ranidae > Pelophylax > Pelophylax lessonae. Next base: position 330,308,411 of record NC_138770.1, on the reverse strand, counting down.
TAACTAAATTACATCACAGGTGATCTCATTTGCTGCTCAGTGATTGCAGTATTCTAGTCTGCATCTCCCCAAGGCAATACTTAAAATCTGGCCTGTTAGAGGCCCCGAAGACCGGAGTGGAGGACCACGGCTGTAGAGCACCCTGCAGGGAGCGTCTTTGGGATTTGGTATTCCAAGGGTCCGGATCCCAGAGTCCAGTGCCTAAAAAGGACAGCTTTACAGGCAAAACCTTGTATCTTTTTAGTCCATTGGCTGTTTTAGATGAATCTGATAGCGAACCCCTTAGATTCAGTGATCTTTGATCGGGGTATGTAGCATATCTTCTTTCTTCCTTGAAGAGAAATGTGGAGAGACTTTCCACAGTAACCATTACCTTTAGACACTGGCGAAAAAACTGAGGTACTTCCTGTGGGGTAGGGGTTATATAGGGGAGCATCCGTTGATTGGTTGCCAGTGTCCTTCACCTAAAAGGTGGCTACAGACAGGTCCATAAATATTGGGACATCAACACAATTCTATCTTTTTGGCTCTATACACCACCACAATGGATTTGAAATGAAACACACAAGGTGTGCTTTAACTGCAGATTTTCAGCTTTAATTTCAGGGTATTTACAACCAAATCAGGTGAACAGTGCAAGGAATTACAACAGTTTGTATATGTGCCTCCCACTTTTTGAGGGACCAAAAGTAAATGGGACAGATTAACATTTCTAAATCAAACTTTCACTTTTTAATACTTGGTTGCAAATCCTTTGCAGTCAATTACAGCCTGAAGTCTGGAACACAGACATCACCAGACGCTGGGTTTCATCACTGGTGATGCTCTGCCAGGCCTCTATTGCAACTGTCTTCAGTTCCTGCTTGTTCTTGGGACATTTTCACTTCAGTTTTGTCTTCAGCATGTGAAATGCATGCTCAATCGGATTCAGGTTAGGCGATTGACTTGGCCATTGCATAACATTCCACTTCTTTCCCTTAAACTCTTTGGTTGCTTTTGCAGTATGCTTCGGCTCATTGTCCATCTGCACTGTGAAGCGCTGGCCAATGAGTTCTGAAGCATTTGGCTGAATATGAGCAGATAATATTGCCCGAAACACTTCAGAATTCATCCTGCTGCTTTTGTCAGCAGTCACATCAATAAATACAAGAGAACTAGTTCCATTGGCAGCCATACATGCCCATGCCATGACACTACCACCACCATGCTTCACTGATGAGGTGCTATGCTTTGGATCATGAGCAGTTCCTTTCCTTCTCCATACTCTTCTCTTCCCATCACTCTGGTACAAGTTGATCTTGGTCTTATCTGTCCATAGGATGTTGTTCCAGAACGGTAAAGGCTTTTTTAGATGTTGTTTGGCAAACTAATCTGGCCTTCCTGTTTTTAAAGCTCACCAATGGTTTACATCTTGTGGTGTACCCTCTGTATTCTCTCTGGTGAAGTCTTCTCTTCACTGTTGACTTTGACACACATACACCTACCTCCTGGAGAGTGCTCTTGATCTCGCCAACTGTTGTGAAGGGTGTTTTCTTCACCAGGGAAAGAATTCTTCAGTCATCCACCACAGTTGTTTTCCGTGGTCTTCCGGGTCTTTTGGTGTTGCTGAGCTCACCGGTGCGCTCTTTCTTTTTAAGGATGTTCCAAACAGTTTATTTGGCCACGCCTAATGTTTTTGATATCTCTCCGATGGGTTTGTTTTGTTTTTTCAGCCTAATGGCTTGCTTCACTGATAGTGACAGATCTTTGGATCTCATATTTAGAGTTGACGGGAACAGATTCCAAATGCAAATAGCACATTTGAAATGAACTCTGGACCTTTTATCTGCTCCTTGTAAATGGGATAATGAGGGAATAACACACACCTGGCCATGGAACAGCTGAGCAGCTAATTGTCCCATTACTTTTCGTCCCTTAAAAAGTGGGAGGCACATATACAAACTGTTGCAATTCCTACACCTTTCACCTGATTTGGATGTAAATACCCTCAAATTAAAGCTGAAAGTCTGCAGTTAAAGTTTGTTTCATTTAAAATCCATTGTGGTGGTGTATAGAGCCAAAAAGATTAGAATTGTGTTGATGTCCCAATATTTATGGACCTGACTGTATATAACCCATATGTTATGATTTATGGCTCTGTGTCCCATGATGTACAAAAAGAAAGTGCTTCCTAGCAGGGCTGGTAATTATGTAGGACCTCTAGATCAATCTGGAACAACAGCTCACATATGAATCTGTAATGTGTATAATGTTAATCTATAATGATTTTATTACTGACCGCAAAAAAAAAATATTACAATTGTTTTAAAGGCTTAAAGGCATTGGTTTTAACATGTAAACGCTGACAGTCGACATTCTGTGCACACATTTTTTATTGGAGCTAATTGGAAAAAACAGCCCCCAGCAAATAAAAGCCATTAACTTACTCTGGTAAATAGGTCAGTAAATTTTCTCTCAGCTCTAATGAAGCCAGGTTTGTTAGGCTGAAAAAGAAAAAAAAGGCTTTAGTGTAATAAACAAAAAGTAACAATAAAGATTCAAATACAGATTAAAAGTTTATGTACATAAGTGGAAAGTTCTTCACCTCATAACCGAATACTATTAGCATTCCTTAACTATGAAGAAAGCCACTCACAAGGCACACAAGTGCATTTTAACCTGCAAAAGGATTTGTATTTCTATTCAGTCTGAGATTTACAAAGGTCTCCAAAACAGCAGGTCAGAGGCCTGATCTTTCTCTGCTGCAGTTTCACTTACAGGTCTAGTCCCTCCCTGAGTCTGTGAATGGACAGTGAAAGGAGAAGCAGCACACTGACATGCTCATCTCTTTTTCACTTTGTTCCCTCTTCCTATCGGCAGGTCCCTTGTACTGCAGCACACCCGATTGGCTCCTTAAAACAGTTCTCCCTCCTCTTCACGGAGCTTTGCTGTGCAGGGGATTGCAAGAGATTGATGCCAGGTTAAATTTAGGTACTTCACAGCTTGTATTTAAAAATACATTTATGGAAGTATGAAGAAATTTAGTAATGCATTCAATTACAGTAAATTTATTTTTTTTAGATCTGCCTCTTTATACAGAACATTCATTCATTTTAAAATAAATAGGTCTATGCACACTGCTGCAGCCCTTGACTGAACAAAAAAAAAAACATACAAATGTGTCATTAAAGCCCCATTCTAGCCATTTTTGGGCATTCAGATCTTGTAGTCCAAGAGATTGTTTTTTTTTTTTTTTTAGTTTTGGATAAAGTGGGGCATGGAGATCTTGCAGTGCTCAAGAGATATAGATTCAAGCACACAACACCTATAACCGGCAGTCCCTGAGTTACATACATCAAATACTTACAAACGGAGGGAGACAACAGAAGTGAGAGGAAATCTAACCATAGGAAGGGAAATTCACTCCTATAAGAGTTATCATGGGAAAAAAGGTGTCTCACTGAAGCTTTATCACAAATCCTTGTTTCCACAACCAAAAACATTTCCAAAATCCAACTGTTACATGGACCAAAGGGAAATTAAATTTTCTGAACAGGGGCACAGACAGCAACACAATTATGGGGGTGTTAACCCTTCCACATGCTATGCAAAACTTTTTACACTTAAAGAATGTACCTGTTCCTACTTAGTTACAATTTCAACTTAAGAACAAACCTACACAAACTATCTTTTTTGTAACCCGTGGACTGCCTGCACATAAGCCCACCTGTAACTAAAATACTGGTCTTTAACCACCTCAATACTGGGCACTTAAACCCCCTTCCTTCCCAGACCAATTTTCATCTTTTAGCGCTGTTGCATTTTGAATGACAATTGCGCGGTCATGCAACATTGTACCTAAACCAAATTTGTGTCATTTTTTCCCCACAAATAGAGCTTTCTTTCGGTGGTATTTGATCACTGCCAGGTTTTTTCTTTTTTGGTGCACAAATAAAAAAAGACAGAAAAGTTTGAAAAAAAAAAAAAATTTTTTTGTTTAGGTTATAAAATTTTGTAAATAGATATGTTTTTTCCTGCACTGATGAGCACTGATGATGCCGCACTGACAGGCACTGATGAGGAGACACTGATGGGATGGCACTGATGGGGTGGCACTGATATGCAGCACTGATAGGTAGCACTGATATGCAGCACTGATGGGCACTGATATGTGGCACTGATAGATAGCACTGATATGCAGCATTGGTGGGCACTGATAGGCAGCGCTGATGGGCACTGATAGGCAGCACTGATGGGCACTGATTGGCGGCACTGATGGGCACTGATAGGTGGCACTGTTGGGCGGCAATGATCGGCACTGATCGGCACTGATGGGTGGCACTGATCGGCACTGATGGGGGCACTGATGGGCACTAATGGGCACTGGTGGGCAGCACTGATAGATGGCAATAACGGCACTGGTGGGCAGCACTGATAGATGGCATTGGTGGGCAACACTGATAGGGAGGGCACTGGGGGGCTCTCTGAGCCCTGCTTGCCATCCCTGGTGGCCATAGTGGGCATCCCTGGTGGTCATGGGTGGGCATCCCTGGTGGCTTAGTGGCACCCCTCCCCCCCCCCCAGGGCTGCACTGGTAATCAATGTTCTGATTACCAGCAGAGACCCCCCCTGTGATCAGTGAGTAATTAGAAATACTCACTGATCACCCCCGCAGCAGCACCGATCATCCCTCTTCTCCTCACTGACAGGATCTGTCAGGAGTAGAAGAGATCGAAGCCGTTACAACGGCTCTATTTACATTACATGACGGCTGTGATTGGACACAGCCGTCATGTGATCAGGAGGGCCAATCACAGGGCCCTCCTGCCGAATGATGTTGCTCTGTGTCCGAGGGACACAGGCACATCGAGATCGCGCCGATGCGCGTGCCCGCGGCGGTGCGATCTCTCTCCTTCTGAAGGACGTTCCGGAACGTCCATTCAGAAGGACGAGACTCCCGCCCGGCCGTATATCTACAATGGCCCGGGTGGGAGGTAGTTAAACTCTTCATGTAAATTTGGGAGGACTACTGCGCTTGCTAAAAAATAAATTAACCAGCTGCTGGCACTACAATAAAACTATATTGTTAAACCTGTAAAACCATGGTCATGGTATGTAATTAGGAATCATGTAATACTGCATCTCATGTATATGTGACAAAAAGTGCAGCGTGAAAACCTGTGCAAAAAATATTAGGATATAGAAAATAAGTTCACTCCAACCCAGTGAGCTTATTTTCTAACTTTGCGCCCATTTGCCCCTATATGCGATTTTATTTGAATGCCTGTTCACACATGGGAAATGTAAGTTTGGTTACTTTTGAATAAAGTCATGTTCTTGGATAGTATTACACTATGTGGAGTATTTTTATTTTTTGGAGCACTTTAAAGATCGGAGGAGGAATCTGATACTAAGGGTCGTTTCAGCAAGGCCTTATCACCCTATGCGCCTGCGACTATGTTAACAGCATTGGAATCCATTATCTCTGCACTTTAAAGATCGGAGGAGGAATCTGATACCAATGGTTGTTCAGGCAAGGCTTCAATATGCCATGCTTGTGCGACTATGTTAACATTAGCATCCATTATCTCTGGTAAGCACTGCTGCAAATTTTCCTGTTTGGTGTTGGAAGCACTATTGATGTTTTTTCCTTTTTCTTCACTGGATCTCTAAAGATTTTCTTCATATTTATGAATTTCACTAATCAATGTAGACATTTTATTTTATACAATTTTTATATTTTATACCTTTAAGGACTTTTTACACTATTGCACTTTTCCTTTAAAGGTTGTAGTGTGATTGGACTTCTATTTTTTGCACGCTGCACTTTTTGTCACATTTACATGAGATGCAGTATTACATGGTTCTTAATTGATGTTATGTATATACAATCACGGATTATCACATATATTGGATCCATCCAATTATTTCCATGTTTATGGCCTCTCGGCATGTGGGCCTTCCCAACGAGCGACCCGACCACAAATATGCGGCCCTAAATAGAAAAAAAGGGGGGGGGGTGGGATTTGGACTATAAAGGCCAAACATGGAGTCTATACAAAATTATAAACTTTTATTGTACACATTTTAAGACATTAAGAAATTTCATATGAAATAAAAATATTTTGGTGCTCATCGATTTCGACTGTCCATATACATTAATAACTGTAATCATCTTTGGGAATTCCAATGTTGGTAAGAAGATCTTCATGTGTCAATATGTTGTTTCGCCAAGACTAGTTTCATCAGGATGCATGAAAATACCACATCAATCCTCTAAAAAGAAATCACACTTAAAACATATCTATTATACAGGTACACCTCAAAAAATTAGCATATGATCAAAAAGTTAATTTCAGTAATTCAATTCAAAAAGTGAAACTCGTATATTTTATATAGATGCATTACACACGGAGTGATATATTTCAAGCATTTCCTCTTAATTTTGAGGACTATGGCTTACAGCTAGTGAAAACCCAAAATTCACAAAATTAGATTACATAAGACCAATAAAAAAAAGGATTTTTATAGAAATGTTGGTTTACCGAAAAGACGTTCATGTACAGTATAGTATGCACTCCGTACCTGGTTGGGGCTCCTTTTGGATGAATTACTGCATCAATGCGGAGTGGCATGGAGGCGATCAGTCTGTGGACTACTGAGGTGGTATGGAAGCCCAGGTTTCTTTGATAGTGACCTTCAAATCATCTGCATTATTGGGTCTGGTGTCTCACCTTCCTCTTGACAATACTGCACAGATTCTCTATGAGGTTTAGGTCAGGCGAGTTGGCTGGCCAATCAAGCACATAGATAGCCATGATCATTAAACTAGGTATTGGTACTTTAGGCAGTGTGGGCAGGTGCCAAGTTCTGCTGGAAAATGAAATCAGCATCTCGATAAAGCTGGTCAGTGGAGGGAAGCATGAAGTGCTCAAGAATTTTCTGGTAGAGGGCTGCACTGACTTGCTAAAAACACAGTGGACCAACACCAGCAGATGACATGGCTCCCTAAATCATCACAGACTGTAGAAACTTCACACTGGACCTCATGCAACTTGGATTATGTGCCTCTCCAGCCTTCCTCCAGACTAAGACCTTGATTTCCAAACGAAATGCAACATTTTCCACACTCCATGATGAATTGGGGAGCCATGTCACCTGCTGATGTTGGTCCAGTGAGTTTTATCAAGTCCAAAGTCAGCGCAGCCCTCTAGCAGGAATTTCTAGAGCACTTCATGCTTCCCTCTGTTGACCAGCTTTATGGAGATGCCGATTTATTTTTCCACCAGACCCCAAAATGCAGACGAGCTAAAGGCCGCTATTAAAGCAACTTGGGCTTCCATAACACCTCAACAGTGCCACATGCTGATCGCTTCCATGACAGGTCGCATTGATGCAGTAATTAATGCAAAAGGAGCCCCAACCAAGTATTGCATGCATACTATATGGTACATGGACATACTTTTCAATAAGTCAACATTTCTATATCAGAATCCTTTTTTATTATTGGTTCTATGTAATATTCTAGTTTTCTAAGACACAGGATTTATTTTTTTCACTAGCTGTAAACCATATCAAAATAAAAAATAAAAAAATACTTGAAATATATGACTCTGTGGGTAATGCATCTATACAAAATATAGGAGTTTCACTTTTTGAAATAAATTACTGAAATAAACTTTTGATGATATTCTAATTTTAGGAGATGCACCTGTATAGGTTTGCCTTGAGTGTCAAATTAACATATGCATGCGCCCCGGTGTAAAACACTTACCATGCTGAGAGCTAGCTCCCTTTGTGCTCCCAGCATGGTAGCCGGCGGTTATCGGAAAGTTCCCGATGCATTCTAGCGATCGGAAGCTTTGTGATCATGTGATCACCAATCACAGTGGTTACATGACCCGAATGCCCGCCTCCCAGTGTTTAGAACCCTAAGAGGGGGCAGCGGGAGGGAGTTTATGCAGTAGTAAATCAAAAAGCAAACATTTGTTATATTGCAGCTTACCAGTTCTTAGATGCGATGGCTGCAACAGCTTTCTTATTTTGGGCTCTCTTTATTTTCATGTGGTGATCTGGCCAGCAAGCCTGTTTTTCAACAGAACATGCCATCCTGCAGTTTTGGCAGTTAGGGGTTCAAAAAAACATTTACCACTGACAGGGGGTGCTTGCAAAGATCAACTTTTATGTAAAACCTGTATCCCCTAAAACAGAAATGATTTCCTGTGACTGCTTAAGAACTATTAGCTAGAGTTTGGCTTAATTTTGTTAGTTTATCTAAATCTGGTGTAAAAATACGGGGATCTGGTGGATCAGGGTAAATTTCATCACATTATGGTTGCCCTCAAAGGGCCAATTGTATCTGTAAGCCTATGTATGCTTAGTCCAGGAGTGCGCTACATCCTGAGTGCAGGGTTCAGGATTAAGTGGCGTACCGAGTGCAGGGTTCAGGATTAAGTGGCGTACCGAGTGCAGGGTTCAGGATTAAGTGGCGTACCGAGTGCAGGGTTCAGGATTAAGTGGCGTACCGAGTGCAGGGTTCAGGATTAAGTGGCGTACCGAGTGCAGGGTTCAGGATTAAGTGGCGTACCGAGTGCAGGGTTCAGGATTAAGTGGCGTACCGAGTGCAGGGTTCAGGATTAAGTGGCGTACCGAGTGCAGGGTTCAGGATTAAGTGGCGTACCGAGTGCAGGGTTCAGGATTAAGTGGCGTACCGAGTGCAGGGTTTAGGTTTACGTGGCGAACCGAGTGCAGGGTTCAAGGAGGGCGCCCTACGTACACAGTGCAGGGTTCAAGGAGGGCGCCCTACGTACACAGTGCAGGGTTCAAGGAGGGCGCCCTACGTACACAGTGCAGGGTTCAAGGAGGGCGCCCTACGTACACAGTGCAGGGTTCAAGGAGGGCGCCCTACGTACACAGTGCAGGGTTCAAGGAGGGCGCCCTACGTACACAGTGCAGGGTTCAAGGAGGGCGCCCTACGTACACAGTGCAGGGTTCAAGGAGGGCGCCCTACGTACACAGTGCAGGGTTCAAGGAGGGCGCCCTACGTACACAGTGCAGGGTTCAAGGAGGGCGCCCTACGTACACAGTGCAGGGTTCAAGGAGGGCGCCCTACGTACACAGTGCAGGGTTCAAGGAGGGCGCCCTACGTACACAGTGCAGGGTTCAAGGAGGGCGCCCTACGTACACAGTGCAGGGTTCAAGGAGGGCGCCCTACGTACACAGTGCAGGGTTCAAGGAGGGCGCCCTACGTACACAGTGCAGGGTTCAAGGAGGGCGCCCTACGTACACAGTGCAGGGTTCAAGGAGGGCGCCCTACGTACACAGTGCAGGGTTCAAGGAGGGCGCCCTACGTACACAGTGCAGGGTTCAAGGAGGGCGCCCTACGTACACAGTGCAGGGTTCAAGGAGGGCGCCCTACGTACACAGTGCAGGGTTCAAGGAGGGCGCCCTACGTACACAGTGCAGGGTTCAAGGAGGGCGCCCTACGTACACAGTGCAGGGTTCAAGGAGGGCGCCCTACGCACACAGTGCAGGGTTCAAGGAGGGCGCCCTACGTACACAGTGCAGGGTTCAAGGAGGGCGCCCTACGCACACAGTGCAGGGTTCAGGGGTGCCCTACGTACACAGTGCAGGGTTCAAGGAGGGCGCCCTACGTACACAGTGCAGGGTTCAAGGAGGGCGCCCTACGTACACAGTGCAGGGTTCAAGGAGGGCGCCCTACGTACACAGTGCAGGGTTTAAGGAGGGCGCCCTACGTACACAGTGCAGGGTTCAAGGAGGGCGCCCTACGTACACAGTGCAGGGTTCAAGGAGGGCGCCCTACGTACACAGTGCAGGGTTCAAGGAGGGCGCCCTACGTACACAGTGCAGGGTTCAAGGAGGGCGCCCTACGTACACAGTGCAGGGTTCAAGGAGGGCGCCCTACGTACACAGTGCAGGGTTCAAGGGGGGTGCCCTACGTACACAGTGCAGGGTTCAGGGGTGCCCTACGTACACAGTGCAGGGTTCAGGGGTGCCCTACGTACACAGTGCAGGGTTCAGGGGTGCCCTACGTACACAGTGCAGGGTTCAGGGGTGCCCTACGTACACAGTGCAGGGTTCAGGGGTGCCCTACGTGCACAGTGCAGGGTTCAGGGGTGCCCTACGTGCACAGTGCAGGGTTCAGGGGTGCCCTACGTGCACAGTGCAGGGTTCAGGGGTGCCCTACGTGCACAGTGCAGGGTTCAGGGGTGCCCTATGTGCACAGTGCAGGGTTCAGGGGTGCCCTATGTGCACAGTGCAGGGTTCAGGGGTGCCCTACGTGCACAGTGCAGGGTTCAGGGGTGCTCTATGTACACAGTGCAGGGTTCAGGGGTGCCCTACGTACACAATGAATGCTCTGTTCTTTACACCACTCTCCCCCATCTCACACCTCAGCACACATCCTTCTCCACAGCCCTCATCTCTCCCTGCTGAAAAAAAAAAAAAAAAGCTTCCTCGCACCACACCTACCTGGCCCAGCTCTAGTACCTCCTAGCATTGTAGGCCGCTCTGCCTTTCACTTGCAGGAAGATCACTGGTTGGCACCTGTCCCTGCTGTGCCCTGTCATGAGTGCATGTAGGGCAGGCAGGGATCTGTGAGAACCATGAACCACAGAGAAAAGTTGACCTTGTAAAAATTTTCTGTGTGTACAAGTGACAGTGGTGAGCGGGAAGCAGAAGGCAAGAGCCAGAGATGGCAGAATGGCGTTCTACCACTTTCCAGCTGAAAAAAAGCCCTGGGAGCAAGGGCCACATGAAATGGCCTGGCAGGCTGGATTCGGCCCACAAGCCTTGTGTTTGACATGCCCCTCTGACACAGCAGATAACTTGTCTGGGTACAGGACCAGTTTATCTTTTTGCTAGTGACAACAATCCGTGTCACCGACCACTGTCACTGACTGCAGGGACGCCAGAACAGTATACGCCAGCAACTGTGTCCAATCACTGCCACAACGGTCCCAGTGTCAACATAGTCAATCTCTGGTTGCAGAGACGACAGACCAGTATTCGACAGCACCAGTGCCCTGATCACTGCCACATTAGTGCCAATGTCCCCGATTTAAGTGATGGCAGACCAGTATACGCCAGCACCAGTGTCCTGATCACTGCCAAACCAGTGCCAGTGTCAGAGACAGTGAAGCCAGCAATACTGTTCTGACTGCAAGTCACGCCAGTGTCAGCAGTACCAATTAGGTCAGCAACAGTGTTCACCATCACACCAATACCTGAAAACCACAGGAGGACATGATTCCTTCCTAAAATAAGAGGTTAAGCCCTGGGCCTACACCTGCAAACATTCATTCTAATGCAGTCAGTAGGCTGTGCCAATGCATGCATTGCATGCTCCAAAGGTGCAAAAAGGAGTGACACGTTACCATTGCCCCCAAGGTCACTCACAACCTGGCCTCTGTATAGTAGAGCACTTTTGTGGCTACCATATCTCACTAGATTAGTGATGGGGTTTCTCTTATGACTGACTACCTGCATTTTGCCTGTATTTGATGTCCTGTGTAATGACCATTTGCCTGTTTTCTCAACCATGTTTTGACCTACTGCCTGGACCGACAATTTACAGAAATGAGATAGGCAGACAGGACATCAGCATTGATCACATTTTCAAAAATATTTATATACACACCATAGTTTGTACACAGGCTAAATAAAATATACCCATTTTTCTTTTTTTCCCCACCAAAGAAATGTCAGTGGCTGCATGTAATGTAAATATCTCCTAAACGGTACATGTTTAGGAGATATTTACACTACCTATAGGTAAACCTAACTATAGGCCTACCTACAGGTAGATGTTTGCAGAGGAAGTTTACTTCCTCTCTAACAAAATTTAAATGAAATAAACAGAAATCTGAATCAAAATCAATATTTGGCGTGACCACCGTTTGCCTTCGAAACAGCATCAATTCTTCTAGGTACACTTGCACATAGATTTTGAAGGAACTAAACCACTAGATTGGAGAACTAACCACAGATCTTCTATGGATGTAGGTCGCCTCAAAACTTCTGTCGATTCATGTAATCCCAGACAGACTTTATGTTCCAGAACTCCTTGTTGTTCTTTATGCTGAAAATAGTTCTTAATGACATTGTCTGTAAGTTTGGGGTGGTTGTCCTGCTGCAGAACACATTTGGGGCCAATCACACGTCTTCCTGATGGTATGGGATGATGGATAAGTATCTGTATGTCTCAGCGTTGAAGACACCATTGATCCTGACCAAATCTCCAACTTCATTTGGAGAAATGCAGCCCTAAACTTGCAAGGAACCTTCACGATGCTCCACTGTTGTCTGTAGACACTCATTTGTACAGCTCTCCAGCCCTTCGGTGAAAAAAAAAAAAACTGCCATTTCTCTTCACCCCAGTTCTTATGTTTTCGTGCATAGTTGCCTTGTTTGCACATCAGACATATTGCTTTTTGACTGCAGCTCTTCCATGACCACTTCTGCCCAGGATTCTCCAGACAGTAGATGGGTATACACCTGGATCCCACTGGTTTCTGCCAGTTCTGTGCAGTTGGCACTACTGGACATTTGCAGACTATTACAGCTCACTTTACAAGCTGAAAGAGGACCCCCAAAAAACTCAACCCTCTGCATCTGCAATCACAACCTTTCTAGAATGTCTCAAACTACCCTCACTTACAGCCTCTGAGCTGAATGTACTCAATAAACCCTTCTCAATTCTGGAAACGTGCAAAACCATACACTCCCTTCCCAAGGGGAAATCCCCTGGTCTGAACGGTTTTTCCAATGATTACTACCACGATTTTGGTTCCATTTTAGCGCCTCATTTAACCTCTCTTTTTAATGCAGCCGCAGACAAAGCAGCATTCCCCTCAGAAACGCTCAAAGCATTTGTTGTTACCATTCCCAAACCTGGCAAGGAGACTGATAGCCCTTCAAATTTTAGGCCCATCTCTCTACTGAATACGGACGTCAAACTGTATACCAAAATATTATCACAGAGATTAAAATGCATAATTCCCCGACTTATACAACAGGACCAGATGGGTTTTATCCCCAGTAGGCAAACATCAGATGCCACTAGACATATCTTGAACATTGTACAACATGCGTCGGCACAGCGAACAACTTTTTCTCTGCTTCTCTCTATAGATGCAGAGAAGGCGTTTGACAGAATAACTGGAGATATATGACCAGACCCTGATCAAATTCGGTTTTCAAGGTCCGATTCTGGCTCTGTACTCAACTCCCTCCATCCAGGTATATACATCCAGTCTCCTGTCAAAAGCTTTCCTCATCACCAACGGAACTAGACAAGGCTGTCCCGTCACCCACCATTTTAAACTTAATGATTGAGCCACTAGCAGAAAACCTTCGTACTCACCTGAAATTTATGGATTTAGATTTAACGACAGACCCCACCTAATCAATCTCTTTTCAGATGTCATCTTAATGATGACCAACCCATCCATATCCGTTCCACTAGTGCATAAAGTACCCCGACGAATTTAGCCGTGTATCTTTCTACAAAATTAACTATACTAAATCACTTTTCCTCAACCTAGGAACACCCCCGAACCTGACAAAGAAGCTCAAACAATCACTTTCATATACATGAGTTGAGGACAGTATTCCTTACCTTGGGATATCAATAACTACCAATGACTCAAAACTAGCGGAACTGAATTATAAACCACTTTTAGAAAAAAAAAATAAAAAAAGGAACTACAATGCATCTTTGGGACTGAACGGTCGTGGGTTAGCTGCTTACAAAAATGAAAATTTTCTATTTGTTTAGAGCCCAACACATCCCACCACCCCAACCTAAAAGACCTCACACAGCTTTTGAAACAATTTATCTGGCAAGGTAAAAAAACCTAGATGTTCTCATTCTTCTCTGATTAAACATAAATCCGTGGGAGGCATGAGTATGGTTGACCTGCATGATTACTATGCCTCAGACTTGGACCAAATTAAATACTGGTTTAAAACCTCTGATACTCCCCTCTGCGTTGAAATCGAAACATGTAGAAACAACGTAGAAGCCCTGAGTACCTTATTATATGCCGACATCTGGTGTTCACTTAATTTGAAAGTTCTACCCCTACCCATATCAAATTTCCAGTACCTATATTATCCAAACTGCTCCTATATACTCCTCCCGTTCAATGGGATAAATATGATATCCACTGGATAGAGTTTCTATATTCAGGGAGCACCAGGTCTCCCATACTCCCTAATAAACAAATATAATCTGCCACAATGTTCACACTTCACCCTGCTTAGAATAAACCATCTATTGACTACAAATCCCCTACCCACACTCAAAATTCACCCTAAAATCTGGAAAGTCCTTTCTAATCCCACAAAAGTCGTTTTCATAATCTATAACGCGCTCCACAATAAAAAAAAGATTTGAAAAAAAAACACTCCCATGCTTAAATGGGAAACAGTGATTGAAAAATGGGAATTTCCCGCTATTGGATAAAGTTGATGGCTGCAGCCTACCTCAAAATATAGTCTGAAGGCTATATTCAAATGTGTGTAGGGGTGGTGAGGTAAGTGGCGCTGCCAAATAATATTATGGTCTATTTATAATGGTGAAAAAATGGAATATGTTGTGCCACTTGAAAATATATAATAAATAGTGGTATAATAAATATAATAAAAACAATTGGCATTAAATAATGGTGATAGTACAATAATAACAAATCGATAATCTAACTAAATAAGTGCAATTAAGTGACAGTGACCGTAGTATTATGATCTATGTATCAAAGACATTTTTTGGATAAAAGTAATAAAATAAGGTGCTGGGTGAGCAACAAGTGACAATTTAAATACAATAAAAACAGAATTAAATAAAATAAATATGTGAAAAAAAAACAAAGTGAGCAAAGTGGCTCGGTGCTAAGTGAAGCCAATTATCCAATTGGCAAGAATTAGTATAAATCGATAATACAAAGTGATCTGAGAGCAAATTCTCAAGTGTGCCAATATAAATTAGCAAGTGAAAATGGTGAATAAGAATAGAAATAGAAAAATGTATATATACATATGAAAAACATATGTATAAGAAGTAATCTTCTATAAAATATAGCAATAAAAGTTCATATACATATAAAAATGTATAACAATTGATCTTCTATAAAAGAATTATAGTAAAAATCCATAAGTGAAATTAGTGGATTTCACTTATGGATCACCCATTGAGCTTCAAGGTAAGCTCAATGGGTGAATCCAGAGGTGGTCCAGGTATTGGGTGTCGGGTGAGGAAACCAGTGCCTCCTCTCAGTATCCCCCGCACTCACCAGAACTCGGCACCCCTGCAGGGGTAACCAGCGTGAAGTAAATTAGGTATTCCCTCTGTCAGGCAAATGCTGTGTGCCAGTCTCCTCAGGGGTTAATCCTGGATCAGCTCTCCCATAAGAATAACAATATAAAGGATACGGCCTCATACAAGTATCGCATCCATCAGTAGTATAGGCAGATTCCAGGTTATATAAAGAAGAAGAACCTCATAGTTCTTGAAGTACGGCATAAATTCACTTCTTTATTAGAATAACAGTATAGTACTCACATTTAAAAACAGTTAAACCAATGCATACAAGTGATAGGGACCGCAAACCCCTTGCTGGCGGTAACTTCCAGGACGCTATGCGTTCCAGCGACCGGATCTGCATCTCACTCAAGCGGAAATGACATAATTACGCTCTACGCGTTTCATCACCATTGACGTCATCAGGAGCAGCCTCAATCACGCCATGTCCGCTATTGATATACTAGTAGGTTACTAGGCAACCGGAATTGTCTCTGTAAAATACTAGGCGTTCCAGCCAAAGGGTGAATTTTCATGTATGCGGTCAGATGTTGCAGGGTAGAAATTCCGAAATGCAAATTTCAGACAGAAGGGCTACATGGCCAATGGGGGAAGTTATTGCTGGGCAGAAAAAAAACAAAATGAAAACAAAAAACCCAACAAAAACGATGTGCTGGATAAAACCCACGGGCTGTAAATGAATTAACGAGTGACCAGCACAATGTGATAATCTGCAGGGATCATGTAAAAAAAACTGAACGGGTACAATAAAATGCATGTAAAATTATGTATAATGGAGGTGGGTGAAAAATAATAATAATATTATATAGGACCCAAACATAATTGGATCTATTTATGAATTTAGCAAATTCGTTATATAAAATATTAATGAAGTAAATTTGAGTAAGTTAAAAGTAATCGATGTATGTCAATTAAAAAGGAAAGATATATAAAGAAAAAACAAAAAAATATATAAAATTAATATATGTAAAAAGGAAAACCATATAACATGTATGGGGAATACTATAAAAAATATGTATATAAAAATTGTTATTTTTAATATATATATATGCAAAAAAGGGGGGGGGGGAGAATGGGGAATTAAAAATTGTATGAGGAAAATACTATATATAAATATATTGCAAATGGGGAATTTCGAGAACTCTTCCTGTGGTCAAGTAACCCTATTTGGGGCACATTATTTAGTGATATGTATCATCAAACAGTGCTGGCAAATATATACCAGTTTGATATGTATTTTCTGGCGTATAAGACTACTTTTGAACCTCAAAAAAATCCCCTAAAAATGGGAGGTCGTCTTATACGCCGAGTACAATATCTCCAAGGTAACCTAAGTATAAGTATTACCAGTAGATGTAATCTCTCAAGACACTGACTGTGTGGGAATCCTGTACCGGTATACCGTATGTATTGTAGCTTCGGCTACATACAGTGTACCGCGCTGAGCCAATCAATGAGCGATGTAGTCTATTATTGAATGCAAAGCCTGCTCGGATTGGCGGAGTAACATCAGCTCGCCTCTCTGACTCTGCCAATCCGAGCAGGCTTTACATTCAATAATAGAATACATCGCTCACTGTGATTGGCTTCCCACACAGTCAGCGTCTTGAGATTACATCTACTGGTAATACTTCTACTTAGGGTACCTTGGAGATATGAGCGATTACATGTATTACAGTACTTGTACAGCCTGCTAGGTTGAAATAAAAAAGTGTGTATCAGGTGCAAGACTGGACTGATCAAATCAAATCACCTAGTATAGGGCCAATTTCATTGGGCATGTGTGAGCAACAGAGGTGGTTAAAAGCTATATTTAAATGCCTGGAGTTCAACTTTAGGAATCAGGTCAGAAGTGGCAGCCCACATATTGCTCTAAAACAGTTTCCTTTAAGAGCTTACAGTGCTGACCCAAATCAGGCCTGATTGTATTCAAAACGCCAGCTAGAATTATTGCTTTAATTAGGTTGCAAGCTCCATTACATGTAAAAATTTCTTTCTTCGATTTGACCCACACCCATTACAAAATCATGCAACAGTGGACAAAACTATAAAGGAGACAAAAAACTTTTTATCATTAGGTTACATAAATAACATTTTTTAAGATGTTTGTGTATCATGAGAAAATGCAATAGCATTTTACCTAAACCTTTCTGGGCTGGTGATCATTGAACAAAGATCAGCAAATCCATTACTGCACCAAATCTGTCAAGTTTAAAACTCTAGGGCTGTCAACTATTCTCTTATTTAGTTAGACAAAGACAAGAAATGCCCAACTGAAAATCCAATGTCATATTCCAGATAAAGATTATATCTATGTTATTTATACAAGATTGAGAAGGAAGCAGTCTCCTTACACTAAGGCATTTAAATGTGTAACAAAGTATTAACCTGGAGGAAAACGGACACAGAATTTCTTTCCTTTCCATAGATATTTTACTTCTAAATTCCAGGAAACAAGACTAAATGTTTGTTATACCCCCACTCTTACTTTCTGGGTTCTTGCAGAGACTGAATTGATGTTTTTGGACACTTTACAAAAGAAGGCCACAAGTCTAAGTAGTGCAAACATAAGCAGGCAATTTTTTTCAATCAGGAGTGACATATATTTCCAAGTTTCTGAGGACACAATATAGATTATGATCAACTGCAGCACATCAGTGGGAAAGCAGCCTTATAGGGGGCTCAGAACAGTAAGCATTCATTTAAATTTGCAGTCTGGGGGGTGGTATCACTCCTTATTTAAGATATGTTTTTACCAGCCCCACCCCAACTGCACCCTCTTTAGCTGCAATGGCCAGGGGTGTTCAAATGTCGCAGCCTGAGTTCTACGCCCCATCATGGTTGGTGGTTGTAGCACCTGCCAAGCATGACCCATTCAACTGAATGAGGCCACTCTGCAAGTGCCCTTCAACCTTGTGCAGTACAGCAAACATGGGGTTAAAGCAGGCAGTGTTGTGTTGCTTTATCTCCTTGGGCCCCACAGAAGCATGCAGTTGCAGGGCGCTTACAGAGGGGCCCCCATTAATGGGTCACAATTGGCAGACAGCAGCACCCCACCAGAAGCAACAGATGGGTTAATTCCTGCTGCAGCATGTGTACATGTGTAAGGGGTAGGGATCGGGGGAGGTAAACTCAGCCACAGGCCCCCCCCCCCCCCCCAAACACACTTTACGTGTGAACAAGCCCTAAGGGTGCCACTGCAGAATGCAACTAAGGGCTCAAGTGCAGCAGGCAGTACTGCTCCATTAAAAAGTGATCTGTGTTTGACAGGAGGTGAGGAGGCGATATGCTGCCTCCTCACCACCTGATTTGCACCCATGATTGCCGTGCAATGCATGCGATTGTGGCATGGTAGTACGGCAATTAGAGGTTTAAATCAGGTGTGAGGAGGAGAGAACACTGTGCCCAGTGATCCTCAACTTCTCCCATGTTGTTCAGGTAGATCTCGACCTCTTAGGTTGCCTACCCCTGATATAGACATTATGTTGTGAATAAGGCAAAATGGCAGGGGACAACACTTTGGGCAAAACATGTATCAAAATATGTATCAAAATCAGTATGTCCACATACCTAGCATTCAGGCAGATTGGTTCACAACCAGGGCAGACTGATCTTCCACTCAGCAGTGCCTGAATTAGTTCTGCCACAGATGCCATTAAGCAAGCATATTCATTAGCTAAGTGACCACTGAACTGAATTCTCCCTTTTGTGGTTTTGAATGGGACACTGTCCTTCCCATAGTCCACAAATATAGGTAGGCATTTCTCCACTGACCATCATAGTACATTAGACAAGCCTCACCACTATCTTGCACATTATGATATATGTAACATTTTGTAGACTGCTGCACAATACACACTGTTTTTGTATGATAGATCTATTATACATACATATATATACACACATATATATATATATATATATATATATATATATATATATATATATATATAGAACTTCTACACACTGTACACTAACTGTGCCTGGGGGAGGAGATTCCTAGTGACGATCAGCAGCTCCTGCCGACATTACATTTCCCAGCCGCTGCCACTCAACTGTGTATACAGAACAGACGATGGGCCTGGGCAGGAGTCCCATTCTGAGCTGTCCTGTAGCTCCCAAAACAGAAGGCAGTGCGTGGGGGGCATGTCCGCAACCACCTGACCACAGAGGTACAGACAAAAGTACAGGCTTGCCATGTGTGTGTGTAGACATGGCCTCCTGTAGCTGTAATTCACAAAACACAGATGTAAAGTGACCACACTACATCCATGCCTAAAGTGGTCTGACGGAAACCGCATGGATGGGACTGGCAGGATCACCAGGTATTTTATTGGGTTTTACTACATTTTAAGAAATGAAAAAGGCTCACCATATGCACATTAGGGACAATGGTAACAAATCCCCAACTAAGTAATTTAAGGTTCACAAACACTTTAAGCTTTGGGATTGGCCTTATAAAACATGTATGTTAAAACATTTTTACCTTAAGGCCTTATACCATGTATGAGTATACTAGGCCAGAATGGTCCAGATGAAGTTTGGGTGTTAGAGAATACAACTACTTAAAAACCAGTCAAAGCCTAATAGACAACATTTACCAAAGGCAACGCTTTTTTTTTTGTTTTGGATACAGTAGAGTTAGGAACACCTGTCGGTGCCCTCATCAGGGAGGATAAATATCTTGTTTACCGTTATTACCAAGAGTGAAAGTGAAAGAAAATTCCAAACTTTGGGCTGTCATCAAAGCATGAATAAAGGAAAAACCTCTGGGACATTAGTTCCCAAAGTGAGCCTTGTAACAACCAGAGTTTCTCTTACGTCAGAGGTATTTCCTTTCACCTGCCTCTTTGGATATAGGACCGGAAGTGAGGTAAACCTTCCTTATTGGGGAATGGATAGGTACAAGCCTTTCTTGCCCTATCCAAAAAGGAAAAAAATTACCTTTAGTTCTACTTTAAAGTGAAGCTCCACCAAAAAGTGCTGGGCAATTAGGAATGTTACTAGCTCACTAGAAAGAAAAATTGCACTTCTTGTTAGATGAAAATTAAAACTAGTTAGATGAAGTAATGAAAATGGAATGAAAAATGAAACCTGAATCTGCTACTGAAAAAAATAAATAAACCCACAACATGCTTGATTTTTATTTTAGAATAAATAAGGTCCAATTCTTAGAAAAAGTGATTTTTTGGTAAACAAAAAAAAAAATAATTGTTGATAAATATCGCAAAAAATTGTGCCGTAAGCTGTTAAGTCCATATCACAAACTGAACAGGAACTAAAAAAAAAAAAAGGAGCAGTATTTAACTACATCCTTTTGGTGGGTGCACATACCAAGCCATGAAGTCCAAATGGTCTGTAGACCGCCAAGACAGGATTGTATGGAGGCACAGATCTGGGGAAAGCTACAGGAAAAAAGTCTGCAGTATTAAAGGTGCCGATGAGCACAGTGGCCCCCATCATCTGTAAATGGAAGAAATTTGGAACCACCAGGACTCTTTAGAGCGGCCCACCTGGCCAAACAGAGAACAGGGGAGAAGGGCCTTAGCCAGGGAGATGATCAAGAACCCGTTGGTCACTCTGACAGAGCTCCAGCCTCTCTGTGGAGAGAGAAGATACTTTCAGAAGAACCACCATCTCTGCAGCACTCCACTAATCAGGGCTGTATGGTAGTATGGCCAGACAGAAGCCACTCCTCAGTAAAAAGGCACATGACAGCCTGCCTGGATTTTGCCAAAAGGCACCTGAAGGACTCTCAGATCATGAGAAACAATTCTCTAGTCTGATGAAACAGACTGAACTCTTTGGCCTGAATGGCAATCGTCATGTATGGAGGAAACCAGGCACCGCTCATCACCTTGCCAATAACAATACCACAAAGAATGGTGGTGGCAGCAATCATGCTGTGGGGATGTTTTTCAGCAGCAGGAACTGGGAGACTAGTCATTATCAAGGGAAAGATAAATGCAGCAATGTACAGAGATATCCTTAAAGAAAACCTGCTCTAGAGCGCTCTGGGCCTCAGACTGGGACAAAGGTTCCTCTTCAAACAGGACAACGAGCTTAAGCAAACAGCCAACATAACAAAGGAGTGGCTACAGGACAACTCTGTAAACGTCCTTAAATGGCCCAGCCAAAGCCCAGACTTGAACCCGATTGAACATCTCTGGAGAGATCTGAAAATGGCTGTACACAGACACTACCCATCCAACCTGATGGAGCCTGAGAGGTCCTGCAAGGAAGAATGGGAGAAAGTGCCCAAAAATAGGTGTGCTAAGCTTGTACTATCATACTCAAAAAGACATGAGGCTCTAATTGGTGCCAAAGGTGCTTCAACAAAGTATACAGCAAAGGCTGTAAATACTTAGGTACATGTGATTTTTTTCATTTTTTATTTTTATTAAATTTGCAAAGATTTGTGATTATGGGGTATTGTTTGTAGAATTTTATAGGAAAATAATGAATTTAATCCATTTTGGAAGATACCAAAATGTGGAAAGAATGAAGCGCTGTGAATACTTTCCGGATGCACTGTATATACCATTGTCTCGCCAGGAGTGGGATCAAATCAAAGGTGGCTTCTACAGCATGGCCCTCCATCCCCAATGTAATGGGCGCTATAGATTGCACCCATGTGCCTCTTTCCACCAAGCGATAAGGAGCATATTTATAGGATTCGTAAGGGCTACCATTCCAGGTGGTGTGTGACAGCCAGATGTTAATCCAGGATGTGCTGGCAGGATTCCCCTGGGTCAGTCCATGATGCCCATACTACTCTTGGACTACTATTTGCTAACAGTACAAGGCAAAATATGCACAAACCCATAATAATCGCGTATCATTATCATCCCTCATCAGTGTAGAGTAGCTAAAGCTTTTTTAACTGGGTACCATTGGGGACAACAAATCAACACAATGTTAAAATGAGAATGTGCACAATCAGAAGAACCCAGATAAAATACACATTTATAAAGATTCATTGATTGAAATGACCTTCCTAAATCAGAACTTCACTCTTCCTCCTCCACCATATTTGGAATAATAATATTTGCCCACGAGGCCTAGGTGATCACAGCGCTGGATCCCTGGACTGGTAAGCGTCTGTTTATTAAAGGTCAGCAGCTACAGTTGTTGTAGCTGCTATATTTTGAAACCTGGCTGAACCTCCTCTTTAAACAGGGTTGTTCAAATCTTCTGAAAATTACATCACACTAGATGTTTTAGAAAATGTAAATCTTGGGATAACCTTTTCTACAACAAGAGAAGTAGAAGGGAACTCTTTAAAATTCATTGAGCAGTGTGGTAAATAGTCATTGCTGCAGCACTTTTTATTTAATGGCCCATTTTCACAGCAGTCTGTCTTCACTGGCAGTCAAATAAAGTCTATTTAACACATGGGGAAGAAAAAAAACTGCAGTATACTTCGAATATCAATGATGATACTCCAGATTTCCATAAAAAGCAGATGATGTTAAGCACTTTATCCAGTTTTATGTACTATGGTGTTGTGGTTGTAGCAGAAAAGAACCTTTTTTAGGCCAGTCACTTGTCAACTCCTGAAGTAAATAAAAAACATTTTGCATTAAAGAAAAAAGTATATACGTAATATAGGTATAGATGCTACCAGATGTTTACACAACAATAATTATGTTACAGAATATTTTATAAAGCAATTACTATTGAAATTATAATTGTGATCTACCCCAATTGGTCAATTGATGTGTCTGAAAGCTAGTGAAAGACCAGGTTTATTATGCCTGACCCTTTCTTTTTCCCTGGGACTGTGGGATAGATTAGCGAGAAGTCCCATCATACCCCAATGGCCCCCATTATTGGGAAACCTAATGTTCCCTACAGATCTAAACCCCCCAGCTTTTCAGTGGTGGATGAACAAGGGCTTTTTTCCTCTTGCAGACTTATGTGACCATAGAGGTTTATTATCGAAAGGCACGTTACAGGAGAAGTACCAACTTCCCACAAGAGAGCTATCAAGAGTTTCCCAAATATCACATCTCCTGAACACACTCAAGCGCACTAGTTACCTGACCTTCTCAACCCTTATGGAATATCTATGCAGAACTATTGATAAACATAATGGTCATATATCTATGATATATACAAGATTACACAAAGGATCAGCTAAACTGTCTTATACAGTTAAATAGGAACAGGACCTGGCGAGGAATTGGAAGCAGCGGGAATGGGGTAAATTGGCCCAATTTAGCTCAAAATTTTACATCAATACGTCTCTGATAGAGGCGAACTATAGGGTTTTCCTGCCGTGATATCTAGTACCAGAATCATCTATCCTGGGAGCCTCCCCCAGCTGCTTGTGCAGCGGTGTTCAGGAGGTAACAGTCCTTCATACTTGGTGGACATGGAGCAAAGTGAGGCAGTTTTGGATCCGCACATACAATTTCATCTATTCCCTCACCCAAGTAAATCAAATCAAGGCTCTTTAGGGGAGGCCAGTGGAGGGCATATCAGGACACATAAGACGCTCGATCGCATTTATATCTACAGCAGCAAGGCTTTCTATTGCACAATCCGGGAAATCCCTCATGATCCCCTTTGAACTTTTAAAGGCCAAACTGATCCGTATAATGATCAATGAACGCATAGTGGGTATTCTCAGGGATAAACTGACCTATTTCCAGAAGACATGGGATCCATGGATAAAATTCCTTTCGGCCCCTTCTGAACTGGTCAGAGGGACCTTTTCATACAATACATAGCGGATGCACACCTTGTGCCAAGTCCTTTGCTTTACTAGACTTCTTTCCTTCTTTTCTCCTTGCTTTGCGGCTCTTTTCAGACATTAGTAGTACTAATAAGTAATTGTTGATCCGGTGCGACCTCATCACTAGACACATGGTGGGGGGGTTTTGAGGAGGCCTACTACGTCAAATAGTAGGCCTCCTCAAAACATCAACCTATTTGACTCAGTAGGCCTCCTCAAAAAACATTAACCTGAGTCAACTAGGTTGATGTTTATCTATAGACATGGGTTTTGTTCCAATTTGGGTTGGGGGGGGGGGGGGGATTTCTTTTCTTTGGAGGCCTTGTTCCATGTTAAAGTAGTTCACTCCATGTAAATTCTGGCTCAGCTATCTGACCTTATAATGGGTTACTTATGGTTTTTTTGCTACGGATTGAGAATATCTTATCTTTTGTAACCAATACTGTACACAGCGATGGACCAAAGAAACTGATTATACCATTTTTGTACTTCCCTTTTATTTTGAAAACTTTAACAAAAATGATTGAAAAGAAAATTATAATTGTGGAGCCAGAAAGTTTCATTAGCCACAATGGTCAGTAAAAGAAGGTGTCACAGGGTTTGGAGTCAGACTCAGAGTTCAGCAGCTATAGTAGCAGAGAAGCTCCCACCAACTAGCTGGATAAGTACAGAAGCAGGTCACCCTGGTGGATGTAAAGCCCCCCAAAATATTCCATTCAAAATTTCAAATTGCAGCGAGTTTGAAAGGTTCCCTGGACCGGACAAATAGTTAGTCTTGCGGAGTGCCGCCGACTAGGGTAAATCTGGAAGTTGTACAATGCCAAAAAGAACAAAGAAGCAATCATGGATCAGGTAGAGTATGTCTTGACAGAATGAGGTGGAACCCGATCCATGAGAATTAGAAGCTTAGATGAGGATTTGGTCTGAGCCACTGAGAAATGATGGCCAATAAAAAAGGGTTCCCCTATCTAGGGATCATCAGGGATGACAAAAGGAATCAGTATTTCTAAAGATTGCTGTGGCTACGAGGTAGACACGCACAGCAAGAACTATATATATGAAAAAGGAGGGGGCTCTTCCCTGATGAACTGAAGCCAGAGGGATGGATAAATGATTTGTTGGCTGAAGTGAAAGGCTGAAACCACCTTAGGAAATAAAGAGGCTCTAGGCCTCGACACCACCTTGGCCCTTTGACACATGCCTTTCAGAGGTGATGGGGACAAGGAAGGAAAGAAATCTTGTAAGGAGTGAAAAAAGGTATGTCCCTGATAGGTACACAGGGCACTTTCTGAAGTGCAGAGAGAACTGAAATAAATGGAATGCATTAAGATAAAAAAAAACCTTTTGCCTTTACAACTCCATTAATTTTGGCATCAAATTTCAATATAGTTTTAGTCATAGTCTTTTGACTAAAATGCCATTTTAGTTTTAGTCCCATTTTAGTCATCTGCAATTGTTTTAGTCATATGTAGTCGACTAAAATATAATGGGTTTAGTTAAACTAATGCATTTAAGCATTTCTTTATAATGTTCAAACTCATTATACACTTCTGGAGTAAAAAAAAAAAAAAAAAAAAAAAAAAAGATTATTTATGGTATTGAAGTTTGAACGAACTTACAGGCACAGATTTAGCCACTCTGTATGGTCTGAGGAGACCTGTCATGTTGCACAGTGCTCTGGACGATGGTCTGATGAGGCCGGTAATGCACAGTGCTCTGGGGCGGTGGTATGGGAGGCCTGTAATGCTGCACAGAGCTCTGGACGGTGGTCCGAGGGGAGGCCTGTAATGTACACTCACAGTGCTCTGGGCAGTCTGAGGAGGCCTGTAATGCACAGTGCTCTGGACAGTTGTCTGAGAAATCCTGTGACGCTGCACGGTGCTAACTGCTAAGCACACTATAGCCGCTACTCGCTACCTTGCTTGCCAAGAGTGGAAGCACTCGCGTGGGTAAACACCCCTCCCTCACATTTTTGTTTAGTTTCCGCTCGTTGACGAAAACAAAAAATTGATTTTGGTCATAGCTTTCATCCATGAACAAAAATATGGTGTACTTTTCATTTAGTTTTCGACACTGTAAAAAGGCTGTCGACGTAAATTTTGCCAAAAATGTTTAAGTCCCGGTTCACACTTGTGCGATGCGGGAAGGCTGCAAATTCGCAGCCTGTTCCCGCATCGCAAACGCACATCTGGAAGTTCACACTGCCATATGCGATACGCAGGGGGTGTCAATTAAATGTTAACGACACCCCCAGTTTGATCGCATATTGCAGTGAGATCTGACAGTTCACACAGGATCGGATCGCACAAGTGTGAACCACTGTGCGATCCGATCCTGATGCGGCTGGAAAAAAGGGTCCTGTGTGTCTTTTGTGCGGGTGCAGTGCGAATTTCAGCCATACAAAGTGTATGGCTGAATTCGCACCGCACATCCGATCGCATATAATGAAGGAGCAGTGCGCTCTGATATTACATGCGACTGCTGCACTCGCAGGAGTGTGAACCGGCCCTTAGTCTATGAAATTAACACTGCTGATCAGTGGTCCTGGCTAAGCCTGCAGTGCTAATCAGATTGGGCAAAATCCGACAGTGCTGTTGTACAGAAGTCAATTATGTCAATCTGTACAACCTCCCTGCCCATACATGGATGGATTAATTTGGTCCCTGCTCAAGCAGACAAATTCCAATCCATGTATGGCCCGCTTAACTCATACACATAATGAAATCTAGGTACCCTGGATGGAATACTAAAGCGGGAGTTACCAGATTATCAGGCTCCTATCTTTAAATAGATATGTAAATATAACAAGTGATCATCACATAAATCCTCATATTGACATCCTGAGTGCCGGTTTCCACTAGTGCGACTTGCTGTGCGACTTGACATGTGACAAGTCAAAAGCCATTTGTTTCAATCTGGCCCGTTTTCACTGCCGCGACTTCAGTTGCGGCGACTTCAAAAGTAGTTCGTGCACAACTTTTGAGCCGACTTCAGTGCGAATTCCCTCTATAATGAGGGACAAGTCACACTGAATGCCGCAAGCAACTTTCACTACGAAGTCGCGCTAGAAGTAGCACGACTTCGTAGCCGCGGCAGTGGAAACTGAGCCTGAAACAGCCGATCCACAAATCAACGCTCAGCACCTTGCGTCATGTCACACATCAAGACCTCTTTAGCTCCGTGAAAACAGTCAGAAGCATCTTTAGGCTGTATGCAGGGATAAAGGGATTACTGCCTACCTTTGCTCTTGGGATGGACTGGGAGGCATGTGTGACAGTGTAATCACAGGAAAACCACCATTGTATACAAGAGGCGGTATTGTCTGTAGAAGAGTACAATGGCTCAAGAGAGCAGGAAGCAGCCTGGTCTTGTTGTCATAAGGAGCAAAGTTGAAGCTGCTGGCAAGATCACCAGGCAATTGGGACATATAATGAAGGAATTATTCAAATGAGTACTTAGGGAAGAGCATATTTAGAAAGAAACTATGCATGCAAAGTTTTAAAATACAGTGCATATAAAAAAAAAAAGTCTGTTAAAATGTCAGGTTTCTGTGACGTTAAAAAAAAAAAGAAAAGAAAAAAAAGGCAAAGATAAAATCATTTCAGATCTTTTTCCACTTTGAAATGTGACCTATAAACTGTACAACTCAGTTGAACAACTAATATTTTAGGTGGAGAGAAGTAAAAATAAAAAAACTCATAATATAGTTGCATAAGTGTGCACACCCTTAAACTAAATACTTAGTTGAAGCACCTTTTGATTTTTTATAGCACTTTTTGGGTATGAGTCTATCAGCATGGCACATCTTGACTTTGGCACTATACTGCAAATCTATCGGATTGCGAGAGCATCTCCTGTGTACAGCCCTCTTTAGATCACCCCACAGATTTTTAATCGGATTCAGGTCTGGGCCATTCCAAAACTTTAATCTTCTTCTGTCAAAACCATTCCTTTCTTGATTTGGATTTATGCTTTGGGTCATTGTAATGCTGAAAGATGACATTCCTCTTCATGTTCAGCTTTCTAGCAGAAACCTGAAGATTTTGTACCAATATTGATTGGTATTTGGAACTGTTAATTCCCTCTACTTTAACGAAGGCCCCCAGTACCAGCTGAAGAAAAACAGCCCCAAAGCATGCTGCTGGCGCCACCACGCTTCACTGTGGGTATGGTGTTCTTTTGGTGATGTGCAGTGTTTGTGCGCCAAACATCTTTTGGAATTATGGCCAAAAAGTTCAACCTTGGTTTCATCAGACCATAACACTTTTTACCACATGCTTTTGGGAGACATGTCTTTTTGCAAAATTTAGGCAGGCTTGAAAGTTTTTTTTTTTTTTTTTTTTAGGAAGAAAAGGCTTCCGTTTTTGCCAATCTACCCCATAGTTCAGACAAGAAGACATGAAGAATACAGAGATTGTGGTCACATGTATCACACAGCCAGTACTTGCCAGGTATTCCTGCAGCTAATTTAATGTTGCTATAGGCCTCTTGGCAGCATCCCTGACCAGTTTTTGTCTCCATCAATTTTGGAGGGACGTTCTTGATAATGTACCAGTTCTTGGTAATGTCACTGTTGTGCCATATTTTCTCCACTTGATGAGGACTATCTTCACTGTGTTCCATGGTATATCTATTGCCTTGGAAATTCTTTTGTACCTTTCTCCTGACTATACCTTTTAGCAATGAGATCCCTCTGATGCTTTGGAAGCTCTTTGTGGACCATGGCTGTTTTGCTTTAAATGACGGCAGGTGTGTACTAACTCCTATTTAATATGAGTTTGAATGTGATTGCCTAATTGTGAACACAGCTACATTCCCAGCTATAAGAGGGTGTCCACACTTATGGCGCTTTTCCACTGCATAGAACCGTACCGGCTCGGCACGCTTTTGTGCTTTTCCACTGCGGTACCGCATGGTATAGGGTCGGAACGGTTCGGTACGGTACGGTATAGGTTTGCTTTTCCACTGCATGGAACCGAACGGTACGGTACGGCTCTGAAAAAACAGTACCTACTCGATTGTGGTTCCAACAGGTACCAAACTGGTACCATATCCCAAAATCCTTTGCATGCAGTCACTACTAGCCACTGATTGGTCAGAGAATCACACCCACCCCGTTGTTATCCCACCCACTTTAGTACTACTTTAGTGGAAAAGCAAACCTATACCGTACCGTACCGAACCGTTCCGACACTATACCATGCGGTACCGCAGTGGAAAAGCAAACCGGGCCAAGCAGGGCCGAGTAGAGCCGAGCCGGTACTAGCCGGTACTTGCAGTGGAAAAGTGCCATTATGCAACCACATTATTTTAGTTTCCTATTTTTTCTGAGATACTGAATTTTGGGCTTTCATTAGCTGTAAGCCATAATCATCAAAATTAAGAGAGAAATGCTTGAAATATATCACGCTGCATGGAATGCATCTACAGTATATAAAATATAGGAGTTCCACTTTTTTAATTGAATTACTGAAAAAAAAACTGGATTTTTTACTTACCGTAAAATCCTTTTCTATGAAGTTCATTGACAGACACAGCTTCATATCTTCTTGACCATTGGGTTATGCTGCCCCCTACAGGAGTAGGACACTAGGCAAGGAAAAGCTTTCACCACACCTATGGGGCTGTCCCAGCAGGCATAACCCCACACACACTGTTACAGACCTATTTGCAAGCAGTGTTTAATGCCTCGTTTCCACTGAGTGGTACGGTACGGTTCGGTTCAGTACGGTACGGTTCGGTACGGTACACATTGCGTTTTCACTGCCAATAGTACCCTTTTCATGATAGGCGTGGTGTAGCTGGTCACAGCAGAAAAGCTGTGATAGACGATTCTCTGTCAACCAAAGTTCTGCAGAGTGTAGCTCCACCCAGTTGGTACGTGTCTAATGTGCTTGGTACCCCAACGAAAGGGTACCAAAAAGTGGTACGGTACGGTTCGGAATTAGGGTACCATTCATAATGGAAACGGCATAAATAGCGTACCGTACCGAACCGTACCAGAAAGCTCAGTGGAAACGCGCCATTAGAAGACAATAACCAAATTGCACTCAGAATTAGAGGGGCGGGTGATGCATCTGTCAGTCAATTGCAGTAAGTAAAAAATCCAGTTCTCTATCATTCATGGACAGCCGCAGCTTCATATTTTCTTGACCATCGAGATGTCCCAAAGCAGTGTTAGCATAAGGGGTGGGAAAATAGAATGCAAAGAAGAACACAATTTCCCAAGGCTAAACATAGCCAACCAACAAGGAGCTCAACCAGGAACAACTGGAGCTCACCTAGAAAAAAAAACATACACTGTCAGAGAATACATTCTCATTTAGACAGCAGCCTGCAAAACCTTGTGGCCAAAAGAGGCATCCAAAGATGCCAACACATCTACCTTGTAGAATTTTGTGAACGTGTGCACCGACGACCAAGTTGCCACCAGGCAAACTCGCATCACTGATGCCTGATGGAAAAAAGCCCAAGAGGCACTCAGCGCTCTCAGAAATTTTTTTCTGGTGTAATCAAAGGGAGGACGTTGCAAAACGGACAGGACCAAGTTTAAGTCCCAAGGAGGTAAAGGCGCTCTCCGAGGAGGAGCCAAATGACGCACACCTTGATAAAGGTGCCTATCAATGAATTAGACGCCAAGGGGCGCTGAAAAAGGATGGCCAGTGCAGAGAACTGGCCCTTAACAGTGGTCAGAGCAAGACGCTGATCCACACCAGATTGGAGGAAGGCTAACACCCTCACCCCTGAAAAGGAGCGAGGATGGATGCCCCTGGATTCACACCAGGTAAAATAAGCCTTCCAAGTACGGTAATAGATCTTACCGGACGAGGCCTTCCGAGCCCTGAGCAGGGCAGGAATGACCGCCGACGAGAGACCCCAATCTCCAAGACCTGGCTTTAAACAGCCACGCTGCTAAGGTCGGCGACCGCAAAGCAGGATGGAAGATCGGCCCCTGAGGCCGCAGATCGTCTCGAACGGGAGCCACCACGGAGTCTCGACCACCAGTTGGACGATGGCCACGTAGCAAGGCCGGCGCGGCCAGTCTGGGACCACCAGAATCACCAACTTCGGTTCCGAGACTAACCTGCGAAGGAACCTGGCCAACAACCGAAGCGGAGAAAAGGCAGAAATCAGGCGATACTGATTCCAAGGCACCACCAGCGCATCCGAGGCGCCCGCCAGAGGATCGCGCGTTCGTGCCACGAACCTTCCCACCTTGTTGGTTAGCCGAGAGGCGAACAGATCCACATCCGGGGATCCCCAGCTCGCACACAGCATCTGAAAAACCTCCGGGTTCTCCCTGGTCCAGGGTCTGGCTGCTTAGATAATTGGCCTGCCAATGCTCCACACCCGGAACGTGAACTGCCGAAATCGCCGGGACGTGCATCTCAGCCCCAGACAGAATTCTGGTCACTTCCTGGGCCGCCCGGGCACTCGTGGTGCCCCCTTGATGATTTGATGTAAGCCACCGCAGTGGCGTTGTCCGTCTGGACCCGCACAGGGCGGCCCGAAGATGAGCCGACCAACAGAGCAAGCATAATCTGATCGCTCGCAATTCCAAGATGTTCATCGGCAGGGAGGATTTCCCCTCCGACCAAGTGCCCTGGGCAGACAGAATGCCCAGAACACCACCCCAGCCTGACAGGCTGGCATTCGTGGTGATCACAGCGTCTGAACAGTAGTTCGCGTAAGAGACTCGGGCTGGCACTCGATCGTAACAGGAGATCGTCCAGATAGCCCTAGACCGCAATCCCCTGCACCCGCAACAGGGCCAGAACAGGAGCCAGCACTTTGGGAAACACCCTTGGAGCCGAAGCGAGACCGAAAGGTAACGCCACAAACTGATAGTGACCCTCCGTGAATGCAAATCGGAGGAACCACCCCAGGTGGCGGGGTGCTGTCTGCCAAAGACAGGACATATGCCACAAATAGTCAGACTTCAACTGAGGCATCCTGGTGAGCTGGCCACCTCGCGGGCGTTCGCCCCTGAGGACAGGGGCAGGTCGTTTGCGAGGCCAGGGCGTACGCATAGCCTGCTAAACGCTCGATGGCGGGCTGGGATTCCATAAGATCCTCTGTCCTGGAGTACCAGGACGACCAGTTCGATTCCCAGCTCCGCAAACGCTGTAGTCTTCCGAAGATCCGACTAACTAAGCGCAGAACAAATAAAAAGCTAGTAGTGCAAAGAAAACACCTTTGCAGAAAATAAAAGTAATAAAACAGAAGAAAGGCTGAGACATGTAGCCTCAGCACTCCCATCTAGGCAGAAGACAAACTGAATTGGGAATGAGGCTAGCCGGGGGTATTGGATCAGTGGGACAGCCCCCTGTAGGTGTGTCTATGTAAATTGCTTTGTTTTTAACAAGTCTTATGCCTAGCTTGCTCCTGTGGATAAGAGGTCAATACCCATTGGTGAAGACTGTATGAGTGGGCAGCGACTGTCAAGAGGACGCAAGAGAAAAAAGACACCTGCGTTCCTGACATTGTAGACTCATCCACCATTTTTAAAGTCTCTCACACTGAAACGATAAGTGCTTCCACCAATGCGCTTTCCCACACAGCGGCTGACGAGATTGTGTCCTCTTTGCCATCAGAAAGCGATGACACAGAGCCACCAGGGTGGGGTACATCTGCGACGGCCATATCTGCCTCCGAATCTGAGGATACAGCAGAGTGAGGCGAAGGCAAGGGGGACTTACGGCTAGCGTTACTTTTTACACTAAATCTACTTTTGATACCAGGCTTTCCAAAACTGCTGTAAAAGCTGACAGGGGCTGCGACCTAGAAGGTTCCACAGCCACACTGAGGGGGTCTGTAGGTGAAATTTTGTCCTGGGACTCCATTTACACTGAATTCAAAAAGATGTAAAAAACACGATTGCACCGCTCCACTGGTGGTACAGCAAGTCCCTGCCAAACAGTCTGTTAGCAGTGTGTGAGGAAATCCACAAGAGACTGCAAAAAACGTTACCAAACTGATCAGGAGGTTTGCAGGAGCGATCTGTACAGCAGAAAGAACGATCTGACATAGGAAGTGAAAAGCACCTGGGTCATGCCTGGAGTTGTCTAGTGTCTGCCTATGCTGTCCAGCACGACTACAAGAAAATGGCTGTCCCATGCAATCCTATGGGGAAGATTCAGAAAATTGCTGCCCATGCATTATAATGAAGAATTCTGACTTTAATGCAGGGCAAGACTACAGCAAAATGGCGGCCCCACGGCACGGAGGGGTCAGCAGACAAAGGCATCGGATGGTCCCCAGGAGGGGACCCCACCAGAAACCCCCCCCCCCCCGCAGAACCGCCACAGCGGCTGCAAAATATCCGCCCCCCAGAGGCAGTAACCTGTTATGGGAGGAAGTGTGGGGGGGGGGCAGCTGGGGGGGGGGCTTGGTATACCCGAGAAGCTAGGGGAACCGAGGGATACCTGAGGATCCAGCTATTCCACGGAGGGGGCCCACGTCCACCCCAAGACCACCAGGGATTTGGGGGACACTTACCATAACAAGATATAAGGTGGGCGCCACTCTGAACAGACTACCTCCCACCCGGGATGGGGGTGCTGCGACTCCAGGTCATTTGCGTCCCAGCAAGACAGTCCACTTACGGGCTCGTCCCCGTCCAACAGGGATCTGTCGTGGCGAGGCCTAGTGCTGGACTATAACCCACTCATGCTTGCTGGCAAGGCTGGGATACATTAAGGATCTAGAATATCCAGTCCGAAACCCAGACGGCCGTTGCTTGTAGTTCTCCAGGAACTCTACTAAAAGAATAAATTACAAAAAAAGGTTCCCAAAAAAATTACAGCGAAGACCGAAGTCCCAGCAGGGAACTAGATCTGACTACTAAACTAGGCAAAAACAAACTGAGGGCTGTTGCAGAGTGTGTGGGTTTATGCCTGCTGGGACAGCCCCAATGGCGTGGTAAAAGCTTTTTTTCTGCCTAGTGTCCTACTTCTGTAGGGGGCACAGTGGTGTATTTAGGTTTTGTGCTGCCCTAGGCCTGACTAAACTCATGCACCCCCTAATTTAACTACAACCCACCCCTTCCTGTCAAGGCCACACCCCTTCCTGTTTCAGACCCACCCTGTCATCTGTAAACCACACCCCTTCTTTAGGCTCCACCTTTTCCTCTTGGAGCTCCACCTCTGGTGGATCGGAGGGTAGTTGGGTGTAAACAGACAGCGGAGTCCATTTACGCCCGACTGACCATAGAGCAGAGTTGGTTAGATCCGTGGCCACTGCATAAACTGAGTGGACACGGACCTGTCATCTGTCTGCTCTGATCAGTGGGGAATCAATGGACAGATCCCCCACTGAGCTAAGTGGAGTCTCCCTTGTGTGATAGGGGCCTAAGGAAGCATGTCACTGTCCTTCAATGATCATCATCAGACTGCGTCACTTGTCAATCTGAGGAGGACTCATTTGGCATCTCCTGTATGTCAGTGAGATGAAGGAGGGGAACTTGGCTCTGTTGGATTGCATGAAACTAAGGGGCTCTAGGGGAACTCGGAGAGAGAAAGGGGAGCTAAAAGGGACTTTAAGGGCTAATTTGGATGGGTGGCTATTGTGGTGTTTGACAAGCAGTGAGGGGGCAAAATTACTCACCGCCTGTTTTTACTGTGAAAATGCAGACTCCCAGCCATGTTCATTGCAGGCACTTGCAGGTTAGTTTTGGTGCACCCCATTCATGGTGACATACCATTTAATTTTTTCCATTGAACAGCATCACCTTTTTCTGGAAGGGTGGTAAAACTTCAGCTCAACTGCCTGCTTGTACTGCCCCATCTAGCTGTATGAATGAGCTGCTAAGGTCTTCTTTACAAGTGTGGTCTCAGATCTGGACATTCCTCTCTAGGGGTCCACACACACACTGACTGCCTGACACCCTTTTCATCCAAGATGACTTTTAATCTCTTCCAACTGTTCAGCAGCTCAGCCGGTTCAGCAGTGCCGATTCACATACATATGCAATGTGGGAACCCTGCAAATCCACTGCAGGTTCCCACATCGCACTTGACTCGCAGGCAGTTCACACTGCCATATGAGAATCGCTGGGGGTGTCAATACAGAGTTAACGACACTGGGATAACAACGGGGTGGGTGGGATTCTCTGACCAATCAGTGGCTAGTAGTGACTGCATGCAAAGGATTGTGGGACAATTTTCATTCGCTATTGTAACACAATGGGTGGGCTCGGGATGCACTGCTCTACACCCCGGGTCCACCCTTTGCATCGCCCTATTAGAGCCTCTGGCTCTAATCAGGTGATGCCAAAAAAAAGCCCCGGCGCCTCTGCATGCAGATTAGGGGGCCGGACGCATGGATAGGGGGGCGGCGCCCCTGCGCCCCCAACGCACCGGCCGCCACTGACAGTGCATCTGGAAAGTATTTACAGCGCTTCACTTTTTCCACATTTTGTTATGTTCTACAAACAATACCCCATAATGACAACATGAAAGAAGTTTGTTTTAAATGTTTGCAGATGTATTAAAAAAAAAAAAAAAAAAAACGTTCATAAGTATTTACAGCCTTTGACACTCAAAATTGAGCTCAGGTGCATCCGGTTTCCACCAATCATCCTTGAGAGGTTTCTACAACTTGATTGTAGTCCACCTGTGGTAAATTCAGTTGATTGGACATGATTTGGAAAGGCACACACCTGTCTACATACGGTTCCACATTTAACACAAAGCACAAACCAAGCCATAAAGTCCAAGTAATTGCCTGTAGACCAAGACAGGATTACATCGAGGCACAGATCTGAGGAAGGGTAAAGAAAAATTTCTGCAGCATTGAAGGTTCCAATGAGCACAGTGGCCTCCATCATCCGAAAACGGAGAAGAAATTTGGAACCACACGGACTCTTCCTAGAGTGGGCCGCCATGCCAAACTGAGTGATCGAGGAAGAAGGCCCTTAGTCAGGGAGGTGACCAAAAACCCAATGGTCACTCTGACAGAGCTCCAGTGTTTCTCTGTGGAGAGGGGAGAACCTTCCAGAACAACCACCTATGCAGCACTCCACCAATCAGGAGGTATAGTAGAGTGGCCAGATGGAAGCCACTCCTCAGTAAAAGACACATGACAGCCGTCTGGAGTTTGCCAAAAGACACCTGAAGGACTCTCAGACCATGACAAACAAAATTTTCTGGTCTGATGAAACAATGTTATGTTACAGCCTTATTCCAAAATTGATTAAATTCATTATTTTCCTCAAAATTTTACAAACAATACCCCATAATGACAACGTGAAAGAAGTTTCAAACAAACTTCTCTAGTCTGATGAAACAAAGACTGAACTTTGTCCTGAATGGCAAGCTTCATGTCTAGAATAAGCCAGGCACTGGTCACCTGGCCAGTACCATCCCTACAGTGAAGCATGGTAATGGCAGCATCATGCTGTGGGGATGTATTTCATCAGCCGGAACTGGGAGACTAGTCAGGATTGAGGGAAAGATGAATGCAGCAATATACAGAGACATCCTTGATGAAAACCTGCTCCAGAACGCTCTGGACCTCAGACTGGTGCGAAGGTTCATCTTCCAACAGGACAACGACCCTACGCATACAGCCAAGATAACAAAGGAGTAGCTACAGGACAACTCTGAATGTCCTTGAGTGGTCCAGCCAGAACCCAGACTAGAACCCGATCGAACATCTCCCGAGAGATCTGAAAATGGCCGCGCAGATGCTCCCCATCCAACCTGGAGCTTGAGAGGTTCTGCAAAGAAGAATGGGAGAAACTGCCCACAAATAGGTGTGCCAAGCTTGTGGTATCATACTTAAAGACTGGAGGCTGTAATTGGTGCCAAAGGTGCTTCAACAAAGTATTGAACAAAGGCCGTAATACTTCTGTACATGGGATTTTTATTTTTAATAAATTTGAAGGATTTCAAAACAAGCTTCTTTCACATTGTCATGATAGGATATGGTTTGTAGAATATTAAGGAAAATAATGAATTTATTCCATTTTGGAATAAGACTAATATAACAAAATGTGGAAAAAGTGAAGCGCTGTGAATACTTTCTGGATGCAGTGTATATAACTGTTTATTTTGCACTTGTGTATGATATGTTGCATGGTTTACATAAATTACCCATTATAGTACATTATTGAGTTTTTTGCACATTAAGCATTCTCAGCAGGTTTGCACATATGTTGAATGCATTTTATTACTGGATATAGCTTATTACACACATTGTTTTTTGAACAGTACATTTGATACTTCTCTGCATTGAATTTAAGTTGAGGCTTATTCAGCTCGTTATTGTTGCACAATCTTTTAGACTAGCTAATAGGCCTGGTCACATTTAAAAGGACAGCACACTTTTTTGTTTTTGTATCTTTTTAACCCAGTATTCAGGGCTTCAACCGCTTGCCGACTGCTCACAGTATATTTACTGCGGCAGTCAGCCCCTCACAGGCAGAGTGACGTAGGTCTACGTCGCTCGCCTGTGAGGCTCTGGGGAGCGAGCGCGCGCCCTCGGAGGCGCGCTCCCGCGCGGTCACGGACCCCCCCGCGCGTGTGACCAGCGGACCCGATGTCCGCCGGTCACTCGGCGATCGGCGGGGGAGAGGGAGAATGTCAGGCGGCTTGTGTAAACAAGCCAGCTGTCATTCTCGGAGTAAAATCAGTGATCACATGGATCTACTATGTAGATCCATTGATCACTGTTCCTACACTAGTAGCCACAGCCAATCACAGTAGAAAGCACGCCCCTAGGGACACACACAGCCCCTCCCTCCCAAATAAAGTTAACCCCTTCACTACCAGTGTATTTTTACAGTAACAGTGCATATATATAGCACTGATTACTGTAGAAATGTCACTGGTAACCCCAAAAGTGTCAAAAATGTCAGTCAAGGGTCCGATCTGTCCGCCCCAATGTCGCAGTACCGCAAAAAAAATCGCAGATCTCCGCCATTACACGTTAAAAAAAAAAACAACAAAAATGACAAAAATCTTTCCCTTTGTTAGTAAACGCGATAACTTTTGCGCAAACCAATCAAAACACGCTTTTTGCGATTTTTTTTACCAAACATAGGTAGCATAAAACAAATTGGCCGAAAAAGTTAAAAAATTTTGATTTTTACATTTTTTTGGGGGAATTTCATATAAAAAAATGTGAAAAATATTGTTGTTTTTGCAAAATGTACGCTCTTTTTTTGTTTATAGCGCAAAAAGTAAAAATCGCACGGGTGATCAAATACCACCAAAAGAAAGCTCCATTTGTGGGAAAAAAAGGACGTCAAATTCGTTTAGGTACAGCGTCGCATGACCGCGCAATTGTCCGTTAAAGTCACGCAGTGCCGAATCGCAAAATACCCCCTGGTCGTTAAGCAGGAAAATCCTCCGGGGCTTAAGTGGTTAAGAGTCGGTTCACACTAGCGCGACTTGTCAGCCTGACAAGTCACGCTCCCTCGCGGTCCATTGACCGCTACAGGACCCGTTCTAATAGGAGCGACGCAAGTCACTCCGACTTAGAAAAAGGGTCCTGTACTACTTCAGGGCGACCTCGGAGCGACTTGCATAGACTTCCATTATGTGAAGTCCCTGCAAGTCGCTCCGAAGTCGTGGTGCATGGTAATGCACAAGTCGCCCCCGAAGTAGTAAGGAGTCGTGTCGCCTCAGTGTGAACCGGCTCTTAAAGTGCAGCAATCTGTTTCAGGTTGCTATTATATATCCAATGCATTAAAGTGTTACTTAACCCACAACAGTAAAATCAGTCTGTATATGCAGTAAAGCTTGCTGGTTATACTCACTGCGTAACCTAAGTGGTTAATCCTCTAAATTGTGTAAAAATGGATTTTTGTAAAATCTTACCGTAAAATCCTTTTCTCTTAAGCTCATTGACAGACGCAGTCCTCTTGATTAATATCAAATTGGGTTATACTGCCGTCTACAGGAGTAGGACACTAGGCAGAAGGAAAACGTTCTGGCCACACCTTTGGGGCAGTCCCAGAGGGTATATCCTCTCTCTCTCTGCTACAGGATGTTAGTTATGTCCCAAAGCAGTGTCAGAGAATTTAACCCAACCCAACTCAAAAGTAGAGGGGCGGGTACTGCGTCTGTCAATGAGCTTGAGAAAAGGATTTTACGGTAAGATTTTACAAAAATCCATTTTTCTCTGTCGCTCATTGACAGACGCAGTCCTCTTGATTAATATCAAATTGGGACGTCCCAAAGCAGTGCCACAAATGAGGGGTGGGATAACCGAAATCAAAATCCAATCTAGAAGGCCCAACCGGTGCCAACTAGATGTTTTAAAGGCTCATCAGACAAAAGGATGAGACTCAACTGAAAACACAACAGAAAAAAACCCTCGAGGTAGACCAACGGTCTCCTCAAATTGCGGCCTGCAAAACAAGTCCGTAGTTTTCAAGTATACCCTGATTGCCCGAACCACATCCAAGGAATGTAACGCAAACACCCGAGGATGACTGGGCTTAGGACACAAGGAAGGTAGCACAATATCTTCATTCAGATGAAACTCTGAAACCACCTTAGGAAGGAAGGATGGATTCGGACGAAGAACCACCTTATCCCTATGAACCACCAGATATGGGGAACGACAAGATAATGCGGCCAGTTCTGACACCCTGCGTGCAGAAGTAATGGCCACCAAGAAGGCCACCTTCTGGGATAATGTAAGCAAGGGAATCTCCCTGATATTTTCAAAGGGAGGTTTCTGAAGAACCGACAACACCAAATTAAGATCCCAGGGCGGTAAAGGCGCGCGCACTGGCGGAGCCAGGTGCCGCACCCCCTGGATGAAATTCCGCACCAAGGAATGGGTAGCCAAAGGTTTCTGAAAGAAAATTGCTAACGCTGAAACCTGACCCTTGACAGTGCTCAAGGCCAGCTTCTGCTCAACCCCCTGTTGCAGAAAAGCCAAGATTCGGGTCACCGAATAGGCACGTGGAGGAAATCCAAAGGATTCACACCACGCAATATAAGACTTCCATGTGCGATAAGACTTTTCTAGAAGTCGCTTTCCTTGCTTTACTTAAAGTAGGAATAACTGAAGTTGACAATCCCTTGTCTTTCAGCACCTGAGTCAATAGCCAGGCCGTTAAAGCCAGCGATTGTAAAGCAGGATGGAAGATCGGTCCCCGAGACCGCAGATCCTCCCTGAGAGGAAGTTTCCAAGGAACGTCCGCGACCAGCCTGACCAAGTCGGCGTACCCGGGTCGACGAGGCCAGTCCGGAGCTACCAGGATAACTGGAATTCCCTCCACCTCTATCCTGCGAAAAAGTTTCGGCAGCAACTTGAGAGGAGGGAAGACATACAGTAGCTGATACTGTCCCCACGGGGCGACCAGCGCGTCTGCTGCGTCCGCTCGAGGATCTCGGGAGCGGGCTACAAACCTCCGCACCTACCTGTTGAGCCGAGCTGCCAACAGATCCACCTCCGGGGTGCCCCAATGAAGGCACAGCTGGTGAAATACCTCTGGATGAAGAGGCCATACCCCTTGATCCAGAATCTGACGGCTGAGATAATCTGCCTGCCGATTTTCCACCCCCGGAGTGAATACCGCGGAGAGAGCCGGAACAACCCGTTCCACCCAATGAAGAATGCTGGCCACTTCTATGGCCGCCAGGGCACTCTTGGTGCCCCCTTGGTGATCGACATAAGCCACGGTCGTGGCCTTGTCCGACTGGATCCGAACCGGGCTGCCCTGGAGCTGCTCGGTCCAGTAAATCAGACAAAGTCTGATCGCTCTCAGTTCCAATACATTTATCGGTAACCAGGATTCTATCGGAAGAAATGACTTCCCCTGGCTGAGCATCGGAGACCGAAGTCACCAGACCAGAGACTCCCTGGTCCGCTCGCTCAACCGGATCAGACTGTCCAGAGAATCGGGATTCCGATTCCATCTGAAAAGAATCTCCTTTTGGAGAATTCGGGCATGAGACTGGGCCTACGGTACTGCCTCTAAGAAGGCCACCATCAGTCCCAGGATCCTCATGCAAGTCCGAAGGGAAGGCCAGTTGACGGACAGTAACATCCGAATCGTTCACTGAATCTTCCGGCTCCTGGTGGGAACTAGGAATGATCCTTGGGAAAAGTGAAGACAACGTTGATCTGTTCAGATGAACTCCATCTTGAATTCCTGTACCCGGACAAAATGATTGAGTGCTCTTAAATCCAGAATTGGACGCACCTTGCCCTCCTTTCTGGGTATTGCGAATAGGTTTGAATAGAACCCCTGAAAACGTTCTGCTCAAGGAACGGGAACTACAGCTCCCTGTTGCATCAAGTCCATTACTGCCCCCCGCAAAGCTTATAAGCGATCCGGGGATAGTCGAATGTTGGAAGGGAAGAATCGCACGGGTATAAGTGATCGAAACTCGATCTTGTATCCTGACCGTATGAC
The DNA here is from genome assembly GCF_965119305.1 of Pelophylax lessonae. Taxonomy (NCBI): domain Eukaryota; kingdom Metazoa; phylum Chordata; class Amphibia; order Anura; family Ranidae; genus Pelophylax; species Pelophylax lessonae. The sequence goes on along the minus strand of NC_138770.1, from coordinate 330,266,975 downwards.
CTCGCGAACTCCTTTGTCCGGGATTCTGGAAAGCCATGGATCCGGAAACCGGTGAAGACGTCCCCCCACCCCAGAGATGGGTGGGGGCGCACCTTCAGGCTGTATTGGTCTTATCTTCAGGTTTGGCTGAGGCCGACTTTTGTTTACCCGACCAGCGCCCTTTGAAACCCCCTGAAGGGGCTTTGGAGGGCTTCCCCTTATCGCCCGCCCCAGCGGAACGAACAAACTTTTTATGAGCGGAAAAGGAAGGTCCTCGCCTGTTACGAGGTCCTTTACCCTTAGAAGTCTGTGGCAAAAAAGTGCTCTTGCCCCCAGTGAGATCCTTTATAATCTCATCCAAGGTGGCCCCAAACAGGCGATCCCCTTGAAAAGGAAGATAAGCCAAAGCTTTTTTGGAACCTTGATCCGCCGACCAGTACTTTAACCACAGCACGCGTCTGAGGACCACTGCTGAAACCGATGCACGCCCTAGCAAGGGAGTGGCATCCAGGGCGGCATCACAGATGAACTGTAGCCCTTGTATAATCTGCTCCAGCAAATCTGATACTGCCGGGGGGAAACTTCTCCCCTTTATGTCCCGGCGTAACAATTTGGTCCATTCTGTCAATGTTTGTGAAACTAAACCAATGGCAACCACTGGCCTAAATGTTGACCCCATCAGGGAAAAAATAGAGCGGGATTCCGCTTCCACTTTTCGATCCACCGGATCCCTAAAGGACGGCACGTCCTCCAACGTGATAACAGTGGCTTTATTTAGTCTGGAAATCGGTGAGTCCACCACTGGTGGTACCGTCCATTTTTTAAGAAGGGATTCCTCAAACGGATAGCGCCTAGCAATGCGTTTGGAAATAGCAGGGGTTCGTTTCGGACGATCCCATTCTTCTTTAATTAGATTACCAAAGCATTTGGGCAAGGAAAAAACCTTCGCCATTTTGGTAGGCTTGCTGGTACCAAAAGGGAATTTCAGTGTCAGCTACCTCTGCCGGTGTAACCTCAAGACTTAAGGTTTCCTGGACAGACATGACTAGTGCATCCACCAACGCTTCTTCTTGCGCTATGGCGGAGGCAGAAACGTCCTCCTCACTGTCTGAGGAGACCGTACCCGAAACAGCAGCCCCAGAAGAGGGACCTGCAGCTGCAGTGACAAGCTCAGAATCCGTATCTGAAGTGTCAGATGAAATAGGGGTAGGCGGGGGTCGCTTCTTGCCCCCCGTCCCGGACAGGCCACCTCCACCCGGGATACCAAAACTGCTGATAATGCATCAATCATAAGTGGGGCACTGGAGGGTCCTGCGGCCACCTCGAGGGGATCAGGAGGGGATACATGTGTGGCAGGGTCCATGATTAATCCAAGACACTTGCCAGCAAACAAAAAATAATTGCAAAGAAGAAAACTTTTTTTTTTTTTTGTAATCCCCCAGCACAACAGCGCCCCTCAGTGTTACCTGCTTTGGACCCCACAGAGAGAGAGAGACCCCAAGGACTCACCACCTGATGCACAGAAGTTTCTATCAACCTGCTCTCAGCGCTGTCTCTTACAGACAGGAAGTCTTTTGGATCGTTTTCCCGGGTAAAGGAGGCGGCTCCGCCCCTTTCCATGCCTTCCGGCACTTCCCATGCTACTCCTCGAGGTAGCTTGGTCATCTCCAAAATGGCCGCCCCCATGCCGGAGACACGAGGCTACGCCAAGATGGCGGCCCCGCACGGCCTGCGGAAGGCAAGCGTCGGTCTGTGCGGCCTGCGGGAGGATGGCGGCCTGCGGGAGGATGGCGGTAGTCCAGGCATTGCAACCTTATGTATCAGGTAGGATCATATCACCCTCTTACATGGCCATCCTAACAGTAATGCCAGCCACTGACTTCAGTCATGGTCCCTTTACAGTGCCCACTCATACAGTGACTTCCGATAGTCAGCTCCCAAACCAAGCCTCCTGGTTTTATTCACCAAATCATCCTCAAAAAGGGGGATCTGTGACACCTGTTATAGGATAGAGGGGGGACCCAGGATCATGAGGGTCCGATCATCCCAGGGAGGGGCCCGCGTCCACCCACAAACCCGTCAGGGGGAGAGGGGGAACATTTTACTCACCATACCGGAACAGGCGGGCGCCAACTCCTGACAGAACCCCTCTCCACCGAGGTGGGGGGGCTGTCGACCAATACGGACGCCGCGACTCAGTTTCCAACTGGTCGTCGGCGTCCCGGCGAGACGTTTAACTCGCAGGGTCAGTCCCCGTCCAGTGGGACTATGTCGCGGCCGACCCAGCGCGGAGCTAGGGCCTGCACGCGCTCGTAGGCTGATTGGGGTGACCACTGGATCTCAACATCCAGCCCGTCGCCCAGCTCCAGCATCTTGCTTGAAGATCTCACAGGAACAACTGGAGAAAAAAGCTGCCTAAAAAACGGAATTTTTGTAAAATCTTACCTGCAAAATTCCTTTCTCTGAGTCCTCCGACAGTCGCCGCCTCTTCATATTCGTCACTAATGGGGGTTATTGACCTTTGCTCCGTAGGAGTAGCTAGGCAACAGAATATATTAATATCAAAGCTTTTAGCATATCCCACCCCCAGGGGGTGGACCCCTCAGTCAATACCTCCCTGCTTCCTGCAATTCCAACTCAGTTTCAGTAGCATAGCAGTAGAGTACATAAACAAACCCCAAAAGAGTGGCGGGGGCAGCGACTGTCGAAGGACTCAGAGAAAGGAATTTTACAGGTAAGATTTTACAAAAATTCCGTTTTGTCTTACGTCCTCCGACAGTCGCCGCCTCTTCATATTCGTCACTTATGGGGACGTCCCATAGCAGTGTAGACATGAGGGGTGGGAAAAAAGCAGCCGCGCCTAAAGCAACGCAGTACCCACATCAGAGAAAGGAACCTTACCAAAGTAAGAGAACCAACTGGGCAACAGGAAAACGTGCTCAACAGGAGCAACAACCCAGGAAAGAACAAGTAATCCTAGGGGTAAAAACACCCCAACAGCCAAGGGCCCAAACAAGGGACCCTAAGGCACTGCCGCACTAAGAACTTTACGGCCAAAGGAAGCATCTACCGATGCCTGAACATCCACTTTGTAAAATTTTGAGAAGGTGTGAACGGACGACCAAGTCGCCGCCTTACACACCTGGGCCACAGAAGCCTGATGACGATAGGCCCAAGACGTACTCAGAGACCTGGTAGAGTGCGCCTTCACAGGAAAAGGAGGAACCTTCCCCTTCAAAGCATAGGCTTGCACAATCGTCTGTCTGATCCATTTGGCGATGGTCGCAGCCGACGCCGCCATGCCCTTCCGAGGTCCCTCAGGAAGGACAAAGAGAATCCGACTTGCGAAAGGATTTAGTCGACGACAGGTAAACCCTGATCGGCCTAACATCCAAGGAATGCAACGCCACCTCCTTTGGATGCTTAGGCTTCGTGCAAAGCGAAGGCAGAACAATATCTTCATTGAGGTGAAATTCCGAGATCCTCTTCGGAAGAAAAAACGGGTTAGGTCGCAAGACCACCTTATCCAAGTGAATCACCAAGTACGGAGATTTGCAGGACAAGGCCGCCAGCTCAGACACTCTGCGAGCCGAAGTGATCGCCACCAAGAAGGCAACCTTCTTGGACAACAAAGACAACGAGATCTCCCTAATCTTTTCAAAAGGAGCATGTTGCAACACGGACAGAACAAGGTTCAAATCCCATGGAGGCAAAGGCTCCCTCCTAGGAGGGACCAAATGTCGCACCCCTTGAACAAAGGTGCTAACCAAAGAGTTAGACGCCACAGGGCGTTTAAAGAGAACGGCCAGCGCAGAAATCTGACCCTTAATCGTGGCCAACGCCAAACGCTGGTCCACGCCCGTTTGAAGGAAAGCCAACACTCTTGACACCGAGTACGAGCGAGGGGAATACCCCCTGGACTCACACCAGGCAAAGCAAGCCTTCCAAGTACGGTAGTAAATCTTCCCCGAAGAGGCCTTCCTAGCCTTGATCAAAGTGGGAATGACCTCAGGGGAAAGACCCCTATCCTTCAGGACCTGGCTTTCAACAGCCAGGCCGTTAAAGCCAGCGACTGTAAAGCAGGATGGAATATCAGTCCTTGAGACAGGAGATCTTCTCGAAGAGGCAGACGCCACGGAGCGTCGACCGCCAGATTCATGAGGTCTGCGTACCAAGACCGGCGAGGCCAGTCCGGTGCCACCAGAATCACCGTGTGCGGTTCCGAGGCCAACCTGCGAAGGAGCCTGGACAGCAGCTGAATCGGTGGAAAGGCATACATCAGGCGATACTGATGCCAGGGCGCCACTAACGCGTCTGCCCGAGGATCGCGCGTCCTTGCCACGAACCTTTCCACCTTGTTGTTTAGACGAGACGCGAACAGGTCCACATCTGGGGACCCCCACTTCGCGCACAACATCTGGAAGACATCCGGGTGAAGGGACCATTCTCCCTGGTCCAGGGTCTGGCGGCTCAGAAAATCCGCCTGCCAGTTTTCCACCCCCGGAATGTGAACTGCAGATATCGCCGGGACGTGCGCCTCGGCCCAAGACAGAATGCCGGCTACTTCCCGAGCCGCTCGGGCACTCCTGGTGCCCCCTTGGTGGTTGATGTAGGCCACCGCTGTGGCATTGTCCATCTGTACCCGAACTGGACGGCCCTGAAGCCTGTCCGTCCAACGCAGTAGACAGAGATTCATCGCTCGCAATTCCAGAATGTTGATCGGAAGGGAGGATTCCTCCTTCTACCAAGTACCCTGGGCGGACAGAACGCCCAGAACACCACCCCAGCCCGACAGGCTGGCATCCGTGGTGATCACCGTCCACGACAAGGGACGAAAGGACTTGCCCCCCGACACTGCCGGGGACTGGAGCCACCACAAAAGACCCCTGCAGGTGAGACGGCTCAACGACAGCCGCAGATCCAGAGATTGCGGACGCCCGTCCCACTTGGCCAGGACCTCCGCTTTAAGCTCCCGTGTGTGAAACTGGGCGAAGGGAATCGCCTCAAAGGCCGAAACCATCAAACCCAGACACCTCATACACGTCCGGAGGGACGAGCACTGATTGTCCCTGAGGGACCTGACTTTGCACTGAAGTGTCCGAAGCTTGTCTTCCGGCAGGAAGACCTTCGCTTGAACAGAGTCCAGAATCATCCCGAGGTAGGGAAGACGAACAGACGGACACAACGTTGACTTTGGAAAATTTATCGTCCAACCGAATTCCTGCAGAATCTGCATCGTGATGGACAGGTCGTTCACCAGGCCCTGACTGGTCGCGGACCGAATCAGGATATCGTCCAGATACCCCAGGACAGAAATGCCCTGGGCCCTCAATAAGGCCAGAACCGGCGCAAGCACCTTGGTGAAAACCCGCGGAGCCGAAGCGAGACCAAAGGGCAATGCCACGAATTGATAATGATCCTCCGCAATGGCAAATCGAAGGTACCTCTGGTGACCCTCGAAAATGGGGATGTGAAGGTATGCATCCTTCAAGTCGATGGAGGCCATGAATTCCCCCGGAACCAGGGCAGCCACCACTGATCGCAGGGATTCCATGCTGAACTTGCGAACCCGCACAAAGCGGTTCAGAGCTTTTAAGTCCAGAATCGGACGTACCTTGCCCTCCTTTCTGGGCACAGTGAACAGATTGGAATATAACCCCCGAAATCTGTCCCGATGAGGCACCGGAACCACCACTCCCTGGGCCCGCAGGTCACACACCACCAGGTGCAGATCCTGCAAGCGCTCCGGAGTCAGCTGAAGGTTTGAGGGGAAAAATCTGCCCGCCGGCCGAGAGAGAAACTCGATCTTGTATCCAGATCGAACGATTTCCTGAACCCATCTGTCCCGAATGCGGTCCAGCCAGGGTTGAAGAAAACCGAGCAAACGTCCCCCCACCCCAGAACCGGGTGAGGGCGTCCCTTCAGGCCGCATTGTTATGGGCAGCGGACCCGGACTGGCCGGACTTCCGCTTACCCGTCCACTGGCTTGGGCTGCCATAATGGAAGCAAAAATAGGCTTCAGCATAGAACCAGCAACCGTATAAGAATAACGGGCCAGAGATTCCAATCTCCTGTCCGTGGGGTCCCGGAACACCGGGGTATCCTCAGCAGGAATCGCAATGGACTTATTCAAAATCGCCACCGCGTGATCTACTTGAGGCGGCACACACCAACGCTCCTCACTGGGGGGAGTAAACGGATAACGCAGCTTGAACCTACTCGGCACAGCGAAAGGTTTCTTTAAATTGCGCCATTGCCCATCAACAGCGCGCTGAAATTCCGTAGAGCAAGGAAAAACCTGCGATGTTTTGCGCTTTCTTTGCGTCCCATAAGAGGACATCAAAACTGGAGGACATGGTTCATCCTGTAAATGCAGCGTTTGCTTGATAGAAGCAACCAACTCATCCATGAGTGCAAGCTCTTCAGACGAGCCAGGGGGAGAATTATCAACCCCTTCCACCTCAGCTTCCCCTCCTTCAGACCCCACAAGGTCTAGAGATGAGTGAGATCCTGAGAAGGGCACTCCAGCCATAGCAGCCCCATCGCCCTCTGAATCAGAGCAAATAGACACCCTGGGCCGTTTTGTGGATCGATCAGCCACCAGCATCTGCACTTGAGCAGCCAAGTTTGCCACAATAGTGGCCAGATCAGCCCCCTCGGGGGAAGCAGCAGCCCCTTGGCCCCCCACCAAGGTGGGAGGAAACTTGCATTCCTGAGAATCCATGCCCCAGCAATATTAGGAAAAAAGGAGTACTGCCCCTTTAAGATCGCGGCGAGCGTAGCCCCCCGCACCCACTGAATACACGACCCCTACAGGGACAAGAAACTGGGCAAGGAATACAGGAAAAAAGGGAAGATAAAAACCTGGAGAGATCACACAGGCTGCTGCCACCGATCGCTGTCCCAGAGCAAAAGGAAGTGATGCAAGACTGACAGCCCCTATGAAGCCTATGCAAGGCTACACAAACATGGCCGCTCGGCTGAGGATTCTATGGGCAAACGGAAAATGGCGCCGACATGTGGCCTGATCGATCGCCGCCAAAAAAATGGCAGCGTTTGGCGCCAAAAACGCCGTGCATTACCATCCAGGCCCGGCCACCATGATTTTGCCTCAAAAAAGTGACGGGTCGCCGCAGCGATCGCCGCACAGCATGCCCAAAATCTGACTGCCTCCTGCTGACACCCAGCAGAGCGGGAGAGCCCCCCCCTTCACAGCCCACACACAGGCAGCAGGTCCACACAGGAACTGACAGGGAGCACAGCCACACAGACATGCAGGGTCACACAGTCCCAGACTGACACCCAAATAGACAGGTCCCCACATAGAGTTACACTTACCAGTCCGGATGGCATGGGGAGCCTGCTCCAGCGACCAAACCGCAGCACTGAGGACAGGGAGTGTCGCAAGCATGACGCAGTGGAACTGCGGTGCGAAACCGCAATGGCGTCCAGTGAGGTAGCCACCTCACCGATAGCATCCCTGCAGCGAACAGGGATGGGTCGTTCAATGTGCCAGGGCAAAACCTAAGCTGAACGCTCGATGGCAGGCTGGGAAGCCCCTGGCCCTGAGCCCTGGGAACCAGGGTGGCCAGACTGAGACCCAGCTCCGCACAATCATCTTCATCAGAAGAAGCTAACTAACGCTGAAATAAACAGCTAAGTAAAAGAAAGAGAAAAAAACTCCAAATAAAATCAAAAAGAGAAAAGAAGCTGAGACTAAGAGCCCCAGCACAGGAACAGCCAGCCTACTCCTGAGCTAGGCATTAGAAACTGAGTTGGAAATGCAGGAAGCAGGGAGGTATTGACTGAGGGGTCCACCCCCTGGGGGTGGGATATGCTAAAAGCTTTGATATTAATATATTCTGTTGCCTAGCTACTCCTACGGAGCAAAGGTCAATAACCCCCATTAGTGACGAATATGAAGAGGCGGCGACTGTCGGAGGACTTAAGAGAAAAAAAAATTTCTAAAAAAAAAATCTTGCCAGGACCAAAGATCCCAGCAAGGAACTTAGGTCCTTACTCCTGACTAGACAGAAAAAAAACTAACATCCCGTAGCAGAGAGAGAGAGGATATACCCTCTGGGACTGCCCCTAAGGTGTGGCCAGAACGTTTTCCTTCTGCCTAGTGTCCTACTCCTGTAGAGGGCAGTATAACCCAATTTGATATTAATCAAGAGGACTGCGTCTGCCAATGAGCGACAGAAAAAGGCTGTTTGATCCTTTATGCACAGATCCTCCTCTTCTTGCATTGTTCCCATAACATGTCTGGATAACACAGTTACTGGAGTCAGGCTGCACATGCTCAGTTTGGGGTGTATTGCCAAAGTTTTTTTTTTTCTTGGGAGAGTGTATGTGATCAGCATAGGGCCAATCAGCACTGTCCAGACAGGGTTGGGGTCCTGCAGCCTGATAGGACAGTCAGTGCAGTATGAAAACTTCCAGAAACTTCAACCAGGCACTGATAGAAGTCACAAGACTGCAATATACTGCTGATGAGAAAAGGTATTTATCAATTTAGATTTACTAAAACTGTTGAATGTTCTGTGTACTGTGGGAGATGAGATATAGTAAATGCAGGGTCCTGGGTTTAGTAACACTAAGTTAAAAAATCTTGTGACTTTAGAACCGCTTTGAATTAAACATTCTCCCTTTTCAGTTCTTAAGCTTACCAGAGGCTTTATCTGCAATTAACTGAAGGGATGCATAGGAAATAGACATGCTGCTTTATTTCATACAGAATTTAATGTGTGCACAGAGCCAGAATTTTATGAGTAGCAGAAGTCATGCCTGAAGTCCTTAGACTATAGATGGCAGGAGTAAGTGCACCCTCTGCACCATTTACAGTAAGGCCCTAGCAGCTGTTTCGTTAGCTTGCCTAAACAGTTTCCAAAATGAGAAGTTTAAAGATGAACTTAAGTTTCAGACCCAGGTGTATACAAAAATCACATAAGCAAAGTACTCGTATACAATGTAAGGAAGGATTTCAGTTTAATGTTTAAAGTGAAAATAAATAAATCAACCGCGCTAACCGTAAAACATGATTAAAAGTTAAGCTGCTAGCATATCAACTGACACCTGTTGTGTAAACCAAAATATAACAAAGTGCAGCACTAAATAAACAAATATATATAAATGTGAATTCATATAAAGAAAAAAGAATGAAAGTTCATAAGTAAGTCCAAAGGGTATATAGAAATAAATGGTGCATCCAATTCATAAGTGAAGAAAAATCGTGTAAAACCACCACACCAAGGATAGATAGTGGATTAATGTTTAGACCCAAGAACAGCCAAATCTCATATTCAACATACTCATACTGTATTCAGTATCAAGAAGAAATTCAGTCTTTCAGACCCAAGTACAGCCAAATCTCGTATATGCTGTAAAAAAAGAATTTCAGCCTAAGTTTCAGACCAGATTCAATGTGCTCCTATGCAATTCTTCACAATAAAATTAAAAAGATAACAAAAGAAAATGTTGCAAGCCATTCATATTAGGGTTAAGCAAAAAAAAAAAAAAAAAAAAACTGCAAGCTTGAACGAACATTTAGAAAACCCCTGTTAGAAATTTGGTACCAAACACTAAAACTGAATAGTTGATGTTTTGAGTGATATAAGGCATGCAAGACTAGCTCAAAACAACATAAGATCAAAGAGATTTTACATGTTTAAAATTACCAACTGCAGCCTACTAGCCATCATAACTGACAGTAAGCTTCTAAGCCTTCACTTTAGCTCATATGCTAAGCTTTTGTTTACGTCACCACAGCAACAGTCCAAATTTACAGGGTTTATTTATGACTAAATGGAGCACAAAGAGTCATACATTATCCCCAAAGGTATAATCTCTATTAATCTCCCATAACCTAACATTTTTAGGACAAGGAATAAAAATGCAAGAGCAAACGAACAAACATACATACATACATATAAGAAAATGGTAGACAGCATGGATACTTTCTGCAGTTTTTCATTCTCTATTGTGAAAATGTTAATATATTGCAGCTTTCCAGTTCTTGGTAAGCTGCAACTGATCTGGGGTCTCAGTTTCAGGCTTTATTTCCCTACCTTCATCAGATGATTCTGCTAGTAATACACTTTCTGTCCTAGGGTGGCAGCACACTTACCCTGATTCTGCTTTCCTGATACAGCAGTACAAGTCCTTCTTTCCTTCATAACATGGACGGATGGATGGGGTTTTATAGTACTAAAAACTAAATGTAACTGATATAAATGCAGTAACAGGCAGAGCACAGAAAGTCATGAGCTGACAAGATTTCTGTCAAGATCAATGGTTAATTTTGCACTTATTAAACAGATTAACAAACACACTTTCATTGGCATGTTTAACAGAATAAAGGGAAGCAAATATGTTCATTTCTGGGGTTTAAATACAGTTTGGGGGGACAAAAAAGAATGTGTGTATGAGAAAATGATGGTGACAAAATCGAAATACCCCATACCATAGAACTGGGGTGTCAAACTCAATTTCATACACGCTGACCTCAATGCACTATGTGGCCAACTAAGTTGAATGATAGTTGTAAAATGATGTGCTTGTTCTACACATTGAGCTGCGCTTGGAGTTGAATAAATACTGGGAAGAGACCGTGTGCCAGAAGATTGAGCGCACTGTGGGATCACCTTTGGGGGCAATTTAATTTTGCAATAGGGTTACTTAAAAGTTGTCTGTGTGTGTGAAAATATGTTATAAATTACAACTTAGCATTAAATAAAATAAACAGAAAGCTGCCAACAACTACCCACATACAGATATTTATATTGTTGTTTACAATAAAGAAAGATCAGTTGAGACTGGGCGACTGTTTGTCCAGGCAATTCTTTATGCAGAATCATCTGGTAACGTTGGCTTACAAAGCTAAGCATACAGAATATTCACTGATGTGCATTATCAGCATAAATTTAAAAAGTAGATAGCGACAACCCTGTAGTTGTGCTTCTGTTTGCCCAGAGAAACCTTTATGCACACATTTATGAAACGGCAGAACTGAAAATATTTTCTCATGCTCAAATATATGAAGGTTTGCTTCTGAGTGACAACCTTTATTTTAAGAGCTAAAACAGTAATTACTAAAGACTTACATAAGTGGCACAACAATTCATACACATAGGTGAGCAGAAATGCAATTCTCAAGATTAATATTATGCCCAGACTCTTACTTATTTCAGACCTTTCCCATCCCTCAATAATTTTTTAATGCACCCCCCACCCCGCTTGTCCCATTCCTACCTTACTATACTAGAAGGTGCATGGAGGGATGGGATTTCTGGATCCTCAAGTATTTTCAAGTGGTCTACCTTTCCAGGACGACTGCCTGGTGCAGAGACTTTAGTCAACAACAGTGGCTCAAAACCTAACAAAACCACACATGTAAAGTGCAATCCTCAGTGTTCATAAACATCGGTTGTGTCCCTTTAAATCTACAATACACCACAAGCAATTTAGGTTTGAAATAAAGTCCCCAAAAAGAGTCCTTTTATATTCAAAATAAAAGGTGGTAAAGTCTGCAAAAGTGCTTGTGAAAACAAAAGATGCAAATTCTCTAGTGCCAGGATGTAAGCAAACCAATCCATCTAATGTCAGAAAAGGTAGCCAAACTTTTTTTTTTTTTTTTTCAAAAACAAGCGTTTATGAAGTTATGCATAAAAGAAAACATGGCATAAACAAAGCATACAACAAGAAGGAGGGCTAAATGCATAATTATAAAGAACGCAAACAGTGTGTTATACAGTCATAAATCCAACACATATGGAGTACAGATGAAAAAGGAGCAAAGGGGAAAGAATGCACACATGAGCCATATCTGGCAGGTATACCGGTGTTGCAGGCAAAATGCATACATGGAAGAACAAATAAAAAAAGAAAAAATGTAAAAAGTTCAGGGCAAGAGATCATCTAATGGTCAGCCCGCAGAGTAACAGAGTGCAACACCTCACAGTGGGGGAGAAGTGCAGTCACAGGTGGAGTCAGCCTGGAGCCACCTATCCCAAATCTTGTGATATCGGGTTGGGCACCTTATATGCATATGCATATATATATATTAATCTTTTTGTAGGGGAAAGAGCTATTGACCTCCGCGATCCAACGCGATCCAAGAAGCAAGTGTAAGGGGGGGGGGGATGGTTGGATCCACACCCGGACAATCAGCTTGCGGGCACTAAACAACGTCTCATGTAGGAACTTAATTGTGTATGTATCCATATCCCCGTCAGGAAGTATGCCTAACAGACAGATCTTAGGGTCTAAGGTCACAGAAGTACCCATCTGGTCGTGGAAAAATGTCACCACCTGCTCCCAGAATCCGCGGATTCGGGGGCACAGCCACAGCAGGTGACTGAACGTACCCAAACCTCGAGCATACACCGAGAGCATGTAGGGTCACGGGATGAGTCAAATTTAGCCAGTCTGTCGAGGGATAAGTAGGCCCTATGGATAATGTACACTTGTGTGAGTCTGTCAGCCGTTTTAGGGGAAACCAAGGTACATGTTTCAAGAGCATCGCTCCACTCCTCATCATCCATGTCACCCGCATCAGCCACCCAAGCATCTCGAAGGCCATAAGCCAGGCGAGAGGCTGCCCCCACAATAAGCGTGTCATAGAAAATAGTAATGAGTTTGCTCGACTCCTGTCCCCCAACAATTTCAAGCACGTCTGGGGAAGGGAGTGAGGGCATACTGGTGGGGAATTGTGCCCGAAGGGAATGCCTCAGCTGCATGTATCAAAACTGCATGGTGTGGGGTAATGAGAATTCCTCGCAAAGCAGCGCAAAGGATTTAATGGTTCCTGCCCGGAGTACATGTGAGAGGTAGTATATGCCATGAGCCATCCACACACCGGGCTCAGCGATCTGTAATAATTCTGACAGGTGTCTGTTATACCAGATGGGAGTCGGGTAGCCAAACTTCTTACCCTGTAATATGACCCCTAGATCACAAGTAAGTCAAAAAGCGCTGTTTGGTATACCACCATTCCACGCTCCTTTCTGCTCCAGACCCGCTCAGATGTCTTTCCCAGGATCTCATGGACAACTCACAGGACCCACATGGAGGGTTCCCCAGGCCATACACCCGATATCACAGGACCATGGGACTGTAGGTAATCAGCCACTCAAGCTGCTACTCCTCTTCCCGCATGGACCAAATGATTAAAAAAGAAGCACACTGCACATAGTGAAATACAGTGTAATAACTGCTATTTAATCTTAGCGCATACACTTTTGAAAAAAAGTCAGACACTGTGCCCTGCCCGCCCAACATCTTGTATTGTAAATTCCAAAAGGACATTACCTAGGCTTGTTTATTCTGAAAACCTAGGATAGCACTATACATGTACTTTACATGTACTCCTGGGAACTCTCAAGCCACCCCCTTCTTGGGGCAACTCTTAAGGTATTGCATTAGCTGCTGCCTTCCAGTTCAGGCTCTGAAATTGAGTTTTTTTTTTCGGTGATTAGTAACCTAGCTTTCCCTCTAGGCCAAATAGATAGGCAGGGGTCAGACAATTCATATGACAGGGTACATTCCAAGATTTTATTTCTGGCCCAGGTCTAAAACCTACCTCAGGCCTGCGTTCAATGTGTTCCCCCCGCTGGACGAATGGAGGCTTCAGCAATTACAGTGGATATAAAAAGTATACACACCCCTGTTAAATGTCATGTTTTTGTGATGTAAAAAAAAAAAATGAGACAAAGATAAATCATTTGATAACTTTTTCCACCTTTAATGTGACCTATAAAAAACTTTACAACACAATTAAAAACAAACAATTCTTTTTTTTTTTGGGGGGGGGGGAATAAAAATGAAAAACTAAAAAACGTAGTTGCACAAACATGCACACCCCTCTTATAACTGGGGATGTAGCTGTGTTGATAATCACATTCACACTCATGTTAAATAGGAGTCAGTGCACACTTGCCATCATATAAAGTGCCTCTGATTACCCCAAATAAAGTTCAGCTGTTCTAATAGGCCTTTCCTGACATTTTCGTTGCATCCTACAGCAAAAGCCATGGTCCGCAGAGAGCTTCCAAAGCATCAGAGGGATCTCATTGTTAAAAAGGTATCAGTCAGGAGAAAGGTACAAAAGAATTTTAAAGGCATTAGATATACCATGGAACACAGTGAAGACCGTCATTATCAAGTGGAGAAAATATGGCACAACAGTGACATTACCAAGAACTGGACATCCCTCCAAAATTGATGAAAAGACGAGAAGAAAACTGGTCAGGTAGACTGCCAAGAGGCCTACAGCAACAATAAAGGAGCTGCACGAATATCTGTACTGGCTGTGTGGTACATGTGACAACAATCTCCCGTATTCTTTATATGTCTGGGCTATTGGGTAGAGTGGCAAGACGGAAGCCTTTTCTTACCAAGAAAAACATCCAAGCTCGGCTAAATTTTGCAAAAACATATCTGAAGTCTCCCAAAGGCATGTGGAAAAATATGTTATGGTCTGATGAAACCAATGTTTAACTTTTTGGCCATAACTCCAAAAGATGTTTGGCACAAAAACATCACTGCACATCACCAAAAGAACACAAAACCCACAGTGAAGCATGGTGGTGGCAGCATCTTGCTTTGGGGCTGTTTTTCCTCAGCTGGAACAGAGGCCTTAGTCAAGGTAGAAGGAACTATGAATGGTTGCAAATATCAGTCAATTTTGGCACAAAAGCTTCAGGTTTCTGCTAGAAAGCTTAGCTTATAAAGAGGAAAGTCATCTTTCAGCATGACAACGATCCAAAGCATACATCCAAATAAACAAAGGAATGGCTTCACCAAAAGATTAACATTTTGGAATGGCCCAGCCAGAGCCCAGACCTGAATCCGATCGGATTCGAAAATCTGTGGGGTGATCCGACGATGGCCGTGCACAGGAGATGCTCTCGCAATCTTACAGATTTGGAGTGTTTTTTTCCAAAGAAGAGTGGGCGAATATTGCCAACTCAAGATGTGCAATGCTGACAGACTCATACCCAAAAAGACTGACTGCTGTTGAAAAAAAAAAAAAACCCAAAAAGACCGACTGCTGTTGAAAAAAAAAATAAAAAATCAAAGGTGATTCAACAAAGTATTAGGTCAAGGATCTGCACACCTATGCCACCATATTATTTTAGTTTTTTTATTTTTACTTCCCTCAACCTAAAAGATTTCAGTTTGTTGTTCAACTGAGTTGTACAGTTTATAGGTCACATTAAAAGGTGGAAAAGGTTCTGAAATTATTTATCTTTGTCTAATTTTTTTATATCACAAAAACATGGCATTTTAAAAGGGGTGTATAGACTTTTTATATCCACTGTAATTCACTACCGCACCAATTTGCTCTGCCACAGGATTTAATCCTAAACCAATACCCATTTCAAAAATCTCTAGAATCAGGGCCCTCCTTCCATACAGTCTTGCCTGCCTAAAGCTGTTACTCCAGCCTTCTGAATCCTTTGAACGCCCCTTCCTGCTAAAGTGGGAAAGACCTAGGACTTGCGTTTTCACCTGAACAGAGAGAATATATTTCATACTTTGCCTTTTTTGAGTAAATACCAGGAATCGGGTAAAAGACTCTCACTCGCTGGTATAAGGTCCTCACACTACTAAAAAAATAAAATAAAATAAAAATCTATCCTTAGGCAGTGAATATTTATTGGAGATGCAAGGAGGCAGAGAGGTACCACCCTCCACATTTTCCAGACCTGTAGGAATCTTGAGAGTTTCTGGTTCCAAGTCAGGGAGACCATCAAAAAACTCCCAAATCTTGATCTAGGTACAGACCCAGCCAAATACCTGATGCACAACTCTGATGTCCTGATGCAAAGATACAAAAAATCATTGTTGGTTTATCTTTTAAATGCAGTCAGGGCATGCATACCAGCACTCTGCAACCAGGAATCCCCTCCCATACAGGCTGTGGTTCTGGGACAGTGCCAGGTGGGTGCATGGAGATGCTCAAACATCCCCAAAAAAAAAATTAAGTACCCCAAAATTCACATTATTACTTGCAGATGTTACTGTGGTTTTTTGTTTTGTTCTTTTTTTCTTTGCATTTCCTGCACATTCTCTATTGCTGCCAGAAAGCTGGGGAGGGATACAGCAGCTCTGCCACATAAGCCTGATTATCTTTAGTTAGACCCTGCAGGCAGATTTCAGAGGTGGATTGATATACAGCCTTTCTGCTGCCTCCTCAGCCAATGGAAAGACACTGTACCCTAGTAATTCTCTTTATATAGTATAGCACAACACTCCCAAAATCATAAAAATTAGTTCCATAAAGTCCATTCAAATGTAAACATAGGAATCAAACAGTCTAGTGCCAAGCGCTTCTTGTGTAAAAAAAAAAAAACAAACTTATGTGACGAGTGAATGAAATTTCTTATGACAAGTAATCCACCACCATCTAAAACGCTCATCAATATGCTCTGAATGACACTGTTAAGACAAACACCTCCTCGCTTCACTCCCTGAATCCAGTAAACTGCTCTTCCTCCTTCCACCTTTCATGGGATCTTCTATGTTATATGGGACAAAAAAGCAAAAAAATAATGCTATCCATATAAAAACAGGTTTATTGTCATAAACACAATGAATGATTGCACAATGAATGAGGCCAACTGATTGCTATACTACTGGGGGTTTAATATTGTGCAATGTAAGGGGTTAATTAAGGTATATTTTTGGTTAATTATTCCACTGTGCTCAGGTTTTATTATTGTCTTGTGCTGGGTCTTTATTACAGTGTTGTGCTGCAAGTTAATTATCGTGCAATGTTGGGGGCGAATTGTTGTGTAACTTAACCACTTTAAGACCGGAAGATTTGACCCCCTTCCTGACCAGGCCCTATTTTGCAATTCGGCACTGCATTAATTTAACGGACAATTGCGCGGTCGTGCGACGCTGTACCCAAATTAAATTTACGTCCTTTTTTTTCCCACAAATAGAGCTTTCTTTTGGTGGTATTTGATCACCTGTGCGATTTTTAATTTTTGCGCTATAAACAAAAAAAGTGACAATTTTGAAAAAAAAAAAAAAAAAAAACAATATTGTTCACATTCTGCTATACAACAGTCCCCAAAAAAAAAAATTTAGAAATCAAATTTTAGGCCAATTTGTTTTCTGCTACATATTGTTGGTAATAAAAAAAAAAAAAAAACGCAATAAGCGTATTTTGATTGGTTTGCGCAAAAGTTATCACGTTAACCAACTACGGGAAAGATTTATGTCTTTTTTTAATTTTTTTTTTTTTTTACTAGTAATGGCGGCAATCTGTGATTTTTAGCGGGACTGCGACATTGCGGCCGACAGATCGGACCCCTAACTGACATTTTTGACACTTTTGGGGGGGGACCAGTGACATTACTACAGTAATCAGTGCTAAAAATATTACTGTTACTGTAATAATGACACTGGCAGGGAAGGGGTTAACCCTATGGGTGATCAAAGGGTTAAATGTGAGCCTCGTGCTTACTGACGTGTGGGGGAGGTGGGGGTTCTGTGACACAGAGATTCCAGGTTCAGCTATGCTGAATCCTGTGATGGTTAAGGGGCTAATTGTTGTGCAATACAGGTGGGGGTTAATTACTGTGCCATGCTTGCTAAGGGTTATGTATTGAACCATGCCCTAATTACTTTGCTGTGCTAGGGGGTCATTTCTGGGTCTTACTGTGGGCTAATTATTATTAATATACAGGATTTATATAGCGCCAACAGTTTGAGCAGCGCTTTACAATGTTAGGGCAGACAATTATTGTGGTGTTCTGGGAGTGGTTTTAATTTGCTGTGCTGGGGGCTATTGCTGAAATTGAAACAAGCTGGGGGTTTTCATTTCTGGCCCCAGCTGGGCTTATTTTAATCCCAGTCTGTTCAGCTTAACCCCAGGTCTTATTTGGTCTATACAAAGGGAGAAAAAAAAGTGTTCTACTACAAGCCATAGACCATGAAAAAAAAGTTGACTTGCTGGCCAAACCCATTTTTGACCAGGCCCACAGGTGCACAGTAGGCGGCTTGCTGCATTAGCTCCCCCATTTATACCTCAAACACCATCATAGCACCCTCAAAAAAAAGTTGTCTGGAGCCGCTCCAGCTGTGGTTCACCAAGATAGGCTAAATTAATCCTATGGAAAGCATTACAGCCTCATTGAGAGGCAAAGAGGAGAAGTTCAGATGCAAGTGGCTCTACTGGTCTCTCTCCACGTGTTCCAGGGAGTAAGGCGCTGTCTTTTCAGAGGAGGAGCGAGGTTCTACTCCACTTGCCTCCTCTCCTTTTTCTCTCCTTCTCTCTCATTTTACTTCTTGCCTTTAGTTCATTTTACTTCACTCTTTCTTGGCAACTCCCACATCCAGAAAGCTACTTGCTAAATGTCGAAAATGTTTAGACAGTGTGTAAGACACTTACTCTGGGCATTCGGGTCTTGACGGACAATGGATACTCCTTATCGTTGTAAATGGTGGTTTTTACTATATGTACTATGCTGCATCGATTAGGAGTTGCCTTGCTTTTTTGCAATGTTAGGATAGTGCAGCTGCACCTCTGCATGTTCGAAAAACGTAGAAAGTATAATCATACGAAAAAATATATAAATATATAACTGCATATTTGAGATTTAAATATACTGTATAGACAGTCATGACCACATAAAGGGGTGTTCTAACAAATATTAAATTAAGTGTGCCAATAATTTTGTCCAGTCCATATCTGGAGTTTTGCGTGGAATGTGTCAGATTTGGCTTTTTGTTTCTCCACTTTTTTGTGTTATACCAATACAAACAAAAGAAATAAACATGAGAATGCCTAAACATTTGTAATTGCAACATCTTTCTGGGAAGTGGTGCATTATCTGACATAAGCAGTACATACATTTTAAAAAATATGGGGCAGACTCCAGAGACCACTTTGGTCTATTTTTCTGCGATCGCTTCTATGTTTCTAAGTAAAACCAATCATTCTAATTCATTCCAATACACTGAATTTAAACCTAAATCAGACTGATCAACTTCAATCAGAGTTCTCAATAAGCTCAGTATGTGATATTTAGAAGTCAGTTTATGGCTGTAAGACAGGCAAAACATCAACACTAAAAAAAAAAAGATAATCAGAGTACTACTAGTCTTCTGGACATTTCCCCTCCCTTTCCGGTCCTGGTGACAATGCTGTTCAGGATAGGAAGTCAGGGGATTCTCCCAAGCAGAACCTGGTACAGGAGTAAACTTTGCACAGGTTTTAATTCTTTCCCACTTTAAAGCCATTATTATACAATTTTGCAGAATGACCAGAGAGCCATCTACAAGATTTCTGCTCGTTAACATGATCAGTTAATTGGTAGTTTCGCGAATAATTGGTAGTTTCGCTAATAAGACAGGTTTCCCAGGGAAAGTCCTGAAGTCTCCCATTATTTAGCTTTGCCAGCAACCCAGAAATTTATATCAACTCATCATTTGTCCTTCACTTCTTTAACTTCTATTTGTACTTTCCCTTCTTCATTCTGAGCACATATTTTACTGAGAAAGCAATCAGTGTATGCCACTGCTATGCCATTAAAATGTTCCCACTGGTGTGAGACTTTGTGCAATTCAGAATTAAATCTTGCCAAGAGCAATAAAAAAAAGCTATAGCATGTTTTGTCCAGTTCAGAATCACTATATTCGATAAAAGGCAAGAAAGGAATGACATCTGTATTAGGGCAAAAAAGTATGACATTTATTAACCCAATCCTTCCAATTATGGTTTACTTCCATACATCCAAGATATATTTGGGCTGATCATATATTCAGTCAGTGACAGGATTTACTCTGCATCATTCAAAGACCAATAACTGGTAGTTTAAAGTGACACTAAATATAAACCTATATCTCTAAAAATAATCCATACACATTCACCACACCACACGGCAGCCCCATAACCAATTTTTCATAAAATGGTTTCTCATTGTGTTTTTCTACCTTTGTGGGCTCCTGAACCTTTACCTCCCCTCCATCTGTTCTTGTTGTTGAATAAGCAGAGCACATTAGTTGTGATCATATGCACTTCTCTATGAATACTACAAATTCCACAGTCCATAACTCATAGACCCAATATATCTCAGGAGCAAGAGAGGGTGGCTATGTTCCTACATACAGTGGGATTATGAAAACAAACATAGCCACCTTCTAATTGGAAGTCTAATTACTGCAGCAAAAAAAAAAAAAAAAATCTGAAGATTTGAAAGAGCTGGAGGCTGGAGAGTAGGTACTTTTTTGTTCATAAAATCAGTAAGCGCTCAGAGGTGCGGGGAGCTGGCACTAAAGGTGACCATACAAACCTGTGTGAAATAAATTAACCAAAAGTGCAGCACTCAAATACCTAAACCCTGTGATACAGAAAAAGAATTATACAGAGTAGTAAACGTCTATATAAAGCAAAAGTCCAATCAATAATGCAAATCTATTATCCTTATCTTCCAATCATAGATAGAACCATCAAACGTGTAGGATAAACAAAGACGTGCCACTTAACCTCCACCTTTAATACACTCACCAGATAAATGACTTAGAACTGTATATGTTAAAACTCTCTCCACCACAGTCTTCCACAGGGACTCCGCAATCCTCACCGTGGGACACCCAGATCAAGCCAGAGACTGCATAGAAAAGCTTTAATGAGGAATCCAATCCTACACAGTGGATGGTTCTTTTTATCATTGGAAGTTAATGGCTTTGCATTATTGATTGGACTGTTGCTCTATATGGACTTGCACTACTCCGTAGAATCCCTGGTTTACAGTATCACACAGTTTAACTATTTAGGCACTACACTGTTTTATGGTTAAGGTACTTTTTTAAAAATTGGGAGTAACTTTAAGAGCAAAACCTACTGTCATAAGTTATCATTGCATAAACGGGTTAATGCTTGCAAGATCAAACCTTTGGATAACAGTCACCAATGCACTGCTTTGCAGCAAAAAACAATCTGTATGCGAGAGTTTATTGTACAGGACATTGAACATCTTGTGGTTTAATTTTAATATCGACAACAGGGGGTATTCTTTTTTTTCCAAAAGAAATCTAGGCTGAGAAAATACGTAGGCTGACATTACTTATGTCTTCTTCTGACAATTTGAATTGCCCGGTGGTAATGTTGATCTAAACGCTTTAATGATTTCAGACAAAACAAGTGTTGTATTCAGAGGGTCCAGCTTCACCTTGCTAGCTACATACTTGTTCTGGATCAGAACATATTTAGACAGTCAGGCAACTAAAAATTTTAGAGGAATTCAATAAAGACAGACTTCATGTTTATTTCAGTACTGACTCCTTGTTTCTTTTAGTACAGAGTTTCCGTAATTCTTATTTAAAAAATTTGTAAATCTCCAACAAGCAGCTCCGATTTTGTAGTTTTTCCAAAACAGTGCTAATATCGAACCTGGAGTGCATTGTTTGATATAAACGATTAAGCCTGGTCAACAATGTTCAGAATTACTGAAGATAAAAACACATGACATTTTCTTTTCAACTGTTTATAGGGTGGCCAAAAACAATTAAAAAAAAAAACAATTAAGAAAACAAATTTCCCATGATGATAATGAATTAATGGGCACTAAGAAATGCCAGAAAAATCAATAGCTGTGGCTGAAGAGTGTTAGGGTGGAAAAAAAAAGACAAACCACTGAACTGGAAACAGGATTTGTCAGGAGGTAGAGCTGCAGCTATAACAGTGGATCTTTTGTCATTTGCTAGATTGCGGTTTGGAAGCAGAGAACTGCAACAGAAAAAAATTATTTTCTCTCTACTCGTTATGGATGCTTTGGTATAATGTTTGGCTGTTTTCTATGTACCAATTGTGGTGTTTGCACAACCCTACTATTTTTCAGCAGTGTGTGCGGAGATAAATATGCCAGTATGCTTGGATGATATGGATGGCAAGGTTGTGTGAAACAAAGTTGTCAGATAGAAACCACAGCTAGTTCCCAGAAACCAGACACACAAAGAACAAAAGTACATCTACTGAGAACTGAGCAATTATATGACCGCTCATCATTCAGTTCACAGTCTGTTCCGCTCTCCCCTCTGCTTCTTCAGTGCTCACTGGAGCATCGGGATGTGGAAGGGACGCGCACAGCTGGCTTCAGCTATTTTCTGAAAGGAGGAGCCAACTAACAATCAGGCATGGGGTGGATCCTGACAATATTGTCGGGAACCTTCATGAGCCTGGCGAAGCTCTGCTCTGGGCAGTAGTCTGCTATTGACAGACTGGGTCACAGGAGGACGGAGGACAAAAAGTGACCCACAAGAGAAATATGGCAGAAAAAAAAAAAAAAAACCTTTGGTCAGACTTCTCTTTTAAAACATGAAAAGGTTAACTCACACCATCATCTGCCCACCAATTGCCCCCACTGCACTTACCTGCTTGGATGATTATCTTTCACTGCCCACACTAGCTGATGTAGCAGTCTGTGCATTTGAAAGCCGCGCTCTTCGGTACCCTTCCTTGGTACTTATTAACCATTATTTTTTTGATTTTTTTACTTGCTCTGCTAGAACAGTTGTGTGCTGAATTGCGTGTTGCCACACCGTAATGTGCATTGTGTTAAGGCAGCTTATTCATTTGAATGGGCTGCCTACCACGCCAAATGATACCTTATAAGATGCATGTACTTTATTTTTAAGGCAGTGCCCCACAGTGCATAGTAGTGCATTACTGTGCATTGTGGTGTGCTGCGACACATGTCCATTGGCATCCTGCGTAACTATTCATCCCAATGCACATTTTTGTGCATTCCAGCACAAAAAGGCGGTTTATGTAATGCACAGAACTGCTTGTAAATTTCAGAGATCAGAAGCTAAGGTTTCTTTTATAAAGAATTAGTGACGAATAAGGCCCCTTTCAGACTGCAGAGTCCGTCAACGGACTCAGTTTTTCTCAGCGGGGGATCGATCCGCCGATCCCCCGCTGAGCAGGCGGATGGCAGCTCTGTCTCCACGCTGTGTGCGGAGACCGAGCTGTCAGGTCCCCGCTGTTCTCTATGGGGGAATCAGATGAGAACGGGCAGTCTGTCCATTCTCATCCAATCCGATCCGGTGGATGGAAAAATAGAATTTTTGTAAAATCTTACCGTAAAATTATTTTCTCCGAGTCCTCTGACAGCCGCCGCCCATTCATAAAGTCTTCACGATTGGGTATTGGCCTTCTCCGCAGGAGCAAGCTAGGCAGTAATTTTGTTAATACAACATTAACATATAGACACATCCACAGGGGGCCGTCCCTCTGGCCTATATCCTCCAGCCAGTACCACTCTAATTCAGTTGTGTAGCAAGCAGTCAATGAAAAACCGTCAACCTCAAAGAGAGGGGCGGAGGGCGGCGACTGTCAGAGGACTCAGAAAATAATTTTACGGTAAGATTTTACAAAAATTCTATTTTCTCTTACGTCCTCTGACAGTCGCCGCCTATTCATACACAGGCTTCACGATTGGGACATCCCAAAGCAGTGTAGATGCGAGGGGTGGGAAGACCCAACCTTAAAATAGGCAACGCAGCACCCAGGTCAGAGAAAAAAACTGAACTGAACCAGTGGGGTAAGTAAAGCTCAACAGGAACTAACCCAGGAAAAAATGAAATAAACCCCATGACTAAGACATTAAAAAAAATAGCATGTCTCTTTAAACCACTGCCGCACTCAAAACCTTGCGGCCAAAAGAAGCATCCGAGGATGCCAACACATCAAGTTTGTAAAACTTAGAAAAGGCGTGTACAGGTGACCAGTTCGCCGCTTTGCACACTTGAGCCACCGACGCCTGGTGGCGAAAAGTCCAAGACGCACTAACCGCTCTAGTGGAGTGCGCCTTAACAGGGAAGGGAGGAACCCGACCCTTAATCGAATAGGCCTTTACAATCGTCTGTCTGATGCATTTGGAAATGGTTCCCGCAGACGCCACTGTACCCTTCCGAGGTCCTTCAGGAAGGACAAACAAGACAATCCGACTTCCGGAAAGAGTCTGTGGCGGAAAGGTAAACCTTGATCGCCCGGACCACATCCAAGGAATGCAAGGCAAATTCCTTCGGATGCTTAGGCTTCACACAAAGCGAAGGCAACACAATATCCTCATTGAGGTGGAAGGCTGAAACCACTTTAGGAAGAAAAGACTGATTTGGTCACAGGACCACTTTATCCCTATGTACAGCCAGATAGGGGGAGCGGCAAGACAGAGCCGCCAACTCGGACACTCTGCGAGCAGATGTGATCGCCACTAGAAAGGCAACTTTCTGTGACAACACAGGCAGAGGGATCTCTCTGATGTTCTCAAAAGGAGGTCGTTGTAAAACAGACAGAACCAGATTCAGGTCCCAGGGAGGTAAGGGAGCCTAGCTCAGGGGAGCCAGATGACGCAGCCCCTGAATAAAGGTGCAAATCAAGGAATTAGACGCCAAAGGGCGCTGAAAAAGAACGGCCAAGGCCGACAATTGGCCTTTGATCGTGGTCAGCGCCAGGCGCTGAACCATCTTAGTCTGTAGGAAGGCCAAAACCCAAGCCACTGAAAAGGAGGGGGGGTGAAGACCTTGTGACTCACAGCAGGCAAAATATGCCCTCCAGGTGCGATGATAAATCTTACCAGAGGAAGCTTTCCTAGCTTTTAGCAAGATAGGAATGGCAGCCGACCGGGTACCAAGCCGTCAGAGCCAGCGACTGTAAAGCAGGATGGAAGATCGGTCCCTGAGGCAGAAGATCGTTTCTTAGTGGAAGCCGCCAGGGAGGTTCGACAACCATCTGCATAATGTCTGCATACCAAGACCGACGCGGCCAGTCTGGAGCTACCAGAATCACTAGCATCCCTTCTGAGGCTAACCTGCGGAGGAACCTGGACAACATTTGATTTGGAGGAAAGGCATATATCAGCCGATACCGATGCCACGGCATCAGTAATGCATCCGAGGCGTCCGCCAGAGGATCGAGTTTGAGCCACGAACCTTTCCACTTTTTTGTTGAGACTGGATGCAAACAGATCCACATCCGGAGACCCCCACCGGATACACAGAAGCTAAAACACCTCTGGGTGTAAGGACCATTCCCCCATGTCCAGGGTCTGGCAACTCAGATAGTCCGCCTGCCAGTTTTCCACATCTGGAATGTGGACGGTCGAAATCCCTGGAACATGCGATTCAGCCCAAGACAGAATCTCGGCCACTTCCCTGGCCGCCCGGGCACTCCTGGTGCCCCCCTGTTGATTGATGTACGCCACCGCTGTGGCGTTGTCCGTCTGCACTCGTGCAGGGCAGCCCTGAATCCGAGCCGACCAACGGAACAAACAGAGCTTAATTGCCCGGAGCTCCAGGATATTTATCTGTAGGGAGAACTCCTCTCCCAACCACGTCCCCTGGGCACAAATCATGCCCAGAACTCCACCCCAGTCCGACAGGCTGGCATCCGTGGAGAGCCCCGTCCACAATAACGGCCGGAAGGACTTGCCTTGTGTCAGAATCGGTGACTGGAGCCACCACAAATGATCCGATCTCACCTGGTGGCTTAGAGAAATCCTTCTGTCCAAGACTGAGGAGGCCTGTTCCACCTGGTAAGGATCTCTGCCCCATAGCAGAGCCAACACAGGAGCCAAAACCTTGGTGAACACCCTTGGAGCCGAAGCGAGACCGAAGGGCAACGCCACAAACTGGTAATGCTCCTCTGCACATCCCTTTTTATGAGGGTCATCAGCGGAGATACCGCTGATGACCCTCATAAAAAGGGATGTGCAGATATGCATTTTTTAGGTCAATGGAGGTCATGAATTCCCCTGGACTCAGAGATGCCACCACCAACTGGATAGATTCCATCCGGAACTTCTGTACCCGCACAAAGTGGTTCAGTAACTTTAGGTCCATCGGACGCACCTTGCCCTCTTTTCTGGGCACTGAACAGATTGGAGTAAAACCCCCGAAACCTGTCCCGTGGAGGGCATGATGACCCTTTGGGCTAGAAGATTTTGAACCGCCCATTGTAGATCCCAGAAACGATCGGGAGTCAGATGGAGGTTTGAAGGAAAGAATCTGTCTGCGGGGCGAGATCGGAACTCAATCTTGTACCCTTAAAGAATGAGCTTGCGAACCCACCTGTCCTGAATGTCGGACAGCCAGGGCTCCGGAAAACAACACAGACGTCCCCCCCACCCCTGATACGGGTGAGGGCGTCCCTTCAGGAAGGGGTGGACTGGGTGGCCTGCCCAGCTTGACCCCTTTTGGGCTTATCAGCCCAAAATTTCTTGTGACCACCGGAGGCCTTGAAGGACTTACCCTTTTCCTGTGCCCCGAAGGCACGAAAGGACCCCCGTTTAGTTTTAAAGGAGGGACCCCGCTTAGCGTAGGGAGGTTTACCTTTCAAGACTTGAGGCATGAGAGTACTCTTACCCCCCAGTAAGCCCATTAATCAGCTCATCCAGAGAGTCACCAAAAAGACGATCCCCCCGCATAAGGGATGTCAGACACTGTCTTCTTAGAAGCGTGGTTGGCCGACTAGTTTTTCAGCCAAACAATGTGGCGGATTGCAATTCCGCCGCAGATAGACGTGCGACCAAAGGAGCTTCGTCCAAAGCCGCGTCACACAGGTACATCAAGGCCTGTGCCATTTGATCCAACATGTCCAGTGCAGCAGCAGAAACCGATTCTGCTACCAGAGTGCGCCTAAGCACCTTGGCCCATTCTGAAATAGTCTGAGAGACCACCACCGGTTTCAGCAGGGAACCCGCCACCATATACATGTGGCAGGAAAGCATTTCCACCCGTCTATCCGTCGGGTAGGGAGTCTTCCACGACATCAAGGTGGATTTATTCAGTCTGGAAACAGTGTGGTCCACTTTAGGAACCACAGTCCAGCGAGTATCAACCGAATCCGCAAAGGGATAACGATGCTTAAAACTCTTAGGTATTACCAGCGTCTGCTTAATTTAATGCAACACCACTGGTCATTTACCGTTTCCTAAAAACTCCTCGGGACAAGGAAAAACCTGACCCGACTTCAGGGCTTTGCGGGTCCCGAAGGAAAACCGCTTACCTGCCACGGAGGGCTCATCATCAAGATTTAAAGTCTCCTTAATGGAGCTAATAAGTGCATCAACCGCAGTGCGATCACGTGCTATCCCAGAGGAAGAATCCTCCTCAACATCTGACAGAGAAGATGGGGACCCCTCAAGGTGGATGTCGCCCGTGGCAACCAATTCAGGCTCTGAGTCAGAAGACTGAGAGGGCATAGGCCGTTTCTTTGTAACTCGGTCAGACATCAGCAGATCAACTTTTGAAGCTAAAGTCGCAAGTGCAGCAGATAAAGAGGCTAAGGAAGTGGGATCAGGAGTATCTGAACCACCAACTAGGTCTGTGGGGAATTTGCTATCCTGGGACTCCATATTAGCAAAGTGCAAAAAAATGACACTGGCCCTTTAAAACGGCGGTTCCTGCGGACCCCTATCGCAAACTGCACTACAGGTGGAGACCCTTCTCTTAACTAAAGCTAAACTGACAAAAGAGTGTTAGCAGAAAAGTAGTCAGAGAAAACCAGTAAAATCCCCCCACAGTGTCCCTATACTTGCCACGCTGCTTTTGAAAAAGCTGATTATACAGAGGAAGTGACCTCACACCCCTAGAGGCAAAAGCCAGCCCTGAGCCACAAAAAAATGGTGCCCGATAGAGTCCAATGGAGGAAAAGCACTTAAAAACTTTGCAGGCTCGTCCCCGCTTCTAAGGGCACTGTCGTTGCGAGGCCTGGGCATACCAAAAGCCTGCGATGCTCGATGGCAGACTGGGACTCCATAAAGGTTCTATATTAACCAGTACGAGGCCCAGTTCTGCTAACGCTTGTAGTCCTCAAAATTCTGGCTAACTAGCGTAGGTGAGAAAAAATAAAAAGCTATTCTTAAAAGAAAAAACACTTTTCAGAAATAAAACAAGAAAAAAACTGAGACACTAGGTCCCAGCAGGTAAAACCTAGCCTACTCCTGATGCTAGGCAGCAAAGAACTGGATTAGAGTAGTACTGGCTGGAGGACATAGGCCAGAGGGACGGCCCCCTGTGGGTGTGTCTATATGTTAATGTCTATATGTTAATGTTTGTTGTATTAACAAAATTACTGCCTAGTTTGCTTCTGCAAAGAAGGCCAATACTCAATCGTGAAGACTGTATGAATGGGCGGCGACTGTCAAGAGGACGTAAGAGAAATAGGGTTTCTATCCGTCCAGATTTGACGGATCGGATGTCAGCGGACATGTCTCCGCTGACATTGGATGCCCCATAGAGGTGCATGGGGCATCCGTTCAGATACGCCAAGAAAACGGGAAGGCGGATCTGAACAGTCCGCCTGTGTGAAAGGGGCCTTAGGGTTGTTCTAACTGTAGGTTTGTACCTTAATACATTCTTTCCATTAAGGTGAAAAACCTTCTGTGTACCACTCTCCTCCCCACCCCTATACTTACATGAGCCCAATCTTGATCCAGCACTGTACCTAAGATTAGTGGCTCTCTCCACCCTCTCTCCACTCACTCTAGATCGAGGTAGCAACAGATGTTATTGGCCCCTGCCACTGTCAATTACAGCCAGTAAGGGGAGAGTGAGGGATAGGCCCGAGCCACGCTGTGTGTGTCAATGGATACACACAGTGTGGCACGTGAGCGAACCTGCACAGGGGCCCCATAGAAAGTGGCTTTCTATGGGCACCAAGAGCTTGTGGGAGCCAGAGTTGCCATCTAGGGACCCCAGAAAAGGAGGATTGGGGCAGCTCTGTGCAAAACGATTGCACAAAGCAGATAAGTATGACATGTTTATTATTAAAAAAAAAAAAATCTTTTAGATATTCATTTTAAGCATACTTAAAGCGGAGTTCCACCCAAAAGTGGAACTTCCGCTTTAGGTGGTCCTAACCCCCTGTCATGCCACATTTGGCATGTCATTTTTTTTGGGGGGGAGCGGGTACCTAGTTTTGACAGGTACCCGCTCCCACTTCCGCTCGGTGCGCCGCGGCGCCCTAAACGGAAGTTCTCCTCTCCCCCTCCCTCCCTGCAATCTTCTGGGACATGTCAGAGGTCCCAGAAGATTGTCGGCCAATCACGGCGCGCAGCGCGACTCGCGCATGCGCAGTGGGTACCCGGCTGTGAAGCCGCAAACTGCCACAGCCGGGTGCCCACAGCAGTGATGCCGGCGCCGAGGGAGAGGATCGAGGCTTCGGGCGGCCGCATCGCTGGACCGTTGGACAGGTGAGTGAAATGGCTGGAACTCCGCTTTAATAAAAACAGTCTATTATTCTATACATTATTAGGCATGCTGAGTGTAAGATAATATGACATTAGGCAGTATCCAAAGCAACTATTCAAAAATACTTTTTCATATCCATCACTGCTCTCAGCTGTGCTTTTCATGAGTAAGCACCCTTTTCCATGGTATGCTAAAAAATGGCTCAGTTCACCTTTACAGCTCTCCATGCACCACTCTGCCCATGAAACTTTAAAGCTTCTTTATTAAACAAGCACACAAGCCCTCGGCAACAAACCTAACTGCTAAGTACAAGATGAAAGGCAATGGGATATTACATTTGTAAGAGCTGTACTCTGCAATAGACTGCCTCTTAGATGACCATATTATGAATACGGTCTGCCACAAACCATTAGCAGTGCCTAAGTGGGTTTTTCTCCCAAGACGTAAATTTTTTTTTAGAGATCTATTTTTTACAGCACAACAGGCTGCCATCTCTTGTATCAAGTGAAAGCATGACACATCAACACTTGTTTTATGACATGCAAGTAATTTATTGTCTAAGAGAAAACAAGATGAACATTGTCTGACATACTTACTTCCCAATGTTTTCTGGAAGCGCCTGCAGCGAGATATCATTAATAGACAGACAGGTCAGGCTTTCCAGGTCTGGAAAACTTTCAGGCAACCTGCAAAATAAAATAAATATATTTTTTTCCCTTGTGACTACTGTGAACAGAAGTGTAAAAGTAAAATAAAACATCTAAAAAGGAAAATACAGCCAGTTGGGTACCTGCGTAAGAAGGGGGGGAAAAAAAAATCAATGTAAAAGCTTCAAATCTGAAAAACAAAATTCTCATTATGATTTAGAAGTGTTTTACTCCTGCTATTAGATAAGGTTTTCAAATAATCACAGCGCTGAAATATGAACACTTACTGAGCCATTAACAGATTTTTTTTTCTGGAATTGCACTGACAACTGATATTTATAGCATGCTGTGCCAAGAAAAACGAGGTTAGGTTAGACCTTAAGGGGGGGGGAATAAAAAATAAAAAAAAAGGATGTTTTCACTGTTTATGTGCGATAGGTTTTAGCAAAATTTCGCAGCAGGAGATGCAAATCTTTACAGGGTAAAAAGGAAACCACATGCCCTTAAAGAACTCTAGCAAAAACACTTTTAAAAAATGTTGGATCAAGAAGGAAAGAGTTAAGCATCAAAGATTATATTGCGGCTCCCTGTTTGGAAGCCTCTCTTAGACTAATAAAGTGACTGGTACCACACCGACCATGCAGGCATGTTCCATCTCTGCTATACAGCCAAAAAAAAAAAAAAAAGACAGCAGTGACTAAGCATCTGAAGAGAACGCAGTCACAGTAGTGACTTAGCACTTAATCGTAGGCACGGCATCCAGCAACGAATCCAACAAACTCATAAAATGTCAGGAACCAGCAGTGTCCGTAGCTCTTGGAGAAAAACTTAGATTTGACTCACTGCACACCCCAACCATAACAGAAACATGTTTTACACAACACTGGTCATTTAATGTTTTTACCCTAGCAACAGGGTCACTGCTGACTGTTGTTCCCACCAAGCCTGATCTTCTAACACTTGGTTAGGTTCACATTAATGTTTGTCATGAATGCACACATTCCTGTCACACAGAAATATATGCTCTTTAGCACACATGCCGGGGTGCCAATAATTCATAATGGCAACCCCCAAATCAGCAAACTTGGATCGTTTTCGCATGCTATATGGTGCAACAGCACCATGCAGTTTGGCTCAACCCAATTTTAAGAGAGTTAAGGACTACTTTTCACATGTTTCTGCAGGTAGTGCTGCCCACTAAAATGAATGGGCTGCTCTAAACACAGCATGCAGCCACATAGATGTGAACCAAGCCTTAACCTATCCATGAAACATAACCCTTATCTAGCACTTGATAATTAACCCTAAACCCTTCTTTTTTTACTCAACATATCACCCTCAAATCTCATAAAACGTAACCCTTAGCAATAAGTCCGTTCAAATCCATTCAAAATTTTGTCATTGCCAAAAGTATCAGGTCATCCTGCACTGGAATTAACCCTGAAAAATCCAAACTAAGGCCCAAAAAAGCAGTTCCGCAAAGCTAATGCCAAAACTGCTCCATAACAATGCAACATACTGCTAACAACACCCCGGGTCTTCACTGTCCAATCTCTCAGCTAGGTAACAGAAGGCTGGACAATAAAAGACTGTTAACCACTTCAATACAGGGCAGTTACACCCCCTTCCTGCCCAGGCCAATTTTCAGCTTTTAGCGCCATTGCATTTTGAATGACAATTACGCAGTACAGTAATCCCCCGCTCCATCGCGGTTCAGTTTTTGCGGTCCCGGTAATTCGCGTTTTTTTTTTTGTAATGTTATTTTACTATATAAATCATTAAAAATGAAATATTTTTGTGTTTTTCATAGCTCTTGCTATGTCTCTTAGTATCTTTTATGTGTTTAAATGAGTTTCTATTGTTTTAAAAGTGTGTTTAAAGACCTTAAAATGCTTTACACGTACAGTGACAGTAAAAAAATCATGCCTACAATGCATTTTAATAGGGTTTTTCTATTTCGCGGAATTTCACTTTTCGCGGCTGGGTCCGGAACGTAACCCCCGCAATGGAGGGGGGTTTACTGTAATGCAACACTGTACCTAAACCCAATTAATGTCATTTTTTCCCCACAAATAGAGCTTTCTTTTGGTGGTATTTGATCACCGCAAGGTTTTTTCTTTTTTGCTAAACAAATAAAAAAAGACCGAAAAGTTTGAAAAAAAAAAAAAGTTTTGTTTATGTTATACCATTTTGTAAATAGATAAGTTTTTTCCTGCACTGATGAGGCCGCACTGACAGGCACTGATGGAATGGCACTAATATGCAGCACTGATAGGCGGCACTGATATGTGGCACTGATATGCAGCATTGGTGGGCACTGATAGGCGACACTGATAGATGGGCACAGGTGGGCAGCACTGATAGATGGCAATGGTGGGCAGCACTGATGGGGAGGGCACTGGCAGGCTCCTTGAGCCCTGATTGTCATCCCTGGTGGCTATGATAGGCATCCCTGGTGGCTTTAGTGGCACCCCACCCCCCCAAGGCTCTGCGCTGGTAATCAATGCTCTGATTACCAGCACAGACCCCCCATCAGGAGTGACCCGCAGATAGATTCTCCTCTCTTCGTGCCTGGCAGGCACAAACTGAGGAAAGCCAATTGGTCACAGCTGATCACATGGTAAAAAGTCTACGTCAGTAGGCTCTTTACCGAGATCGGAGATGCGGTGTGCAAGAGGCGAGCAGAGCACATTATCCTGCCCGACGTCATATGACAGCGGATCAGGATAATACAACCACCTTCCCGCCGTCAATTGCCTATAGGGCGGGCGGGAAGTGGTAAATATATTTCTAAAAGGTGCTAATGACATTAAATTTTCACCACATGTCGGTAACAACCCATGCAATCCATACATACAAAGAAACCAAAACAAATCAGCTCAGAAATTAAGTTATGTGTAATAAAATGGAATGACAATCCTGCTCCTTGTCAGCTGGTTCAGTCTCAACTGATGGCCTATAAAAAGGTGTCTCATTACCAAGGTGTCACACAAGAAATATCTCATGATGTGTAAAAGCAAAGAGCTCTCTCAAGACCTCTGCAACCTTATTGTTGAAACATACTGATGACATTGGTTACAGAAGGATTTCCAAACTTTTGAATGTTCCAGTGAGCACTGTTGAGGCCATAATCCGGGAGTGGAAAGAACAGAATTTCACCATAAACTGACCATGACTAGGTGCTCCTCGCAAGATTTCTAATAGAGGAGAAAAAATAATTATCAGAAGCGTTATCCAAGAGCCAAGGACCACTTGGAGATATTCAGAAGGATGTGGAATTAGCAGGTACAGTTGTTTAAAAAAAATAAATAAAAATAAAATAATAAATAAATGCACTCAACTGCCATGGCCTCTATGCACGCTCACAATGCAAGACTCCATTGCTGAAGAAAAAGCATGTTGAAGCTTGTTTAAAGTTTTATGCACAACATTTAGACAAGCCTGTGAAATACTGGGAGAATACAGTCTGGTCAGATGAGACCAAAACTGAACTTTTGGATACCATAATACACACCATGTTTGGAGGTCAAATGGTACTGCTTGCCACCCCAAAAACACCATACCCACAGTAAAGCTTGGAGGTGTGAACATCATGGTGTGGGGCTGTTTTTTAGCATACGGTACTGGCAAACTTTATTCCTTTGAAGGAAGGATGAATGGAAAAATGTACAAAGACCAAACATTCTTACTAAAAATCTGCTGCCATCTACCAGGATGATGAAGACGAAACAAGGGTGGAAATTTCAGCAAGACAATGATTCAAAACTCAAAGACAAGGAAACTCTCAATTGGTTTTTAAAGGAGGAAAATAAAGTTGCTAGAATGACCCAGCCAATCACATGACTTGAATACAATAGAAAATCTATGGAAAGAGCTAAAGATCAGAGTTCATAGAAGAGCCCCACGGAAACTTCATGATTTTAAGTGTGGCAGAATGGGCCAAAATCACACCTGAGCAATGCATGCCACTAGTTTGTCCATACAGGAGGCATCTTGAAGCTGTCATTACCAAGAAAGGATTTTTTACCAAGTATAAATACATTTCAGTTAGCGTCTTCAATACTTTTTTCCCTGCGTCATTCCATTTTTTTTTTTTTTTCACAGAATTTTATTTCTGAGCTGATTTGTTTTGGTTTCTTTGTATGTATGGATTGCATGGGTGGTTACTGACATGTGGTGAACATTTCATGTCAATAGCACCTTTACAAATATGCTTACCTAGAAAAAACTGAATTTTTGTAAAATCTTACCGTAAAATTCCTTTCTCTGAGTCCTCTAACAGTCACCGCCCACTCATTCAGTCTTCACCAATGGGTATCGACCTCATTTATCCATAGGAGCAAGCTAGGCATAAGACTTAATTGTTAAAAACAAAGTAATTTACATAGACACACCTATGGGGGCTGTCCCACTGGTCCAATACCCCCCTGCTATCAGCCATCCCAGCTCAGTTTGGTAGCAAGCAGTTAAAGTCCAAAAAACCCCAAATAGAGGGGCGGGGGCGGCGACTGTCAGAGGACTCAGAGAAAGGAATTTTACGGAAAGATTTTACAAAAATTCAGTTTTCTCTTACGTCCTCTGACAGTCGCCGCCCACTCATTCAGTCTTCACCAATGGGATGTCCCAAAGCAGTGTAGACATGAGGGGTGGGAAAAAGTAACCGTCACAAAGGCAACGCAGTACCCACGTCAGAGAAAGGAACCTTACGTGAAAAGAAAAGGTATCCGCTGGGCAACAGAAAAGCTCAACTGGAGCAACAACCCAGGAAAGCAAATAAACAAGGGGGAAACAACCCCAACAGCCAGGGACCCGCAAAACCAGGGTCCCCTTAAGGCACTGCGGCACACAGAACTTTGCGGCCAAAGGAGGCATCTGCCATTGCTAGAACATCAAGTTTGTAGAACTTTGAAAAGGTGTGCACTGACGACCAAGTCGCAGGCTTGCAAACCTGGGCCACCAAAGCCTGATGCCGGAAGGCCCAGGACGCACTCACTGCTCAGGTAGAGTGCGCCTTGACAGGGAAGGGCGGTGCCCGTTCCTTAATTAAATAGGCCTGTACAAACGTCTGTCTGATCCATTTTGAAATGGTCGCCGCAGACGCAGCCATACCCTTCCGAGGTCCCTCAGGAAGGACAAAAAGAGAATCCGACTTCCGAAAGGATTCAGTGGACGACAGGTAAACCCTGATCGCCCCGACAACATCCAAGGAATGTAAGGCAAACTCCTTAGGATGTTTGGGATTCGCACAAAGCGAAGGCAAAACAATGTCCTCATTGAGGTGAAAATCAGAAACCCCCTTTGGAAGGAAGGACTGATTGGGTCACAAGACCACCTTATCCCTATGAACCACCAGGTAAGGAGAGCGGCAAGACAAAGCCGCCAATTCCGACACTCTGCGTGCAGAAGTGATCGCCACTAGAAAAGCAACCTTTGACAGCAGAGGCAAAGAGATTTCCCTGATGTTTTCAAAGGGAGGACGTTGCAAAACAGACAGAACCAAGTTCAAGTCCCAAGGAGGTAGAGGCGCCCTCCGAGGAGGGGCCAAGTGATGCACACCTTGAATAAAGGTGCGATCCAAGGAGTTAGACGCCACAGGGTGCTGAAAAAGGATGGCTAGTGCAGACAGCTGGCCCTTATTTATGGTCAACGCCAGGCGCTGATTCACATCAGTTTGTAGGAAGGCCAACACCCTCGCCACCAAGTAGGCACGAGGAGGGAAGCCTCTGGATTCACACCAGGCAAAATAAGCCTTCCAGGTACGGTAATAGATCTTACCGGACGAGGCTTTCCTAGCCTTGAGCAAAGTAGGAATGACCTCAGATGAGAGACCCCTGTCTCTCAGGACCTGGCTTTCAACAGCCAGCGACTGTAAAGCAGGATGGAAGATCAGTCCCTGAGACAGTAGATCATCTCGTAACGGTAGCCGCCATAGAGGCTCGACGGCCAGTTGAATGATGTCCACGTACCAGGACCGGCGCGGCCAGTCCGGGGCCACCAGAATCACCAACTTCGGTTCTGAGACCAACCTGCGCAGGAACCTGGACAACAACTGAATCGGGGGAAAGGCATATATCAGACGATACCGTTGCCAAGGCACCACCAGCGCATCCGAGGCGTCTGTCAGAGGATCGCGCGATCTTGCCACGAACCTGGACGCGAACAGATCCACATCCGGGGATTCCTATTTCGCACACAGCATCTGAAACACCTCCGGATGCAGGGACCATTCCCCCTGGTCCAGGGTCTGGCGGCTCAGATAATCGACCCGCCAGTTCTCCACACCCAGAATGTAAACTGCCGAAATCGCCGGGACGTGAGTCTCGGCCCAAGACAGAATACTGGTCACTTCCTGGGCCGCCCGGGCACTCTTGGTGATTGATGTATGCCCCCACAGTGACATTGTCCTTCTGCACCCGTACAGGGCGACCCTGAAGACGATCCGACCAATGGAGCAGGCACAGCCTGATCGCTCGCAATTCCAAGATGTTTATCGGTAGGGAGGATTCCTCCACCGACCAAGTGCCCTGGGCAGACAGCTTGCCCAGAATGCCACCCCAGCCCGACAGGCTGGCATCCGTGGTAATCACCACCCACAGCAACGGCCGGAAGGATTTCCCCTCCGCTATGGCCGTGGACTGGAGCCACCACAGAAGATCCATTCTGGTTTTGTGACTCAGAGACACCCTCGGGTCCAAGGACTGAGGGAGCCTGTCCCATCTGGCCAGTATCTCCGCCTAGAGAGACCGTCTGTAAAACTGTGCAAACGGTATGGCCTCGAAGGCCGACACCATCAATCCCAGGGACCGCATACAGGTCCTGAGTTACTAGGACTCGTTGTCCCTGAGGGAGCTCACCTCGTCCCGCAGGGTCCGGAGCTTGTCCTCTGGCAGAAACACCTTCGCTTGGGCGGAGTCCAGGACCATCCCCAAATACGGGAGACGAACCGAAGGAGACAAGTCGACTTCTGAACGTTGATGGTCCAGCCGAACTCCTGGAGCGTCTGAACCGTAGTGGACAGATCGCGCAGAAGGCTCTGACTGGCACTCCATCTTAACAGGAGATCGTCCAGATATCCCAAGACCGCAATGCCCTGTGCCCGTAACAGGCCCAGAACAGGAGCCAGCACTTTGGTAAACACCCTTGGAGCCGAAGCGAGACCGAAAGGTAACGCCACAAACTGATAGTGTTCCTCCACGATAGCGAATCGGAGGTACCTCTGATGACCCTCGAATATGGGGATGTGTAAATACGCATCCTTTAGGTCGATGGAAGCCAGGAAATCTCCCGGGCTCAAGTAGGCCACCACCGAACGGAGGGATTCCATGCGGAATTTTTGAACGCCCACGAAGCGGTTCAGAGCTTTCAAGTCCAGAATCGGACGCACCTTGCCCTCCTTTCTGGGCACAGTGAACAGATTTGAATAAAACCCCCGAAATCTGTCCCGATAAGCACTGGGACGATAACCCTCTGGGCGAGGAGATCCTGCACCGCCCGATGAAGATCGTGCAACCGATCTGGGGTCAAATAGGGAGTTGAGGGAAAGAATCTGTCCGGCGGCCGCGAAAGGAATTTGATCTTGTAGCCCGATCAAATGATTTCCTGAACCCACCTGTCCGGAATCCGGAGCAGCCAAGGTTGGCTTTTTAACCAAATCAAGCGACGGTTAAGTACCGCAACCCCCGACAGGCTAGCCGCCAACGGGGCCTCATCCAAGGCCGCATCACCCCTTGGTGAATCTGGTCCACCATCTCCAAGATAGTAGGGGGGTCAGAATCAGTCACGAGGGTGCGTCTGAGCACCTTAGCCCAATCTGCCACAGCCTGAGCCACCATGACGGAGGTGAAAATAGGTTTCAGCATGGAACCCGCCACCATATAGGAATGGCGGGCAAGGGATTCCAGCCTCCTATCCGTAGGGTCTCGGAACACCGGAGAATCCTCGGTGGGTACCAGAGTGGCCCTGTTCAATCTGGACACAGTGTGAGCCACCTTAGGAGCCACAGACCAGCACGAATCCGTAGGAGACGCAAAGGGGTAATGGACTTGAAACCGTTTAGGCACCACAAAATTGCGCTTCAAATTGTGCCATTGTTCATTCACAGTTTCGTGGAACTCAGCGGGGCAAGGGAACACCTGCGCCGCCTTACGGGATCTGCAGGTACCAAAAGAGGACCGCTTGCCTGGAGGATTGGGCTCATCCTCTAAATGTAGTGCATCCTTAATAGCAGTAATCAGCGTAGCCATAGCTGCGCGTTCTTCGGCTGTCCCTGGGGGGGAATCATTCCCCTCCTCATCCTCCCCTTCAGACTGGGAAGAACGAGACCCCTCAAGGGGCACACTGTCTACGGCAACCATATCAGAATCAGATGAAAGAGAAAGCCTAGGCCTCTTCTTAGTATCCCGTTCAGCCATCAAAAGATCCACTTTGGACGCTAAAGTCGCAAGTGCAGCAGTCAGAGCAGAAGATCCAGAGCAACCTGAATCATCCACTAAGGCTGGGGGAAATTTGCTGTGCTGGGACTCAATAAGGAAAAAAACTTTTTTTTTTTTTTAAGGTACTGGCCCTTTAAGCGCACAGCGATCCCACCGCAGTACACCGCTATGAAGGACTATGCAAGCAGACCCCGCAAGTAGGAATGAGCTGACAGCCAGAGATATTCCCCACAAAAAAACAGCAAAGACAGACCCCACAAGTGTTACCACACGCCTGCCGATCTCCACTGCAGAGAAAAGGGAAGTGATGTCACCGCATGAGGCTGAACTAGGTAAAACATGCTAAGGAAAAATGGTTGCCCATAGAAAGTAATGGGAGGCTCCGGGAAAATGGCCGCCAACATGTGCACAGAAGAACACATTGCCACACACAAGATAGCGCCGTAAGGCGCCAAAACACACTACATTCATTGCTGCAGAAGCGCCCACAGTGAAGCCAGCAGCATGCCCACACCTAAAATGGCGGACCGGCGGTTTTTAACCCGCAGCGGTCGCCGCACATGTCTGCACCTCCAACCACATACATAGTGTCACTCAGGAGAGGGAACCCCACAAATCCCCCACATAGCGTTCCAGCTGCGATAGAGCCCCCGCTGGGACCAGGATTAAGGGAGCCCCAAACACACAGACATGAGGGGATACCACAGACACATCAGACTGCCAGCCCCACACAGAATGTACTTACCATACCAAATGGAGTGGGTGCCTCATCGACGGGAAGCCTCCCACCCCAGGTGGTGGGGGTGCCGTCAGCCAAAAACGCAGGACGCTAGCAACGCACGGAACCGTGGGTGAGACGTCCAAGCGAGGTGGCCACCTCGCAGGCTTTTATCCCTGAGGACAGGGACAGGTTGTTTGCGAGGCCAGGGCGTACACATATCCTGCTAAACGCTCGATGGCGGGCTGGGACTCCATAAGGCCCTCTGTCCTGGAACACCAGGGCGACCAGTGCGACTCCCAGCTCCGCAACGCCGTCATCAGAAGAAACGACTAACTAAATGCTGAGAAATAAACAGCTAGTAGTGTAAGAAAACACACTTGAGAAAATAAAATCATAAAACAGAAGAAAAGGCTGAGACCATAGCCCCAGAACAGGGAGAGCCTATCTTACTCCTAACTAGGCAGAAGACAAACAGTTGGGATGGCTGATAGCAGGGAGGTATTGGACAAGTGGACAGCCCCCATAGGTGTGTCTATGTAAATTACTTTGTTTTTAACAAGTCTTATGCCTAGCTTGCTCCTATGGATAAGAGGTCAATACCCATTGGTGAAGACTGAATGAGTGGGCGGTGACTGTCAGAGGACGTAAGAGAAATGGTAATGTGTTTAATATTTACTTTACCCGCTGTAGACACACACACACACACAATTTAAAAATGCCTATAAAAAATATTGCACAACAAATGTTAAAAGAATCAAATGTTATTACCTTGTGAGTGGATTTCCACTGAAATCAGCCACTTGGAGTGCTTTACAAAACGAGATGCTTTCCGGTATCTCTGGAATATCTGAAAAATATTTCACGCATTTAACATCTGTGTGACAAAATACAAATCTGCAGTAGATGAACATGGACCATCTAATACAACATCTAAATTAAATGTTTTTCATACTAAAGTTCATTAAAATCCAAATACTTGAAGGGTCTGTGCACACATTTTTCATGCACTATTCTGTATCCGTGTATTTCTTTGAAGCGGTCAATAAACACACAGCATTCTAAAACCATCAATAA
Source organism: Pelophylax lessonae (assembly GCF_965119305.1). Taxonomy (NCBI): domain Eukaryota; kingdom Metazoa; phylum Chordata; class Amphibia; order Anura; family Ranidae; genus Pelophylax; species Pelophylax lessonae. Next base: position 330,226,914 of record NC_138770.1, on the reverse strand, counting down.
CTGGTGTATTACATGCTGTTCATACTCAGTCAATATGCGATTTTTTTTTCTGTATTCTACAAAAACAAAAAATAAAACAACAACTGGTTGATCCTGCTGTTCCCTGTCTCCCTTCTCCTGTCCATGTTCCCACTGCATTCGGGGGTTTTGCAGAGTATTATTGGCAGCTCTGCACATGCTCAGGATTCAGTGTATTTTTTACTCTGAGCATTTTCTCCCTATAACATATGAGCAGCCCATGTGACTATAGAGTCACACATGTGGGTGTATACACAGTGTTAAATGATAGCCCATTCCATCCCACCTTCTCCATGCCCACTAACCAACTAAACACAATGGGTGCAGGATATTACATGTAGATTAATAGAGGCTTCATCTCCCTTTTAGTCTAAGACACAGGCTGGAGGGATGCGACACAGCCTGTGACTGGCATAAATCCACCCACACCATGGTATTGCCAAAAAAATAAAGATTTAATTTTAAATATTAATATGGCAATTTAAAACAGTTTATTGATATTCATCTTTATTTTGTATCCCAAAAGCTGTTTTTTTTTTTTTTTTTAAATTTGAACATGTACCAAGTAGCAGGGGACTAGAAGTTCCTCTTGCCACTTTTTTTCCACTAAGGACAGGCTAGAAAAGATCTTAGTTATTTGACAGCTGTATATCGATTAGGAAAGAAGGTACTTAGATTTTTTTTTTCTATTAAAATAATTGCAGAGCCATCATCCACATAAAGAAATAGAATGGATAATGTAAATTAAACACTGTGTTTAGTACAACTTTAATCCTACTTCTACAGCACAATGAGTAATAGCTGAGAAAAAAAGAAATCCAAATGCATAACAGCAGGAATCATATACTTCAATGAGCTGTGTTATATTTGTTTTGTGCCTCAATTTAGAAAGAAAAAGCCATGAATGCAAAAATCGAAATAGAATACCACCCTTATACACAGGTTCTTTACGGACAAAGTATCCTGTAAGGATTTAGGGTGTCTGCACCAATAAATACACAAGGTATTTATCTGAGAAAACATAGGACATCCAAAAAAAATTCCAGTTTCTATGTACAGAGTTATCTTTTTTGTTTGCAACTATTATCAGCAAAATTCTCTGCTGCAGACAGTATTCAAATAGTTGCAACAGTCTCATGTTGCTTTTTACCTTTTTTCAAAGTTTTTATTGGGTTTTACGAGTACAAGTTAAGTATATAAACAGAAAAAAATGGTGCCTCCTATGTGCATCTATTGATAAAATTCACCATGCAGCTGTCATCAATTATTGGAAATTCCAAAAATGACTAGGGCCCCTTTCACATAGGCGGACCGTTCAGATCCGCCTGTTCGTTTTTTTGGCGGATCTGAACGGTCCCCCCATGCATTCCTATGGGGCGTCGGATGTCAGCGGAGACATGTCCGCTGACATCCGACCCGATCCGTCAAATCTGGACGGATGGAAACCCTATTTTCCATCCGTCCAGCGGATCGGATCGGATGAGAACGGACCGGCGGTCCGTTCCCATCCGATTTCCCCCATAGAGATGCATGGGGAACTGAGAGCTGTGTCTCCGCACACAGCGCGGAGACACAGCTGTCATCCTCCTGCTCAGCGGGGGATCGGCAGCTCGATCCCCCGCTGAGAAAAACGGAATCCGTCCGACGGACGGATAGTGTGAAAGGGGCCTGAATGGTTTAAATTTGAAATGCCACACTATAAAGTAGAAGTGATTATGGTGCTTATATTAGTGCATATGTATTACTCCCCCATATGTCAAAAATGCAAATATCCTCGTGAATATGTGACAATTAAAATACACAAAATTATATATTTAAAAAATATATATAAAATAAACAATTATTTAGGACTGAAACTAACGATTTATTTAATAAATTGATTCATTTGCCGATTGTTTAGATTATTAGATTAATCAGATAATAACCTTTAAAAAAGTGTGGTGTATATTTTAGTTAATATGTAAAGTTTAAAAAAAAGGCAATTTATTCTTAAATATCCTAATGCAGTGGTAAATATAACCAACTATGTGGTTAGGGATGGTTAGGGAGCAAAATCTCTATCCCACGCTGAGAATAACACTGTATATACTATTAGAGGTTGAATCTGGAAAAGATCATCAGACTCCGAGATCAAATTTTTTATTTGACCAGTTTCCTCCTGGCGCATAGTAATAGGACGCTGGTAGGAACACTCCGTCCCTCCAGGCAGGCGTCATATGACGTCCGCCCGTTCTCGCAGCCCCGGCGATTGGGGATGAAGCATGTCGCTCGGACACAACCCATCCCTGATCAGTGTAAAGAGCCAATGAAATTGGCTCTTTACCACGTGATCAGCTGTGTTCAATTGCAGCCGATCACATGAGAGGCTCCAGTGCGAGCCGATTGTTCTCACCTCAATGTGCGCCCCCGGGGGCGCACATCACTGCGATCGGGGACGAGGCTCTGCCCTTGGACAAAGCCCATCCCCGATCAAGGTAAAGAGCCAATGAAATTGGCTCTTTACCACGTGACTGGCTGTGTCCAATCACAGCCGATCACAAATGTCAACAAAGATGGGGTAACTCACTCTTACCAGGTTCTCCTCCTCACACACCAATCCAGTGTGAGGAGGAGAGCTGGAAACCGTGAGTTACCATTTACTGTGAATTCTACTGTGCCCTGATTGCCCCGCCTAATAAAGAGGACCCGTCACCAGCTCATCCTAGTACCTATCTGTGAGCCCATCAGAGTACCTGCCACCTTCTCATCAGAGTACCTGAGTACCTGTCACCTGCCCATCGTAGTAACCGAGTACCTGCCACCTGCTCATCAGGCGTGCCCGCCGCCTGCCTATCAAGGTACCCAAGTACCTGCCACCTGCCTATCAAAGTACCCGAGTACCTGCTCATCAGAGTACCCGAGGAACTGCCCCCTGCCTATCAAAGTACCCAAGTAGGGCCTTCAAAAGTGTGATAGGTAGTCAGAAAATGATGTGTGTAATTTATGCTCCTAGAACGCCTGAAGGTGCTACTTGGATGTTCAGTCTCTATATGTGGCCAGGCTGTGTAAAAGTCTCACACATGTGGTATGGCCATTCTCAAGAGGAGTAGCAGAATGTATTTTGGGGTGTAATTTTTGCTATGTACATGCTATGTGTTAGAAATATCCTATAAATTGACAACTTTGTGTAAAAAAAAAAAAAAAAATTGGGTTTTCATTTTTTCCCCACATTTTCCAAAAACTTGTGGAAAAAAACGACATGTTCGAAAGAGTCATAATGCCTCATAGAATATACGTTGGAGTGTTTGCTTTCCAAAATGGGGTCATTTTGTGGGCGTTTCCATTGTCTTGGTGCTCCAGGGCCTTCAAAAGTGTGATAGGTGTGATAGGTAGGATATTAAGTGGCCAGGCTGGGTAAAAGTCTCACACATATGGTATCACCATACTCAGGAAGAGTAGCAGAATGTATTTGGCTGTGTGCATGCTATGTGTTAGAAATAGCTAATAAATTTACAACTTTGTGGGGGGACAAAAAAAGAAAAAAACAATTATTTTTTTCATTTTCCCAAGAATTGTGGGAAGAAATTACAACTTAAAAAAACTCACCATGCCTCTTACTAAATACCCTGGACTGTCTACTTTCCAAAAAGGGGTCATTTTGGGGGGTATTTGTACTGTCCTGACATTTCAGGGCCTCAAGAAAGGAGATAGGCAGTCAGTACATCTGGTGTGATCAATTTTCAGTAATTGGTACTATAGCTTCTAGACTCAATAACTTTCATAATTTGGGTTATTTTTACCAGAGAGATATGTAGCAATATAAATTTTGGCCCAAATGTATTAAGAAAAATTAATTTTTTTGCAAAATTTTATAATAGAAAACTAAAAAGGTGTTTTTTTTTCAAACTGTTTGCTCTTTTTTTGCTTTTATCACGAAAACCAAAAAAAAAAAAAAAAAACAACAGCTGTGATCAAATACCACCAAAAGAAAGCTCTATTTGTGTGAAAAAAAAAAAAAAAAAAAAATGTTGTTTGGTTACAGTGTAGCATGACTAAGCAATTGTCATTCAAAGTGTAAGAGTGTGGAAAGCTGAAAATTGGTCTGGGCAGGAAGGGGTATTGAAGTGGTTAAAGATTTTCAGACAGAACTGTAATAGATTATGTATGACAGACTCCTTTGTCATAGGCAGTTGGCCTAATAAAAGCTCCCTGCGCCTGCTGTCCCTTATGCTGGCCATACAAAAACAATGTTTTCCTTCAAAAATAATTTCATTTTAAGAACGTTCATTAGATTTTCTAATCATTAAGGGGGTCAAATCGACGTTTGTTTTTGAGCACAGTAACAGGAAACTTCGAAGGAGCAGAATAAAAAACGTATTGGTTAAAGGAATTATCAGACAGTGTATGTGGTTTTCGTTCAGAAATTACATGGACTTTAAAACAATTTTAATAAATGTATCGCACGATCATCTTTTGCTCTTGTTTCTTTTTGGGAATGCTTAACAGATTGGAGCCTGGCTCAGCAATATACAGTTAAAATAAATGGATTTTTGTAAAATCTTACCGAAAAATCCTTTTCTCTTAGCTCATTGACAGACGTAGTCCTCGGTGATACACCACCTTCGGGTTATGTTGCCTCCACAGGAGCAGGACTAGACAGGAAATTAAAAAGCTCTGGCCACACCCCAGGGGCAGTCCCAGAGGGTATATCCTCTCTCTCTCTGCCTCAGCAAATCAGTTATGTGAAAAAGCAGTCTTTAGAGATTTTAACCCAACTCAAAAAAACAGAGGGGCGGGGACTACGTCTGTCAATGAGCTAAGAGAAAAGGATTTTACGGTAAGATTTTACAAAAATCCATTTTTCTCTAGCGCTCATTGACAGACGTAGTCCTCGGTGATACACCACCTTCGGGACGTCCCAGAGCAGTATCACAACTGAGGGGTGGGAAAATGGAAATCAAATCCCAATCTAGAAGGCCCAACCGGTGCCAACTAGAAGTTTACAATGCTCATCCTTAATGATGAGACTCAACAAAAAAAGAGAAAACAAATTTTTTTTTTTTTTTTTTCAAACAGAAAAAAACCCTCGAGGTAGACCACCGGTCTCCTCAAATTGCGGCCTGCAAAACCTTGCGGCCAAATGAGGCATCCGCCGATGCCGTCACATCAATTTTATAGAATTTTGTAAAGGTATGTACTGACGACCAGGTGGCCGCCTTACATACCTGGACCACTGACGCCTGATGGCGAAAGGCCCAGGAAGTACTGAGCGCTCGAGTGGAGTGCGCCCTAACAGGGAACGGAGGACTCTGACCCTTAATAGAATAAGCCTGTACCACCGTTTGTCTAATCCATTTGGCAATGGTCGCGGCAGATGCAGGCAAACCCTTTCTGGGGCCATCCGTGATCACAAAAAGTGAATCCGTCTTACGGAATGATTCCGTAGCTTTCAGGTATACCCTGATTGCCCGAACCACATCTAAGGAATGCAACGCATGTTCCCGATGATGCTTGGGCTGAGGACACAAGGAAGGTAGTACAATATCTTCATTCAGATGAAAATCTGAAACCACCCTGGGAAGAAAAGATGGCTTAGGATGAAGTACTACCTTATCCCTATGAATCACTAGGTATGGGGACTGGCATGATAATGCAGCCAGTTCTGACACCCTGCGAGCAGAAGTAATAGCCACCAAGAAGGCCACCTTCTGGGATAAAGTAAGCAAGGGAATCTCCCTGATGTTTTCAAAGGGAGGTTTCTGTAGAACCGACAAAACCAAATTAAGATCCCAAGGCGGTAAGGGCGCGCGGACTGGAGGAGCCAGGTGCCGCACCCCCTGGATGAAATTCCGCACCAAGGATTTGGTAGCTAAAGGCTTCTGAAAGAAGATTGCTAATGCTGAAACTTGACCCTTGATGGTGCTCAAGGCTAGCTTCTGCTCAACCCCCTGTTGCAAAAAGGCCAATATTCGAGACACCGAATAGGTACGTGGAGGAAATCCTAAAGATTCGCACCACGCAATATAAGTTTTCCATGTGTGATAATAGACTTTGCTGGAAGTCGCTTTCCTTGCTTTAATAAGGGTAGGAATGACTGAAGCTGACAAACCTCTGTCCTTCAGTACTTGGGTCTCAATGGCCAGGCCATTAAACCCAGCGACTGTAAAGCATGATGGTAAATTGGTCCTTGAGACCACAAACACTCCCTGAGACGAAGTTCCCACGGAACGTCTACGACTAACATGTCCAAGTCGGCCAGGCCGGCTTGAGGAGGCCAGCCTAGAATTTCTAGGACCACTGGCGCTGATTGGATCTGAACCAGGCGTCCCTAGAGGTATCTGGCCCCGACCATCCGAGAAAGTCTGGTCGTTTTCTGTTCCCACACATTTATCAGATACCTGATAGTTATCAGGAAAGGTGATCTTTTCTGGTTGAACCTCAGGGACCGAAGTCACCCGACTAGAGGCTACTTGGCCTATCTGGTCAACCAGATCCAATTCCTGTGAGGTATCGGGACTAATCTTAGGAAAAGGTAAAGGAAAAGATCTATTCAGGGAACGGTAATTACCGCTTCCTGTAGTACTTAAATGTTGGAAGGGAAGAATCGCACCGGTAGTAGTGGTTGATGCTCGATCTAATGTCCTGAATACCGGTGAAAACGTCCCCCCACCCTGAAACCGGGTGGGGGCGCACCTTCAGGCTGTGTACTCCTTTGCTTCGGGTTTGGCTGGGTTGGTCCTTTGCTTGTCCGACCAGCCCTTCTTGAACCCTCCTGGAGGAGTCTTGCCTTTCCCGCTAGTACCAGCCGGGCGCCCTTTATGGGCGGTAAAGAAAGGTCCTCGCTTGTTGCGAGGTCCCTTAGCTTTAGCAGCCTGTGGCAAAAAAGTGCTCTTGCCCCCAGTGGCATCCTTAATGATTTCATCTAGGTTGGCCCCAAATAGACGATTCCCCTGAAAGGGGAGATTTGTCAAGGTCTTCTTGGAACCTAGGTCAGCTGACCAGCATTTTAACCATAGCACACGTCTGAGGATCACCGCTGTCTTAGATGCATACCCTAATAAGGGAGTAGTGTCCAAGGCTGCGTCACAGATAAACTGAAGAAGCGCCCTCCTCACTGTCTGAGGGGGCTTTACCTGGGATAACAGCCCTTGCAGAGGAACCTGCAACTGCCGTGACCACCTCTGAATCTGAGTCAGAGGTGTCAGATGGTATAGGGGTAGGCGGGGGTCGCTTCCTTGACCCCCGTCCCTGACAGGCCGCCTCCACCCGAGCCACCATAGACTCCAAAATTGCTGTAAATGACTCTATACTCTGTGCACCGGCGGGTCCCGTGGCCCCCTCGAGGGAAACAGGTGGGGGAATATGTGTGGCAGGGTCCATGATAACTCCAGTTACTTCCTGGATAATATAATTCAAAAATAAAACTTTTCTTTTTTTTTTTTCGACCCCCAGCGCCACAAAAGCCCCTTAGTGTTACCTGCTAGGGATCCCTATCGATCGAGAGAGAGAGAGATAGACCCCCAGGCTCACCACTTGATGCTCAGAGTTTAACTGCAACAGGTTACAGCGCTGTCTTAACAAACAGGAAGTCTTTTGGCTGGCTGCCCAGGAAGAAAGGAGGCGGCTCCGCCCCTCTGTACGCCTTCCGGCGCCTCCCCCAAGCTCCACGAGGTGTTTGGATCACCTCAAACATGGCCGCCCCCATGCTGGAGACACGAGGCTACGCCAAAATGGCGGCTCGTGCGATCCAGCAAAAAAAAATGGCGGCGGCCCGTACTGAATAGCGGTGTGCTGCAGGGCACACAACACTCTCACTGCATGGGGATATGGCGTGGTTGGCGGTACCGGCCCTGGCGGACCGCATGGCCGTTCGGGAGGCCTGCTAATAGCTGGAGATCTGATTTAGGAAGGCAGTCTACATGTCCGTGGCTTCTGACTGGTAGGTAGCTTATTCTTAACCCATAAGATTCCCAGAATGCCACAGATTACATCTTAAAAACATGTATACAATTAGATTGTTAGCTCCCAAACCAAGCCTCCTGGCTTTTTGCACACATAAAATCACACTCAAAGTAGGAGGATCTGTGTCATGTTGTAGGATAGAAAGGGGCTCTATCTTACCATACAGAGAGGGGCCCGCGTTCACCACAAAACCCGTCAGGGGGAAAGGGGGAACATACTACTCACCATACCGGAACCAGGCGGGCACCAACTCCTGACAGTACCCCTCTCCACCGGGGCGGGAGGGCTGTCGACCGATACGGACGCCGTGACTCATGGTCTTTGGCGTTTCAGCGAGACGTTTAACTCGCGTGGACAGTCCTTTAATGGGACTTTGTCGCGGCCGACCCAGCGCGGAGCTATGGTCTGCACGCGCTCGTAGGCTGAACTGGGGTGACCACCGGATCTCAACATCCAGCCCGTCGCCCAGTTCAGCTTTCTTGCTTGAAGATCTCACAGGAACACTGGAGAAAAAAGCTGTCTAAAAAAATCCTTTAAGAAAAAATTCTTGCCAGGACCTAAGATCCCAGCAAGGTGTCTAGGTCCTTACTCCTAACTAGACAGAAAATAACTGATTTGCTGAGGCAGAGAGAGGATATACCCTCTGGGACTGCCCCTGGGGTGTGGCCAGAGCTTTTTAATTTCCTGTCTAGTCCTGCTCCTGTGGAGGCAACATAACCCGAAGGTGGTGTATCACCGAGGACTACGTCTGTCAATGAGCACTAGAGAAATACAGATTTGAAATTGGCTGGGTAGACATTTAAGATGACTCTCTTACCAAAACTGTTGTATTTATTTAGAACACTTCCCATTCCCATATATTTCTTCCGTAAAATACAGTCCCTTGTAAATAGATTCCTGTGGCAAAATAAGAGATCTCGCTGAGCGTTTACTAAGCTCACTAAGCACAGAAGGGCTGGTGGTTTGGGACACGTGGTCTTGCGAGACTATTATACCGCCTCGGTTCTGCCCCAGTTGCGGCAATGGTTCCAACCCACTCAGAATACCCGCTGGCCCTCTATTAAGGCTGCTGCGGTCCCTGGTAATGACTTATTAGCTTTGTTGAGCTTTAGGAATTTGAAACCTGACACCTTATCTCAGCTCCCTATCACGGTTGTGGCCACGTTGACTGCATGGAATTCTCTCCTCAACCAAGCACACATTGGCCCGGTTACTGATCTCCCTATCCCTCTTACGGCCTGTGTTGCCTTTGTACCCCACCTCTCCCTGCGGTCCTGGAGGGAGGGGGGATCCAGTGGCTGCAACAGCTCTACTCCTCTCACAAGCTTAAACCTTTTCACTCTCTCCAACGGGAATTAAATATCCCAGATACAGAGAGATTAACTTATGTCCGCCTATCTTCTTTCCTAAAAGCTACTCCTCTTACTGTGTGCACCATCCCCACCAGCATACTAGCGTACCTCCATAAGCCAGGTATAGTCAAGGGGGGTATTTCCCTATTTTACTCAATATTAGGGGGAAAACACCAATTTGTCAAGACCGACACTCTGATTGCATGGGAAGCAGATCTGGACTCTGGACAATTGGGAAATGACGTACAAGATCACCCACCGCTGGTATCTAACTCCCTGTAAATTGTTCCGATTCTACCCTACCCTCCCAAATACATGCTGGAGGGGGTGTGGTCAGATAGGCACCCTCTTTCATCTTCTTTGGTCTTGCAAACACCTAGCTAAGTATTGGCTGACCGTGTTCCGGCTTTTGACCAAGATTACAGCCATCCCCATGCAACAGAGTCCGAGCCTAGCTATACTAAACCTAGAAATTGATAACATCCCCCATCCACTCAGGAATACAGTCACCAACATACTTCTTGCAGCCAGACTACTTCTGCTGCGGTTATGGTGGACTCCTATAATCCCTTCCCTAGATAAGGTCATACAACTGACTCAGGAACATTGTTCCTATGAACGAATGTTTGCATCAGCTAACAATGTCTTGGTCAGGGCTGATGAGAGCTGGGCTCCGTGGTTGGAGTGGCACTTCTCATATGATGGTACAGGAATATAATTTCCACGGATATTGACTGGTTTCAATGAACTCTCAATGCTTAGATGTCTCTTATTGGTTTCCCCAGTTATTTCCCCTGTTTGTGTTGTGGTTTCACTGTCCACCCCTTTGGGGGTAGGCCGGTACAATCTACGCTGTATGATTGTCATGCAAAATGTGAATGTCATACCTATGTGGATACTCCAGGTGCGGGCTAGCGCTTCTTTGTGTGGACACCTGGAATCCATACTGCTACTTTTGACTGAATTGTTGTACTGTTATGCTTTAAATCCAATAAAAATGTATTGAAATTACAATATACAGATTTGCCTAAATCGCGGGTATTAGGGATTGAGATGATGTGTTGGGAAAACGGGAGATACAAATGGTGACCAATATGATATTTAAAGCTGTGGGGGTCTTGATGGCCCGAATATATCTGGTGAGTGGCCCCTTTGGACTAAGGTGGAGGAATATCCCATTTGAGCATGCACAAGACGGAAATATTGAAGCACAATCACGTACTGGGTTTAGAAGATACCCATTTATAAATTTATATATTTGGAAATAATTGCTTATTTTTTTTTTTTTTTTTTTTTTTTTTTTAGAGTATATATTTTTTGTGTATTTGAATTGTTGTCACATTCATGAGGATATCACATTTTACATATAAGGGAGTAATACATATGCACTAATATAAGCACCATAATCACTTCCACTTTATAGTGTGGTGCCTCAAATTTAAAACTACAAGTATACGCTGCATAGCGCAATAACCATCAAGGTTACGCTCTCTTTCTGATGCTATTCGAATTAAATATATAGGGATAACACAATAAAATACGCTGTTTATGTCCCATTTTGAGTGTACTAGGGTAATTATGATTAAAGAGAATATAAAGATAATACAATGCTGGAAATTAGTTCCCTGAGGTTTTGGATTGTAAGAGTTCCAGGTAAATAGTAAGGGAGCACCCAGCCAGACTTGTCATGGCTCACCACCTGTCTATCGATTTGTCAGGTCAATGGAAAGAGAATGCAGTGAGGCTGAAAAAAATCAACAATGCAGAACATAGAAACTAAGTAAAGAAGTAATAAAATTGAGAAAAGGAGGGGGCAGAAGTCACGTTGAGGTGAGGGGATGGAAACTTTTTGTTCCACAGAGTTAATCTACTCTATTACAATCAACAATGCAGAACATAGAAACTAAGTAAAGAAGTAATAAAATTGAGAAAAGGAGGGGGCAGAAGTCACGTTGAGGTGAGGGGATGGAAACTTTTTGTTCCACAGAGTTAATCTACTCTATTACGTCATAGTTCTTTGAAAGGTACGTTATCTAAGGATTGCAAGCACTTCTGATGAAGACTTCCACTCTATCATTTAGTATTGCAAATAATATTTCATTTATCAGGAGCTACAAAAGTCCGGCTTTTGCTAGTTCTAAATGAATAGAGGGTGCTTTATGATCGCCCACATTTTCTGCCCCTTCCATCTTGAGTTTCTGAAGTCCTAATAGGCGAAGGTTCGAAAAGCAAAGCTAAATCCAATTGGGGATAGTGAGAAACCCTAGCATGTGCCTTTGTAAATATTGAATCTTTTACGATTTATAACCTTTTGGTGTTAGTGCGGAAGAAGGCGAATAAAAAACAGTGTTTTGAGCAGAAACCTAGTTTCTACAGGGCAAAGAACAGGTAATCCCATGAGTTCTGGGTCCTGAAGACATCATGATAAAGAAACACATTGGATGGGGAAAGCAGATGTCATCACGTATGTGCAGGTAGGGTAAAGAAGCTGATAAAACTCTACAGAATCATGCGACATACTTCTTTAATGTTTGCAATGTATTGTGTAGTGGCACAAATGTTTTTTTTATTGTGAATTTGTGGTTAACAAAATTGTTTTTTTTTTTTTTTTTTTTTTAAACGCCATTTTACTACGTGGATCTTTGCTTCATTTTAATGTATGGTCACATGAGATGGTTTATGGTGGAGGAGTGTGATCCAGGCATTGGCTCAAGGAACCTCATTATGGAGTTATATTATCCCTATACTGGATAAGTATAGATACTGTATGACCCTGCACGTAACTTACCTTTAATACGAATGTCAATTGCTTTAGTGACTTTGTTCCCTATAGGTGGACGGCAACAATGATGTTGTGTGCATACACATTGGACGTGCAAGCAATGCGAAGTCTATTACTTCGCATGGAAGATTTCTGGGATGAATTAAAACTGCTTTCAGTGTATGGACATTTATATCGTAATTATTTTTGTATTAACTATTTGATGTATTATTTCGTTCATTTGATATGTTCACGTTATTTGCTTTGTAGAAGCACTGCCTTTGAACATTTTGATTTATGAATCCCACAAGACTGCATCAAAAGCTTTATGGTGACCTACAGAGAACTTAAACTGTTGCTTCATTAATCATAAGGGGTCGCCAAAAAAAGCAAAGTAGTGGAGGTATAAGGGACCTTAGCAAAGACAAGAGAACGGTCGCCCAGGCGGGACATTTATTAGTAGAGTAAAAGCATACAATGGATATATATGCATAGCCATAAGCTATAAATACTGACATTTTTTTACTTTAGACAGATCTACTTATATACTCCTGATGAGTGGGCGCATAGACCCACGAAACGTGTAGAATTTCCAATACAGATATACCCATTTTTATGGTACACGGATGCTGCAATGCTGTCATGTGCAATTTGCTGCTATGCTGTTATTTTGTCAATTTGTCTTACATGCTGTACATGTCTTGTAATTATGCTTATGGCTATGCATATATATCCATTGTATGCTTTTACTCTACTAATAAATTTACTCTAACTCTTTATGACTATTGTGGCCCCCTCATATAAAGTCCCACCTAGGCGACCGTTCTCTTGTCCTTGCAAAATTTAGGGATGGAGATGTACACAATTGCAAGTGCTAGACCATTCTCTTCTTTTACTATAAAGGGACCTTAGACACCTGAATACTTTTCAAGTGAGGAGGTAGATCTAAGCGGGTAAGAATTGTTATTATTATACAGGATTTATATAGCGCCAACAGCTTGCACAGTGCTTAACAAAATTAAGGCAGACATTACAGTTACAATTCACTTGGTACAAAAGGAATCAGAGGGCCCCGCTAGTTAGAGCTTACAATGCAGAGAGATTTCATATACCCATAGCAACTGTAGTCTGATCATTCATGCTCTAGATCAGTGGTCTCCAAACTGTGACCAAGGGGCCAGATGCGGCCCTTTGCTTGTTTTTATAAGGCCATTGGGGCACTATTTCATCCACTGATACCAACAATGACATCAATAAAGAAGGCACAATTCCTCCCACTGACACCAACAATGGGGCAAAATTCATCTCAATGACAACAACAATGGGGCCTAATGACATCAATGATGGGGCACAATTCCACTCAATTCTACTTTACACAATTTGGAGACCCCTGGTCTATATAGTAAATGGATATAAACATGAAAAGCAAACATGGGTATAGAGGTATACGCATGTTCCCAGGTTTTTTAATTTTGTGTTACAGATCCGAACGCAGTGGATGTTTATGCACCGGTGTGAATCTCTCCATTGAAAACAATGCAGTTGCGTTAAAACCTGTGAAGAAGAAACATTTGTAAATGCATTTTTTTTTTACGCCCATGTAAATGAGGCCTTGTGTGCACAGGATGTATTTCTGGATGCACTCCTATGGGTGTCCATGTACAATGGAGAAAACAACTATTGAGCACTGCTTGTTATTAGAGCTTTCAGCACTCTTATTTCTATAAAGGCACACATACGAGGGTAGACTAAAAATGTACACATAGCTGCATTTCTGGTCTGCTAAAAGAGACCTGAACCAATATGTCAGGCAGTAACTTTTCTCAGAATGCCTCAGATATTCGCATAGCGCAAAGACACCCAATTTTTGTGTACGGTGTTAGATTATATGTGTAATTTAACACAGTATACACAATTAGGGTGATTATTTTTTTTTTCTTTCAATCGGTGGGTTGAATAGGGGGGGAGGGAACCACCACCTCTCACACATTTGATGCAAATGGGGGAATCCTCCCCCTTTAAGCAATAGTCTCCCGGCTGTCCGAATACAATCCGGTTGTCAGAATACACTGATCAGCACTGCTAGCCATAGCCGGCTGCTCTGTAGATCGACTTCTGTACAACCACCCTGCCCGCCCATACATAGATTGACATTTGGCCAGCCCCTGCTGAACCGGATGAATTTTGATCAATAAATGGCCGGCTTGAGAGCGGTGTTCTGCTTGATTACATGGATGCTACTTGCTACAGTTTGTGTGTGTAAAGAAGTCCTTCTACCTAAAGCGATATTTTAGTGATGAGAGGAGCCTCAGGGATTGAATCAGCCCCTAACTTCTTATGTCTTTGGAAATGTTGCAGGAAGACCTTGCTGTTGTATTATTCGTTTAGCTGGGGGTTTCGGGTGGAGCACCATCTACTGCATTCTCTAGAATATAAAATAAATTTAGAACCCCATCGAAGACTGGTAACCCCTCATAATGACCACAGCAGGTGTGAGGACCCAGTATGTGCAGAAACCTTACCACCAGAGTTCCAAACAGAAAAAAAGAAAATGGCAGGCATTTTTTCTCTAGCATCTACTAAAAAATTATCTGTTGAGGGTGGACTAACCTTTTAAAGAATTACACTAGTTATGGCATTTGATGTGGTTAAAAAAAAAAATTAAAAATAAACATTTGTATACTCGCTTTCTGTGCTTGTAAATGCTTTGGTTATGGGAAAAAAAAGTTACCTTATTTATATAACTCCTACATTATTCAACAAAAAGGCTGACATTTACCAAATTGGTATCAAAAGAAAAATTTTGCAAAGATGATGTACAGTTTTAGAAAGTTCCATTCCAAAAAAAAATAAATCAAAACCGCCTTGAACGCGTAGATGACTTCAGGAGACAACTCACAATGCGTGAAGACATAGTACTCAGTGAATGACTGTTCCAAGTAAAAACATGGCTTGAATATAAAACTGGTTTAGTTTTAGCCAGATGTTACAGGGCATATGCTGTACCAACAAAAGACAAATACTTAATACGAACAGTGCCATGCAACAAGGATCAGAGCAACACAAGTTAGGCTCAACATAATCCCAGCTAACAAAGATAGAGATTTTGTTTTTAAAGTACTGCTCATTTTATTACCAAACAAAAAAAATCACACATGTAGTAGAAAAGCAAACCTTATTTTGTACTGCACTGGTAAACCAGAGACTTCTGAAATCGCATCCTAGGAACTGGCACTTGAAAAGTCATAAAAAAAACAAAAAAAAACAACAAAGCAAGACCAGGTACTGTATCATATTTACATATACATAGTCCTATAAATATAATTTTCACTTATTTAAACTACTTATGCTTTGACAGCCACATACATTGATTCTTTATGGAAGAATTTGACTGACCAGGATGGATTTCTCAAGCCAATCACCAATGTTTTACCACTAAAATAAGCCAGTGTCAAGCTGAACATTAAGATCTGTGTGGTTTTCAGGTTTTGACACATATATGGTTATTACAGATTTATTTTTTTAAAAAAAGGAATGCAGATTGCTTTTGTACACACCTCAGCCTAAATCTGAAATGGGACATTCAAATTCTATAGAATTCTAAACAGCCAGGAGGTGGAGCTGTAGGCTTCTTTTCATACATGAAACAGTATCAATGTCAACTGTGCCGAAAGAAACCCATTCCTCCAAAGAATCAGCACAGCTGTAACTCATCCAGGGAGAAGGTTTTAACAATCTGAATCTAGATCATGTAATGTTTACATGCAAAACAAAAGATTGTATAAAAAAAGGAATACAAGAAAAAAAACAAAAAACAAATACAATTTCCCCAGAACTATTACGTGAATTAACCACTTCTGGACCAGAAGTATTTGCCCCCTTAACCACTTAAGCCCCGGAAGATTTTACCCCCTTTCTGACCAGGGGGTATTTTGCAATTCAGCACTGCGTGACTTTAAGGCTGGCCATACACTATACAATTTTCTTGTGCAACTTTCCTTTAGATTTACCAAAACCATGTAATATAGGGTCAAACCTACAAACTTTCAATTTGTATGCAATCAGGCAGGCCCTTGCACTACATAGTTTAAGGTAAATCTAAAGGAAATTGAATAAGAAAATTGTATAGTGTATGGCCAGCCTAACAGACAATTACGCGGTCGTGCGATGCTGTACCTAAACGAATTTGACGTCCTTTTTTTTCCCCACAAATAGAGCTTTCTTTTGGTGGTATTTAATCACCTGTGCGATTTTTTTGATCATGCGCTATAATCAAAAAAAGAGCGACAATTTTGCAAAAATAACAATATTTTTCACATTTTTTTATATGAAATTTCCCCCCCCCCCCCCCCCAAAAAAAATGTAAAAATCAAAATTTTTTTAAATTTTTGGCCAATTTGTTTTCTGCTACCTATGTTTGTTAAAAAAAAAAAAAAAAAAAAAATCACAATAAGCGTTATTTTGATTGGTTTGCGCAAAAGTTATTGCGTTTACTAACTAAGGGAAAGATTTTTGTAATTTTTGTTGTTTTTTTTTTTTTTTTTTTAACGAGTAATGGCGGCGATCTGCGATTTTTTTTTGCGGGACTGCGACATTGCAGGGGGACAGATCAGACCAGTGACATTACTACAGTAATCAGTGCTATACATATGCACTGTTACTGTAAAAATGACACTGGCAGGGAAGGGGTTAACTTTATTAGAGATGCAGTGACTATGTGTGTCCCTAGGGGCGTGCTTCTAACTGTGCAGGGATGTGGCTGTGTGTGTGTAACAGCACAGATCAACGGTCCTACATAGCAGGACCGTTAGATCAGTGCTTTTACACAGGGAAGAATGACAGGCGGCTTTGTTTACATTAGTCGCCTGCCTTTCTCCCTTCACAGCGGACGATCGCGAGTGACCGGCGGACATCGGGTGTCCGTGAACGAGCCGAGGTGGGAGCGCGCCTCCGGCGCCGCGCGCTCGGCCGCTATTGGCTCCCAGGCTAGTGACGTACCGGTACGTCACTTTGCCTGGCCAGGGCCAGTATATGTACTTGCGGCAGTCGGCAACCGGTTAATGAGCAGGCCATTTTTTGCGATTCTTCACTGCGTTACTTTAACGGACAATTGCGCGGTCGTGCGACGCTGTACCTAAATAGAATGTATGTTTTTTGCGCTATAAACAAAAATAGAGCAACAATTCTGAAAAAAAAAAAAAAACAATATTTTTCACATTCTGCTATAAAACATCCCCCACAAAAATGTAAAAAAAATCAAAACTTAACATTTTAGGCCAATTTGTTTTCGGCTACATATTTTTTGTTAAAGAAAAAATTGCAATAAGTGTATTTTGATTGGTTTGCGCAAAGGTTATCGCGTTTTATTTTATTTATTTATTTAATTTTTTTACTAGTAATGGCGGCGATCTGCGATTTTTAGTGGGACAGATCGGACCCCTGACATTTTTGACACTTTTGGGAGGACCAGTGTCATTACTACAGTAATCAGTGCTAAAAATGTGCACCGTTATTGTCCTAATGGACACTGGCAGGGAAGGGGTTAACAGTGGGTGATCAAGGGGTTAAATGTGTACCTAGGGGTGTTTTTCTAACTGTATGGGGCGGGGCTTATGGAATGATCATAGAGACCTGTGATCCTACATAGAAGGATCACAGGCACTCTGATCATTCCAGAGAGAAGAACGCTGTTTACAACAGCTGACCGTTCTTCTCTCTCAGCGGGGAACGATCGTGGGTGTCAGGCGACAATCTAAGCCACCTGCCCCGTGCATTGGAGTCCTCGCTGCCGAGTGGGGGTGGGAGCGCGCCATCGGCAGCGCGCACTCTCCCCTACAGTTATGTTGGTTCGCACAGGAGGGGGCTGCCTGCCGATGGCACGCTCCCGCCCCCACTCGGCAGCGAGGACTCCGATGCGGCAGGTGGTCGTTAAGTAGTGGAAGCAGAATTACTTTTGGACATTTGCAATGTAAGAAAATAAATAAATAAAGCATGCCCCATGTGAGGCTGCTGCTTTCACCAAAATGGTTTCAATACTCCCGTACACTGCAAGCACTGGATATCTGGCGCTGAAACTTAGCCCTCCAGGTGGAGTGAAGTTCTCATAATAGGTCGCTTGTCTACACCTCCCCCAATCATAAAATATCTTATATTCTTTTTACTGAAAACAAAAAAGGTATCCTGTGATTGGAGGAAGGGCATATGAAAGCCACCATCTCCCCTTCTCCAATCACAGAATGCCTTGTATTCAGTAAAAATAAGACATTTAGTTGAGGAAGGAGGTGGAGAACGGGTGCCCTGCTACTCCAGCTAAAACAAAGCATTACTGACCCAGGGCCTTACATTCACTATATCTGGTCTCCCACAGTACACAGAACATGGAAATGAAAAGACAGTAAAACCATGGATTTAGAGTAACTTGGTTTAAGAGCGTTTAGCAAGCTAAGCAAAACATTTTTATAAATTCTGACTTGATAAACAAGCGATGTCTTGAAATAGAAGTAGCGTCACATCACCACTGAGTATAAAAAAAAAAAAAAAAAAAGAGGTGCCTCTAAGTGTAGCAATATGGTTATATTTAATGAAGGTTCAATATTTAGCAATTCACATGGTTGATTAAAAGAGGCACATCTAAGTATTCAGGCATCCGAGGGAAAGCTGTCCACATAGACCATCCTCCGCACCGCCATTGACTTCATCCGTTCCGCACTGCGCTCCACGAGCTTTTCAAGCCTCGCTTTCAGATCGCTCTACTGCAGGGTAGTCTTCCCGGTCACTGGGGTTGAGCGAACACGGACTGTATTGTTCGGGATCGTACCGGACTTTTGGGTGTTCGGTACCCGGACACGAACATTTTACTGTATGTTCATGATGCAGTCCGTTGTTCGGTAATTTATTTCACGTTTTGGCTCGGTTTTAATGACGCGGTTTCAACAGCTGCAGGGCAGCCAATCAACAAGCGTTTAACTAGTGTGCCCTTAGAAGCCATCACAGCCATGCTCTATATAAGCTGGAGTCACGTAGCACCGCACGTCACTCTGCTCTAACTACTGTAGGGAGAGGTTATGGATGCTGCTGAGGGAGATATAGGAGATTATTGTAGGGGCAGGCTGGAGATTGCTTTTAGGGAAAGAATAGGAAGAATCTTCTTTAATCAGACAGCGATCTACATCGATTTTATTGTGTGGGGGTGCAGAGCACAATCTTTTTGCCCTGACCTGAGCCCAGTGAGGAGGAGGGAGAAAAAAAAAAAAAACTTTTATCAGTCTGTTAGGTTGGCAGCGTGCGGCAGCCATGTAATGCAAGCTCAGTGCATATGTGTCTGCTTAATCTGGATTTAAAAAAAAAAAAAAAAAATCTTTAAGTCCTATTTTACTGTGACATACAGCGTTTAGACACTGCTGTTCTAATCTGCTATTCAAAAATCCCCAATTTAAAAAGGGAACATTTTTTTTTTCCATTTTTTCCTTTATATGTTACTGTGAGATAAAGCCTTTAGACACTGCTGTGTTCTAATCTGCTCTTCAAAAATCACCAATTAAAGGGAAAAATAAAAATTTTTATTCATACGTTACTGTGAGATACACCCTTTGGATACTGCTGTGCTATTCCACTATTCAATAAACACCCATTTAGGGGGGAAAAAAAAAAATGTGGCCTAGTCTGCATATTTTACTGTGAGATACACCCATTGGATACTGTTGTTCCATTCCGCTTTTCAATAAAAACCCATTTAGGGGAAAAAAAATAAATTGCGGCCTAGTCTGCATAGGTTACTGTAAGATACACCTGTTGTATATGGTTGTTCTATTCCGCTATTCAACAAACACCCATTTAGGGAAAAAAAAAATTAAATTGCGGCCTAGTCTGCATATGTTACTGTGAGATACACCCGTTGAATAGCGGAATATAACAACAGTATACAATGGGTGTATCTCCCAGTAACATATGCAGACTAGGCCGCAATTTAATTTTTTTCCCCTAAATGGGTGTTTATTGAATAGCGGAATATAACAGTATACAATAAACACCCATTTATGGGAAAGAAAGATATTAAATTGTGGCTTAGTCTGTATCTGTATGTGTGAGATACACCCTTTTAGATACTGTTGTTCTATTCGGCTATTCAATAAACACTCATTTAGGGGAAAATTAATAATTTTGCAGCGTTTGCTGATTAGGTTACTGTGAGATACACCCTTTAAATTTGTTTGGCACATCTCCTTCCACCACCGATAATTGCAGGGCGCTTCAGATTGTCTCCTGTTGCTAACTCCTCCTACTCCGCTTCCTCATCCTCATCCTCTACCGCCTCCACATCCGGAGCAGTGATCATTTCCAAGGCTTTCAGGGCAGTCATTCACAAGTGGCTCCGAGGGTGGGTTCCTACACCCACAAACGCCAGGTACACAATTGTCCAGCAAGGGCACAGTTCTGGAGGATGACGAGGTGGAGGATGAGGAGGAGGAACCATAGTCACAGCAGGGTGGCACCCAGATAACAGATACTACACTTGATCTTAGCCAAAAGGTCGAGAAGCGATGCCGGTGGCATTCCCACCTGACAGCGGGGGCACAGTGGAAGTACAAAGCAAAGGCAGAGGAGGAGGAGGTCGCCAACGCAGCCAGGGCACCGCCAGCACCTCAGAAGGCAGGGTTAGCATGTATGAAATGTGGAAAAGCTTTGTCGGCACGCCACAACAACCAGGACCACCAGCTGTTTTTTTTTTTAAGCCCGTGTTGTGTGAACACACTGAAATTATCACCCGGTGGGTGCATAAAAAAACGCACACCAAAAAAGTTAAACACAAAAAATGCACAGGGTGTACACATGGTCCCTGACCCTGATCCCCCGGGGCGCAAGGCTCCTGACAGGGACTGGGGTACTTACACTGGCTAACCTGGCGGAAACCAGGCAGCTCCGTTCTTTAGGAGGTCTGCTGAAACAGACCACCCCAAGAACTAGGTGGGGGTCTCCCGAAGAGAGGCCCCATGAGAGAGGGCGAACCAAGCCAGAAGGCCATATCCACCCCCTCCCAAGACTTTCAGGGACAGGCCCAAGGACCTACACCCTACTAATCACGCTGTGCAAAATAAAGTGTACCGCCACAATAAAAAACACAAAACGTGAGACAACACATAAAAGTGGGGAAAGGGATAGTGAAGAAGAAGTGCAAGGTTAGTGCCACGTTGCAATACTATGGCAGGCCCTACGTCCAGGAATAAAAAATTCCTCTGGTCCTGACTCCTGACCAAAAAGCCCGGCCCTAGAGGCAGGTGTGAAAAACGTGTGTAGGAAGTGCAGTGCCCTTGGTGCCATACTCATAGTGTTGCCATCCACCGTGAATTATGGCACCCCTGGACTGCCACTCCAGGGGCACATACACCACAGGCTTTTCTGAATCCTGGTCCCTGGCAAGACCAGTGCAGCCCCGTCCCTACCAGAAGGCCTCAGAACTTAAACAGCTTTGGGAGAGCCCGGCCCACAACCAGGGACACATACCTTTTCCAAGGCCAGACTCAACCGAGAAGGAGGGAAAAAAAATAAACCCTGCCGCCATCACTGTTCCTTGTCATATACCATATACAGTTCCTTACCGTTCCTTATGTACTATACATGTACTGAATGATGGGTCTGCCCCCTTCAACTTCTGGGTCTCCAAATTGGGCACATGGCCTGAGCATGCTCTTTACGCCTTGGAGGTGCTGGCCTGACCTGCAGCCAGTGTATTATCTGAACGTGTATTTAGCACGGCTGGGGGTGCTATCACAGACAAGCGCAGCCGCCTGTCCAGAGCCAATGTGTACAAGCACACGTTAATTAAAATGAACCAGGCATGGATCCCACAGGACTTGTCCGTACCTTGTGCAGAATAGACATGTATACCGTCCTTACCCAGCCATTGTTGTATTTTTGATCTTTCTCAATCTTTTGGGGTGTACCCTAATTTAAAAATAAATTTAAAATTAAAAACAAAAACCAGTGTTGGCTACCTCGTCCTCCTCCACCGCCGCTTCCACCGCCACCTCAACCTCCTACTCTATATGGGTCTCGTCCTCCTAGATCAAGATGATTATTTTTTTATTTTTATGTTTTTTATGTTATTTTAAGTCATTTCCCTATCCACATTTGTTTGCAGAGCACTTGCCATGAAGATTTTGCTGCCATTTGCAGCCCTCTAGCCTTTTCCATGTTTTTTTTAGAGCCATTTTAGTGCTCAAAAGTTCGGGTCACCATTGACTTCAATGGGGTTCGGGATCAGGGTAAAGTTCGGGTTAAGTTCGGGCCACGAACCCGGACTTTTTTTTTCCAAGTTCGGCCGAACCCGGACATCCAGGTGTTCGCTCAACTCTACCGGTCACGATTGAAGACTGACAGTGGTGAGAGCCGGCAGTGTGGATGACAGTCTATTTCAACAGCTTTACCACAGATGCCTGCATTCTTAGATGTGCCTCTTTAATCATTAACCATGTGAATTGATAAAATGTTGAACCTTCATTAAATGTAACCATATTGCTACACTTAGAGGCGCCTCTCTTTTAGACTCTATAGCTCCTGCGGATTTTTCTTCTAATCCCCTTCTGTAGGCGGCCATGTGTGAATGGACATTTTGTGGTTACACAACTTATCATATTGCTATATCTTTTTATTTGGACTATAAACTGAAGGAAAAATAGTGTAAATGGTTATGGGACAAATCATTTGAGTTTCCATTATTTCTTATGGGGAAATTTGTTTTGATATACGAGTGCTTTGGATTACAAGCATGTTTCCAGAACAAATTATGCTTGCAATCCAAGGTTTTACTGTACTTTTAGTAAATATAAACTGCTAAATACCTTTTCTCAGCAGTTTGAGCAGTTTTGTCAACTTTATCAGTGTCCAGTTAAAGCTTGTAGGTCACCTTTTCATTCTCCTATGACTGTCCAATAAGGCTGCAAGACCCCTGACCCTTTGTCTGGATAGTGCTGATTGGCCCTGTGCCAATAACATGCATCCTCCCAAGAAAAAAAAAAAAAAACCTCTCTAGCAATACACACCAAACTGAGCATGTGAAGCTTGTCCCCCAGACTCTGTACTATCAGGAGATGATTTGGAGACAGTGGAAGAAGGGGAAGATAGGATCAAAACAGTCTTGTTACACAATGCAGGGGATAATTCCCTTAGGTTCCACACTGAGTAGAACAAGCAGGTTTTACTGCATATACAGACTGATTTTACATATTTGGGTTTAGTAACATTTTAAGCTTCAGGGTCGAGTGTTCGCTTCATTACTCCTGTACACTGCATTAAACAGCAAACAGTTTTAGCAAATGCAGCAGCAGTCACACATTATTAGCGGTAACCTATTCCTACATTTCCCCGGAGTTCAGCTTTATTGGTATATTATGGTTAAGTTAAACCTTATCCAAAAACTGAAAAAATGTAAACTTTGGCCTAAAGATACATGTAAGTGTTGAGTTAACCTAAGAATTCATATTCAGGTAATTTTAAGTTTAAAGTACAAACTTACTCATCTTACCAAAACCCCCAGCCCTCCTTCCCCAACACCCTAGGCTAATGCAACCTAGATCTCTTGCTCAGTTGTCAGTGGCGGCACTTACATCCCAAGAGCAGAAATCACAGGAGCTGGCCATACTCACACATCAGCTTCCCATAGGCATTAATAGAAGCATTGGACTACTGCTCCATTAATGCCTATGGGGAGTTACTTTGCAGGCAGTCAGTGCTGGAGATTTTCTTTTACACTTGGGATATAAATGCTCTAATTATAGAGAGATAAGTATTATGGATGCACCAATACCATTTTTTTTTTTTAACACAGAGTAAGAGTACCTGATATATAGATATATATATATATATAGATATATATAGATATATATATATATATATATATATATATATATATATATATTTTTTTTTTTTTTTTTAAGTACTCGCCGATGCCAATTAGCAATACCCTAGTAATAGTACCTCGTACCGGCAGGCAGATGCACACTGACAGGAGGAATCAATAAACTACCAGAGCACTCAACAGTGCCGTGGTAGTTCTTGCAACTACCAGCTGGCAGCTGCAAAGGGACTTGTTTTTTCCCATTCACAGAGGACCGTGAATGAATGATGTGGCTGGGCGTGAGAGAAGATGCCCGTCTGGTGTCATGGGTGGGGGTGGGAAGAGGCGGAGAGGCTACAGCTGCAGCAACAGGTTACATGTTACAAAAGGTGAACCATACCCTTTAATCTGTTCGCAGAGCCTACCCTGCACCTTTTCTTCAAACCCTGGGCACTCAAGATATACAAATTTTGACTTTCTCTGCAAAAGTAGGGAGTAGCACTGACTGTCGCCTCCCACAACTTAATGGAAACCAAGACTGTCCTTAAGGGCACATTCACACCATGTCTGTTGAGCTGCATTTCTCTGCACATGTATGGTGTGAACAGGTACAAAGAAAAAAAAAAATTATTTTCTCCCTGCTCTGTTCACACTACGTATACGTGTGCAGAAAAACATAGCTCAATGGACATGGTATGAACAGGTCTTTAAAGCGGTTGTAAACCATCGTGTTTTTTTTTTTTTTTAAGATCTGCATAGTAAAGGCTTAATATGCTAGTATGCATCGCATACTAGCACATTATGTGAAACTTACTTGAAAACAAAGCCCTCCTTTAATGCAATGTAATCACTGGAGGCAGCGTCCATCTTCACCCGTCTTCCTCCCAGGTCAGCGGACTCCGACTGTGTGACTGGCCAGGGCTGCGATGATATCACTCCCAGGCATGCTCATGGTCACTACACTGCATTTACACTGTCTTTAGAGTTACCAAAACACTAAAAAATCAGTCATCTGTGTTCCAAGCACATAAAACCATTTGTCCCTATAGCTGTCTATGATGGACTTCGGGACTTCGCCAAGAAAACCATTTAAAACCAGAAAAACCTCCGGCAGTAAACTCTTACCACTTCAAGTGATGGAATGTCACTAGAAGAGTACAACCAAATCTAACTTTTGTAACTGAGTCCTTGTACACAGACTTCTATTTTTTTGAGACGATTTTACCTGTGAACTCTACACAAAACTATACACTCTGACAATGATAAAGTAAAGTAGAGTCCTAAAAAAAGATTCTAGCAAAAACCTTGTGTACTTTAAAATACTCCATGAAGATCTAAAATAAAGGCATACTTTGAAGCAGCTCTATAATGTTTATTAAATCATAAAATTTTTGAAGTAATATTAATACCCGAATTATGTCCCTCGGACATAGCCCATCCCTGATCAAGGTAAACAGCCAATAGAAATTGGCTGTTTACCATGTGATCGGCTGTGTCAATCACAGCCGATCACATGAGCGGCTCCAGCACGAGCCCGGGGGCGCGCAGAGCAGCGATCGGGGACGAGGCTCGTCCCTCAGACAGAGTCGATCCCCGATCTAGGTAAAGAGCCAATGATATTGGCTCTTTACCACGTGACCGGCTGTGTCCAATCACAGCCGGTCACAAATGTCAACAGAGAACACGTTAACTAGCTGTCACCGTGTTCTCCTCCTCACACACTGATCCTGTGTGAGGAAGAGAGTATGGTAACAGCTAGTTACCAAATACAGTGCACCCCAAACACACTGATTGCCCCCCCCCCAATAAAGAGCACCTGTCACTAGCCCATCAAAGTACCCGAGTACCTGTCACCAGCCCATCAGGTACTCTGATGACAGGTACTCGGGTACTCTGATGGGCTGATGACGGGTACTCGGGAACTCTGATGACGGGTACTCGGGGACTCTGATGACGGGTACTCGGGGACTCTGATGACTGGTACTCGGGGACTCTGATGACTGGTACTCGGGGACTCTGATGACTGGTACTCGGGGACTCTGATGACTGGTACTCGGGGACTCTGATGACTGGTACTCGGGGACTCTGATGACTGGTACTCGGGGACTCTGATGACTGGTACTCGGGGACTCTGATGACTGGTACTCGGGGACTCTGATGACTGGTACTCGGGGACTCTGATGACTGGTACTCGGGGACTCTGATGACTGGTACTCGGGGACTCTGATGACTGGTACTCGGGGACTCTGATGACTGGTACTCGGGGACTCTGATGACTGGTACTCGGGGACTCTGATGACTGGTACTCGGGGACTCTGATGACTGGTACTCGGGGACTCTGATGACTGGTACTCGGGGACTCTGATGACGGGTACTCGGGGACTCTGATGACGGGTACTCGGGGACTCTGATGACGGGTACTCGGGGACTCTGATGACGGGTACTCGGGGACTCTGATGACGGGTACTCGGGGACTCTGATGACGGGTACTCGGGTACTCTGATGACGGGTACTCGGGTACTCTGATGACGGGTACTCGGGTACTCTGATGACGGGTACTCGGGTACTCTGATGACAGGTACTCGGGTACTCTGATGACAGGTACTCGGGTACTCTGATGACAGGTACTCGGGTACTCTGATGACGGGTACTCGGGTACTTTGAGTACCTGTCAACGGAGTACCCGTCATCAGAGTACCTGAGTACCTGTCACCTACCCATTAGAGTACCCGAGTACCCGTCACCTACCCATCAGAGTACCCGAGTACCCGTCACCTGCTCATCAGAGTACCTGACGCCTGAAGTACCCGAGTACTTGCCGCCTGCTTATCAGTACCCATCACTACTCATCAGTACTCATCAGTACCTATCACGTATCAGTACTGATCATCAGTACCCATCAGTACAGTATCACCTATCAGTATCAGTACTACTCATCAGTACCTATCACCTGCCTGTCACCTGCCCATCAGAGTACCCGAGTACCTGTCACCTGCCTATCGGAGTACCCGAGTACCTGCCACCTGCTCATCAGTACCAGAGTACCTGTCACCTGCCTGTCACCTGCCCAACAAAGTACCCGAGTACCTGTCACCCTTCATACAGCCACCATGTCCAAGTCCAAAAAGGTTTATATACGTCCTCCGTTTAAACCTAAATACCGGTGTTATGGAAGCAGATAGCTGCCATAACCCTGGTATTTTTTTAAACGGTGGACGGTTGGCTTTCCGATAAGGGTGGTCCCAGTGGCAGATTCGCCGTGGGATCACCCTTCCGGGATGGCGGAAGAGGTGCCCCCCCCCCTCCCGCCGCGTCCGGTCCTTTTCCCCGCTTACCGGACCCGCGGGGAAAACGATCCGGTCCCGGATCCTCACAGACAGGATGTTGAGTGAGGGCAAGCTTGCCCTCACTTGACTCTATGGTCTTGGAGGACCGGAGCTACGGAAAATGTTGTTGCCTAGCAACCGGTTTAAACGTCCTTTTTTTTTTTTCCATTTTATATAATAATTTTTTTTTTTTTTTCTATCTTTTAGTGTACTTGTGAGATCTGAGGACTTTTTGACCCCAGATCTCACAAAAAAGAGGTCCTGTCGTGCCTTTTTCTATTACAAGTAATGTTTACATTTCTTGTAATAGAAATAAAAATGATCAATTTTTTTTTTTTTGTTAAACGGTGTAAAAATAAAAAATAATAAAATAAATAGTAAAAAAAAAAAAAAAAAAAAAATTAAAGCGCCCTGTCCCCGTTAGCTTACGCGCAGAACCGACGCATACGGAAACCCCGCCCACATATGTAAACGGTGTTCAAACCACACATGTGAGGTATCGCCGCGATCGTTCAAGCAAGGGGAATAATTTGAGCCCTAGACCTCCTCTGTACCTCAAAGATGGCAACCTGTAGAAATTTTTAAATTGTCGCCTATGGGGATTTTTAAGTTCCAAAGTTTGTCGCCATTCCGTGAGCGTGCGCAATTTTGAAACATGACATGTTGGGTATCTATTTACTCGGCGTAACATTATCTTTCACATTATGGAAAAGAATTGGGCTAACTTTACTGGTTTCTTATTTTTTAATTAAAAAAAGTGAATTTTTTCCAAAAAAATTGCGTTTGGAAGACCGCTGCGCAAATACGGTGTGATAAAAAATATTGCAATAATCTCCATTTTAATCTCTAGGGTCTCTGCTAAAAAAAAAAAAAAAAAAAGATATAATGTTTGGGGGTTCTAAGCAGTTTTCTAGCAAAACAACTGATTTTAGCTTGTAAACACCAAATGTCAAAAATAGGCCTAGGCAAGTGGCTAGGATGCATGATGATGCTCCTTGGATGTTGGGCCCCTCTATATGGCTAGGCTGTGAAAAAGTCTCACACATGTGGTATTGCCATACTCAGGAGGAGTGGCAGAATGTATTTGGGGTGTCATTTTTTCTGTGTACATGCTATGTGTTAGGAATATCCTATAAATTGACAACTTTGTGTAAAAAAAAAAAAAGTTTTTATTTTTTTCCCACATTTTCCAAAAACTTGTGGAAAAAAATGACATGTTCAAAGGACCCATAATGCCTCATAGAATATACGTTGGAGTGTTTGCTTTCCAAAATGGGGTCATTTTGTGGACTTTTCCATTGTATTGGTGCTCTAGGGCCTTGAAAAGTGTGATAGGTAGTAAGAAAGTTTTATGTGTATTTATGCTCCTAAAATGCCTTATGGTGCTACTTGGACGTGGAGTCTCTTTTTGTGGACAGGCTGTGTAACAGTCTCACACATGTGGTATCACCATACTCAGAAGGAGTAGCAGAATGAATTTTGGGATGTCATTTTTGCTGTGTACATGCTATGTGTTAGAAATAGCTTATAAATTGACAACGTTTTAGGAAAAAAAAAGAAAGAAAAAATGTTTTCTTCATTTTCCCAAGAATTGTGGGAAAAAATTAAAACTTCAAAAAACTCACCATGCCTCTTACTAAATACCTTGGACTGTCTACTTTACAAAAAGGGGTCATTTGGGGGGTATTTGTACTATCCTGACATTTCAGGGCCTCAAGAAAGGAGATAGGCCATCAGTACATCTGGTGTGATCAATTTTCAGTAATTGGTACCATAGCTTCTAGACTCAATAACTTTCACACAGACTAAATAATATACACTAATTTGGGTTAATTTTACCAGAGATATGTAGCAGTATAAAATTTGGCCTAAATGTATGAAGAAAAATTAATTTTTTGCAAAATTGTATAATAGAAACTAAAAAAAAGTGTTTTTTTTAAAAAATTTTTGCTGTTTTTTTGCTTATATCACGAAGAAAAAAAAAACCCAGTTGTGATCAAATACCACCAAAAGAAAGCTCTATTTGTGTGAAAAAAATGATAAAAATTTTGTTTGGTTACAGTGTAGCATGACCGAGCAATTGTCATTCAAAGTGTGAGAGTGCTGAAAGCTGAAAATTGGTCTGGGAAGGAAGGGGGTCTAACTGCTCTGTATGGAAGTGGTTAATACCCGAATTTGACCCAGTATCAGCTTTTTGCAATCTACTATACATCATGGTTCACAAAAGAGGGAGGGAGCACATGGAGCCAATCACAAGCACTGCAGTGCTAGGAGCCATGCTGATAGAGAGTGCAGCGACAGATGCTCATCAGCATGCGGTTTTTCATTTCACTGTCCATTTAATAGATTTGGGGCTGGGAGTAGTCCGGTAAGTGAATATGAAACAGCAGCAGAGAAAATAGAGATCTCCTCCCTTGCTGGGCAGAACTGAGCAGAACCGAGCTTTGTGGAAGAGGGGTTTAAGTCTTAGAAATAGATGGACAAATTCAAATCCTCTGGCAGGTAAAACCTCTCCTATATATGCATTTCCCCAGTGCATTTAGCCTGGAACTGACTTCAACGATTACATTTAAGCAAAGGCTAATATACCCAAGATTTGGAGGGCTGCTTTACCCCTTCTAATAACCCTGCTGCCTACACTTTGTAAAATAACCCCCCCCCCCCCCCGGTCAGGGGCTGCTGCAGCTGATGGGAGGGAGTGCAAACAGAGGGGCAGTAGAAGTTGGTGGGTGAAGTCACGGCTCTAAGAATTCAGCCTGGTTGTCAAGCTGCTTGCTGACCCAGGGGAGCTGCAGATTTGAGATCATGTGACTGTACTGAAGGATATATAGGCAGCATGGATGGGGGGGGGGGGGCAGAGTTTTAAACCTTAATTATTTTAGTCTATACTTCCACTTGAAGGATTAAAAACTCGAGCTGGTGTGAAGTATTGTCTATATAGTTAAAGTGCTGGTTGTGTAGCTGTTCAAGATATGGAGAAGTCACTATAGCATATGACACCAAATCACTTACTATCTCAGTCGTGCTGGGGATGAAGGAGAGACCTCTTTACTGGGGTCTCAGAAAACAATAAAGACCTTGAGGGCAACTTGGACCTGCTGCTTTGTAAACTTTTAAAGGAAAAATCTATTTGGAGCAAAATTTTACTTTAATGTCAGCATTGGCTGATAAAGGTCTTCAAAGGCTCTAGCTGTAGGTTTTAACTCATTTGTTCATGTGAAGACCAAATTAATAAGGCATACTGATATAAAACCATTTTGAATTAACCTAGAGAGTTATGATAAAAGAACTATAAAAATTGAACAGAACAAGAAAAATCCTCAATAATATAAGACTCACCATTCCGCGATACATCAAGTTCTACCAGCTGCATGAAATTTGCTATCTCTGGAGGAAGTCGCTGGATTTCATTATCACTAAGGCCAAGTTTTCTTAATTTCACAAGCTGAAAAAATTGCTGGAAAAACAACAGAATATATGTTATTTTAAGCTATATGCAAAAGATAACGCATTACCACCTAAGATCTACTTAATATCAACATTCTTGCAACAGAATAGATTTAAAAGAATTTCAGTAAAGAAAATGAAATGAGTAATTTAAGGCATTACAATCAGTGTCAAATTGTAAAACCTATTTTCCTGCACAGCCAGTACATCAGTATCCCCCACGCTGCCTAACACAGAGAATAAATGCTGGTTACCAATTTTACGATCTCCTTAAAGTGGGAAGTGTAACCAATTACTCTGTAAAAAATAAACAGCCATAAAATACATGTACCTCGATAAATGTATTTTTGAATCCTGTTCATGCTCCAGTTGTTCAGCAATAAGCATTGGAAATCTTCAAATGTTAAAAAAAAAAAAAAAAAAAAAAAAAAAAAAAGTATAGCATCTGATTCTGTGTGCGGCTTTTTCTCTAAAGTCGTGCTGTGGTTGTAATTACCTAGTAATCCTGTCAGTTCCCTATTGACGTTGATCTGCACTCGTCTGCAATGAATTTGTCCTTTCCTCCAGAGCAAGCCGCCCCACTAGGACATTTCTGCACGCCCAAAGACAGGTCCGGCCCTACCATGGGTCTCCCTGGGTCCATTGGACCCAGGCAGCACTTTGAGAGGGGCGGCAAATTGACTCTCAGGATTTTTTTCCCAGCAAATGTGTGTCATCAGTTTGCGGCGCATTACGGGCAGCATTTCCCCCATCTCATACTGCCACTCGTAGTACAAACGTATGCGTATGAATTGGCGGAGCATCTCCTCTGGGGAACGTCCCTCATGTGATCGTCGTGTGCGCAATCACATCAGACATCAGGGCACTCCATCTCACACAGGGCAGGCTGGATCTGCTAGGGTGGTGGGCCCAGCAGACACAGGAGTGACAGAGGACAGACAGTGGACAGGTTCGGTGGCGAGTTATGGAAGATAACAGTATTATATACATATATATATATATACACACACACACACACACACACTATTATGAAATATAATAAGGCACGACACACACACATACATTATATATATATATATATATATATATATATATATATTTTCTAAATGTTATATTTATATAAAATAATGGCTGTGGGGACCTTTTGGCGGGCGTGATTTTTAATTTTGGGGGGGGGGGGGCAGTATTTCATTCTTGGACCCAGGTAGCAGAATGTCTTGGGCCAGCCCTGCCCAAAGATCATGACTGGCAGCGAAGCATTTCCTCCTTGCTCCTCTGTTTAGATCAGTGTGGTCTATATGAATATGTAACAATATGTGAAACAAACCCAAGAAAGCATTGCTTGCCTTCATGTGATTTATTTACCATAATTCTATTTGCATCTAGATTAAATCACGTGACCATCAGAGCTCCACCCACAATTGGCACATAGACGTCCTGAAGAAATTAAGAATGGATCACCTGACTGACGCTAAACTAACTAAGTTATTAACATGCCTTTCCACAGGAAACTGTAAATGGATGATGCGGCCATGTGGGTAGAGCCCCGTTCTTTTCATATATTAACAGTGGGCGTGGGGAGAATATCCCCTTCCCTTGCTATAACAGGGGGGAGAGGCTGCAGCTGCTGGAAAATTTTACATTTTGCAAAAGCTGAACTTATCCTTTAAGAGTCCCAACTCTGTATTACAACACGTGCTTAGACTGTCTAACCTTTGCATCCTATCTATTCTACGCACCTTCTCATGATGCAATGGACACCAGGTTTTTACACTCCTACTCTGCTGGCACTGCAGATTATATATATATATATATATATATATATATATATATATATATATATATATATATATATATATATATATATATATATATATATATATATATATATATATATATATATATATATATATATATATTTATTTTTTTTTTTTTTTTTAACACAGATTTTAACATTTTGTTAAAAATACTAGTCCTGCACCTGTTGATCACAATACACATTTGCTACACAAAAGTTGTGAAATAGAGGTTGGCAGGAGGATCCACAGTGACCAGCAGTGGATAAATTAAGGGATGCACACAGTGTCCGATATGAGCATTTTCTGGAGCTTTGCAATAGAGTTAATATTTCCTTGACCGCCCACCAGACAAGCAAGTATTTATCCTCCCTTTTACAAAGTATCTGCTATGGATTTCCACAGGGATTGCTACAGGGTCCCTTTAAAAACACTGCAGAGAGCTGCAGACTAAAGCTACCCATAATAACAAATTAAATCTAGAGATTACGCTGAGAACACATTTCTAGCTGTCTGACATGGCTTAGCCAGGCCACTGCTCTCTGTGCCTTTGTATATTGTAGGGAACAACTCCTAACCTTGAGTGCACAGTCTAATTATTGTGCTATCTAGTATTTCCACACATGGGAAGCAGTAAAAACAACGAGGAGGCGGCGAGAGGCAGTTTTTAAGCACAACAGCAATCTATTGTGCAAGCAATTTGTGTTGTAGAATATGGAAAGGCCTACACAACCATTTATTATTGCACGTATGTAGGAGTGCAAAGGACAGAAGCAGAGCACACAATCTATTTTGTGAAGGGGTTGGAAATGTTTTTTTTGCTTTGGTGATTAATTACTCACAATTAAACCAGGCCAATTCTGACATTCCTCACATACATGTTAAAATCCACATTAACCACTTAGAACAAAACATTAGATATTTTTTGAAAGCAGAGACCCTGATGAATAAAACAATCATCTAAAAAAAATGTGTGTGTCAAATTAGGTTTGTGCTGTCATTTAGAAAATGTAAATTTTTCACAAAGGAAAAGGGGCATCAAATTTATGCCCCCTTTTCCTCATGGGAGAGTGACAGGGATAAATAAGGTATTCGGTTTAGCTTGAGTAGTCACAGGTTGAGGTAAGGCAGTTGCTGGGGAAAGGTCAGTTGACCTTCTGACCTGGGTTTAACCACTTTACCACTAGAGGATTTTGCTGTCTTACGTCTGGGCCACTTTTGCGATTCGGCGCTGTGCGACTTTAACTGATAATTGCGCGGCCGTGCGACGCCATACCCAAACAAAATTTACTTCCTTTTTTTCCCACAAACAGAGCTTTCTTTTGGTGGTATTTGATCACCTGTGCGATTTTTACTTTTTGCGCTATAAACAAAAAAAGAGCGTAAATTTTGAAAAAATAACAATATTTTTCACATTTTTTTATATGAAATTCCCCCCCAAAAAATGTAAAAATCAAAATTTTTTTAAATTTTAGGCCAATTTGTTTTCTGCTACCTAGGTTTGGTAAAAAAATTCACAATAAGTGTATTTTGATTGGTTTGCGCAAAAGTTATTGCGTTTACTAACAAAGGGAAAGATTTCTGTCATTTTTGGTGTTTTTTTTTTTTTTAACGCGTAATGGCGGCGATCTGCGATTTTTTTTGTGGGACTGCGACATTGCGGTGGACAGATCGGACCCTTGACTGACATTTTTGACACTTTTGGGGGTACCAGTGACATTACTGCAGTAATCAGTGCTATAAATATGCACTGTTACTGTAAAAATGACACTGGCAGGGAAGGGGTTCATTTTATTGGAGAGGGAGGGGTTAATGTATGCCTGGTGCTTACTGACGTGTGTGAGGGGAGGTGACTGAGTGACACAAGGACAGATCCAGGGTTCAGCTATGCTGTACCCTGCAATCTGACCCTGCCTTTCACTTGGGAGATCCGCCCGCTTGTGTTTACACAAGCAGGCGGATCTCCACACTAGATCCCCGACGATTGGGGAAGAGCAGCGGCGATCGCCGCTGCTCCTCCCCTGGCCAGACTCCCACTTTGACTGAATACAGCGGGAGCGAGCCATCGGCGCCGCGCGTGCGCCACCGAGAAAGGGGAGTGTCTGACGATGTAGTACTACGTCATCAGACGATAACGAGCCACTTTGCCGCAGTACTATTACCGTACGCAGACGGCAAGTGGTTAAACAGCTTGTCTTTCCCGCTTAAAATTATTCTTGTATCTGGGGAAAATAGGCTTGTTCCCATTCTTCCCGCTCAAAATTCCCCTGTATCTGGGGAGATTAGAACAGACCACACCTTTTCCCGCTCAAATTTACCGCCTAATTGTCAGCCAGTTCCATCCAGAACCCCTGTTTTAGGGCTATTTAAGGGGGGCTCTCAGCAGCTATTACTCAGCCTGCCTCATTGGAACGGAGCTGTGGTGTTCCCCCCCCCCCTTTGTTTGTCACGGCCAGTATTATTATTTGTAAGGTCACCTTTGTGTTAGGCAAAGGGGGACAATATATATGTTTTTTTGGCGATAGTTGAATTTGATATTGGATAATTTTATTTAAAGTTCAATTTATTTATTATTACAACCTGGGTCGTAGTGACCGGGTTGTTTTCAGTGTTTTATATGTTCTATTGTTGTTAAAATCTTTTATCAAGTTTGTTTGAGTAAACAAATAATAAACGGTTGTGGCCTTAAAAATTTTCCAACCTAATGTTGTGTGGTGTCTAGTATAAAGCCCCGTACACACGTACCGATGGTCGGCTTACAAATGTTCCTCTTTTCTCCCCGGGATGTCGGTGTCTGCTGAAAAGTGCAAAGACAGCACAAGGACAGCACAAGAATTTTGTCCGCCGACTGCAGAAGTGATGTCATGTAATGGTTAACTTTCCCTGTGTTTTCTATTTTCTGAGCATGCCCAGTCTTGCAAATCTGCGGTCTGTCGGCCGAATTGTGTACTGACAGGCGAACAATCGTCCGTTCTGGTGTCGGCATACAAATATTTTCATGTTTGCACGAAAGACTTTTGTCCGCGGATTGTGCGCAGACATCTGTCGGAGGCACCATACTAACACGCGTACAATCGGCAGATCCTTCGTCCACCGACGTTTGTATGCCGACGATCGGTACGTGTGTACGGGCCTTTAACTAGTATTTAAATTGAGTATAGGAGTCCTGTCTGCTATCCCATAAACACACTTTAATGAATTTTAGTGTACACAAACAAAATAGAATACCCATTTTGTTTGGTGAAATATACAAGATGAAGTTTTGCTGAGTAAATAGATACCTAACCTGTCACTCTTTAACCACCTAAGCCCCGGAAGATTTTACCCCCTTCCTGACCAGGGGGTTTTTTGCGATTTTTTACTGCGTGACTTTAACGGACAATTGCGTGGTCGTGCGACGCTGTACCTAAACGAATTTGACGTCCTTTTTTCCCACACACAGAGCTTTCTTTTGGTGGTATTTGATCACCTGTGCGATTTTTTGATCATGCGTTATAAACAAAAAAAGAGCGTCAATTTTGCAAAAAACAACAATATTTTTCACATTTTTTTTTATATGAAATTCCAAAAAAAAAAAAAAAAAAAAAAGTAAAAATCAAATTTTTTTAACATTTTCGGCCAATTTGTTTTATGCTACATATGTTTGGTAAAAAAAAAAAATTTGCAAAAAGCGTATTTTGATTGGTTTGCGCAAAAGTTATCGCGTTTACTAACAAAGGGAAAGATTTTTGTCATTTTTGCTGTTTTTTTTTTTTTTTTAACGCGTAATGGCGGCGATCTGCGATTTTTTTTGCGGTACTGCGACATTGCGGCAGACAGATTGGACCCTTGACTGACATTTTTGACACTTTTGGGGTTACCAGTGACATTACTGCAGTAATCAGTGCTATATATATGCACTTTTACTGTAAAAATTACACTGGCAGGGAAGGGGTTAACTGTATTGGAGAGGGAGGGGTTAAGTGTGTCCTAGGGGCATGTTTCTAACTGTGATTGGACATGGCTACTAGTGTAAAAACAGAGATCAACGGTCCTACATAGTAGAACCGTCTGATCTCCATTTTTACACAGGGGAGAATGACAGGCGGCTTGTTTACATTAGCCGCCTGCCTTTCTCCCTTCCCGGCAAACGATCGCGAGTGACCGGCGGACATTGGGTCCGCTGGTCACACGCACTGACTTGT
This sequence comes from Pelophylax lessonae, assembly GCF_965119305.1. NCBI lineage: Eukaryota > Metazoa > Chordata > Amphibia > Anura > Ranidae > Pelophylax > Pelophylax lessonae. Next base: position 330,190,256 of record NC_138770.1, on the reverse strand, counting down.
TAGGGAACTAGCGCCCGCCCGCTATTGGCTCACAAGCCAGTGACAGGCTAGTGACGTACCGGTACGTCACTTTGCCTGGCCGGGGCTGACAGCAGCAGTTTATGTACTTGCGGCGGTCGGCAAGTCGTTAAAATTGCACATGCCCGTAGAATGCCAACAAACTGCAGTGTCTAAAAATCTCCATATGTAACACTTTAAAAGCCTTTACAGGTTACCAGTTCACTGGTAACTAAACCCAGAACTCTGCATTCACTATATCTGGTCTCCCACAGTACACAGAACATAGTCATGCAAAAGTTTTAGTAAAATATAAACTGCTAAATACCTTTTTTTATCAGCAGTATATAGCAGTCTATCAGACTCTGGTTAAAGCTTATAGGAGTTTTCATTCTGCTCTCAATGTCCTAAGAGACTGCAGGAACCTGACCTTCTGTCTGGACAGTGCTGATTGGCCCTGCGCTGATCACACGCACTCTCCCAAGAAAAAAAAAAAACTCTAGCAATACACACCAAACTGAGCATGTGCAGCTTGTCCCCTGCCTTTGTTCTATCAGGAGATAGTTTTAGGACTGTAGAAGAAGGGGGGGGGGGGGAAATCAGAGAAGACAGGATCCTTTATACCCAATGCATAGGATTATCCCTTCGGTTCAAAAGGGAGTATAAAACCATGCTTCACTGCATATACAGACTGTGTTTACTGTTGTGGGTTTAGTAACACTTTAAGGCCACATTCACAATTGCGCTTTCCGGGAACAAGCGAAAAAACGTACATCGCCCTTTCTGTGCTATTAACCGCTTGCCGACTGCGCACAGTATATTTACTGCGGCAGTCGGCCCCGGCCAGGCAGAGTGACGTAGGTCTACGTCGCTCGCCTGTCACTCCTTCCAGAGCCAATAGCGGGCGGGCGCGCGCCCGCCGAGGCGCGCGCCCGCCGAGGCTCGTTCACGGAGGAGTGCGGGAGTGTGACTGGCGGACCCGATGTCCGCCGGTCACACTACGATCGCCGCTACAGCGGGAGAAAGACAGAGCGGCTTGTGTAAACAAGCCACCTGTCAGTTCTCCCTGTGTAAAAGTGAAGATCAAACAGTTCTACTATGTAGAACTGTTGATCTTTGTTTTTACACTAGTAGACCTGTCCCTACACAGTTAGAATCACGCCCCTAGGACACACTTAACCCCTCCCTGTCCAATACTGTTAACCCCTTCCCTGCCAGTGTCATTTTTGCAGTAACAGTGCATATATATAGCACTGATTACTGCAGTAATGTCACTGGTACCCCCAAAAGTGTCAAAAATGTCAGTCAAGGGTCCGATCTGTCCGCCGCAATGTCGCAGTACCGCAAAAAAAAAATCGCAGATCGCCGCCATTACTCGTTAAAAAAAAAAACACCAAAAATGACAAAAATCTTTCCCTTTGTTAGTAAACGCGATAACTTTTGCGCAAACCAATCAAAATACGCTTTTTGCGATTTTTTTTACCAAACATAGGTAGCGTAAAACAAATTGGCCGAAAATTTTAAAAAATTTTGATTTTTACATTTTTTTTTGGGGGAATTTCATATAAAAAAAAGTGAAAAATATTGTTGTTTTTGCAAAAATTACGCTCTTTTTTTGTTTATAGCGCGTGATCAAAAAATCGCACAGGTGATCAAATACCACCAAAAGAAAGCTCTGTTTGTGGGAAAAAAAGGACGTGAAATTCGTTTAGGTACAGCGTCGCACGACCGCGCGATTGTCCGTTAAAGTCACGCAGTAAAAAATCGCAAAATAACCCCTGGTCTTTTAGCAGGAAAATCCTCCGGTGGTAAAGTGGTTAATACTTGCGGGAACTTCTTTTGGTGCTTTGTCGCATGTAGGACAGCCGATTCACATAAATGGGCTGCCCTATGCGGTCGCTCCAAATAAAGGGAAAAAAGCATGTTGCCATGACACACTGATGGGACTGGGGCCTGCTGCTGCCAGCTGATTGGCTGGATGCATTGTTCCGCCAACAGTTTTCAGCCCAGTACATTTGACAAAAGTAGACCGTTCGAATTATATGTCCTTTTCCTGAATCACCCAAAATTGTAAGAACATATGGCCTACTTAATGTTCAAGACCTGTAGGAAAGCAATGGATGAATCAATTCAGTTGTTTTCACTCACAGATGAGCACTATCCACCCACAAGTTGAGTTTTAAAAGGGAATGACCCTTTAACAGATCAGGACATGATTTAGGTGCAGTATGATCTGACTGTACAGCACTGTAATGGGTGAATATATGTGGCTGTCATTTCTGAAAATGTAAAACAACTTTCACCTGATGAAGCCCTACATACAGTATTAAAGTGGTAATAAACCCCAAACTAAAAATGTCATATATTGCAGATTACCAATCATTGAATGTGGTGGCTGCAATTTTTTTTAGGCTTTCTTCTCTGGTTTTGATCTTGCCAGTAACACCTCCTGTATTAGATTGATGGCTGCATCACTCTGGATAAAGAAGCACGGGGGCAGAGCAGACAACAGAATTGTTAATCTGACAGGAGGGGAGTGTTAGATAGAATAGCAGTTTTAAATACACTAATTGAAGCCAAACTCCAGCTCACACTGTAGTTACACAAAACTATTTTTTTACTACGAGATAAAGATTTTACATAAATAAATAAAACCTGACCATTGTAAGCACCCCTGTCAGTTATAAATGGTTTGTCTCAACCGTGTTAAAAAGAAAACATTTTATTATATAGCAGTTTACCAACTCTTAGGGTTCTTTCACACGGGCATTCCGATCAGATCCGCCTGTCAGTTTTTTAGGAGGATCTGATCGGATGCCCCATTCAGCCCTATGGAGCAGCAGATGTCAGCAGCGACATGTCCACTGACACCCGCATCCGATCCTGTCCGTGAAATCCAGACAGATGGAAACCCTATTTTCCATCTGTCCTGGGGATCGGATGGGATTGGATGAGAGCAGACAGGTGGTCCGATTCCCCCATAGAGAGCAGCGGGGACTGTGACACCTCCCTCTCCGCACTGTAAGCGGAGACAGAGCCGTCATCCGCCGGCTTAGCGGGGATCGCAGATCGATCCCCGCTGAGCAGCACGGATCCGCCTACTGAGGCGGACCGTGTGAAAGAGCCCTTAGAAGAAAATAAAGCCAAAAAAGGAAAACTAACGCAGTCATCACATTTATTTTCATCTGGTGAACTAGCCAGCAATTATGTTGTTTTTTTAAAAGAACAAACTCACCAGCAGAATGTATCAGTGTACACAGATGAGACAAACCACTTATCACCTGCAGGGGTGATTAAAATGATTAGCTTTTATTTATTCATGTAACAATTATCCCAAAAGGAAAAAACGGTTTAAAGTTTGAGCTTGACTTCTATTTGTTAGTGTATGTAATCTGCTAATACACTTAACCCTACCCTTCCACCAAGACTAACAATGCTGTCTGCTGTGACTCCTGTGCTCATTCCTCCCGAGTTGTGTCTCAGTAATACAGGAGGTGTGTTACTGGCTAGAGCACCAGGTAAAAGCAGAGGGGAAAAAGCTAAAGAAAAGAAAACTAATGTAGCCACCATTGGTAAACTGCAATATTACATTTTTGGTTTTAGGTTTAAGTGGCGGTTCACACATATGCAATGTCAAACATCGCATATGACTCGCACTGCACTACTGTGCAAATCACATGTGATGTCTGTGCGATGCAAATTCAGCCATACACATTGCAAGGCTGAATTTGCATCACATTCAGACCCTTTTTTTGGTCCGCACCAGAATCAGATCGCATGGGTGTTCACAACTATGCAATCCAATTCCTATCCGAACTGACAGTTGGCACTGCGATATGCAAACTAATCTGGGGGTGTCAACTTTGTGTTGGCACTCCCAGCAGTTTGCATATAACAGTGTGAACTCTTCTCCACTCCCTCTTTGTTTTCTCCAACATTGACTGTTCTCTGCTAAGTATATTACTCTTGTTATATGCTACTTATGGTTGGCGTTTGAATTTTTATACAATGTCTTCCATGCTTTGTGATGCTACTATATCATTCCATTGTTTGTTGGAATTTGTGGTGTCGGATTGTGTTTTTGTTTTGTCTTCATTTTCTCTTTATTAAAAATGTTTTCAAGAAACGAACAAAAAAAACATTGTGAACTGCCTGTGAGTCATGTACAATGCGGGAAGCTGCAGTGGATTTGCAGGGTTCATGCGTCGCACCAATGTGAACCGGCACTGATACTATTTTAACCACTTTACCCCCGCTCACTTTGCTGCTACTGCAGCAAAGTGGCTCGTTCCCGTCCAGCGACGTAGACCTACGTCGCTGGACTCCGCCCCTTGTGGGCGGCGCGCGCCGCCGGAGGCTCACTCCCGCTGTTTTCAGTCACAGCGGGAGTCGGGCAAGGGGAGGAGCTGCTCTTACCCGATTGTCGGGGATCGAGTCTGGAGATCCGCCCGCTGTGTGTAAACACAGCGGGCGGATCTCTGAAGTGACAGGCAGGGTCAGATTGCAGGGTTCAGCATAGCTGAACCCTGGATCTGTCCTTGTGTCACTCTGTCACCTCCCCCCACACACGTCAGTAAGCACCAGGCATACATTAACCCCTCCCTCTCCAATAAAATTAACCCCTTCCCTGCCAGTGTCATTTTACAGTAACAGTGCATATTTATAGCACTGAATACTGTAGTAATGTCACTGGTACCCCCAAAAGTGTCAAAAATGTCAGTCAAGGGTCCGATCTGTCCGCCGCAATGTCGCAGTCCCGCAAAAAAAAAAATCGCAGATCGCCGCCATTACGCGTTAAAAAAAAAAACACCAAAAATGACAGAAATCTTTCCCTTAGTTAGTAAACGCAATAACTTTTGCGCAAACCAATCAAAATACGCTTATTGTGATTTTTTTTTACCAAAAATATGTAGCAAAAAACAAATTGGCCAAAAATTAAAAAAAATTTTGATTTTTATATTTTTTTTTTGGGGGGGGGGGGGGGGGAATTTCAAAAAAATGTGAAAAATATTGTTATTTTTTCAAAATAAACGCTCTTTTTTTGTTTATAGCGCAAAAAGTAAAAAATCGCACAGGTGATCAAATACCACCAAAAGAAAGCTCTGTTTGTGGGAAAAAAAGGACGTAAATTTCGTTTGGGTACAGCATCGCACGACCGCGCAATTGTCAGTTAAAGTCGCACAGCGCCGAATCGCAAAAAGTGGCCTGGACGGAAGACAGCAAAATCCTCCGGTGGTAAAGTGGTTAACAGATACATTTGCAGGAGAGCTTGTTCTGGCTTACTTACTGGCTAGATCATCAGAAAGTAGAGGAAAGAAAGCCTAAAAAAATAAAACCTTATAAGCCATCTAAGATCAGGTAAGTTGCAATATAATAAATGTTTGCTTTTGGGCTTTAAGCATATAGGGGAAAACTGAATTTTAAATCACACACACACACACACACACACACACACAAAGGTTATGACTGCAAAAAAGGGGCATGAAGTCTATTTTCTACCAGATGCACTATCCTTTTTTTGCTATGATACATTGGCTCTCAATGAGCAACACAATATAGGTTACTCCGTCCCCAAAGACCTGGAAGACTGCTTGGTATGCCGTGTGCTTGTTCTCCTCACTGGATACATAGTACACTACATGTTTACTCCCCAGCCTACATAAATGTTACATTCTGGGCAACTCGTACCTCGGAGGTCGCGGTGCGAAGTAGCGTCGCCCCTATGTGAACGGGGGCTGAATCACAATACTTTCATACATCTAAAAGAATTTCTGGTGTAGCACAACATCAGCAAGTCTGAGCTACTTGTTACCTAATAGAATTTAACAGCAAACTATGTGCATTTCTTTCCCAGATGAGAATTTTTATTTAGCTCATCACTCGAGGGGCAGAAAACAGACGGATCATGAGTAGGAATGTTTATGTAATGGTGAATTTACGTAGCTAAAATGTTGTGTAATCCTGGGAATATCTGTACCAGCTTATCCAGGAGAAATGGAATCCTCACAATGAAGCTACATAACTGAGCAAAGGTTTTGAGAATATTGCACAAATTCCCTTTTCCGTTACTGCAAGAATGTTTTCATGCTGTATACGTCTAATATCAGAATAATTAGAATGAAGAAAAACCTCTACATTTTTGGTACTAGAGCTGCCCACCCAAAATCTGTTCGTATAAGAAAAATCTACAGTCTAATTATTTCACCTGCCAAAGGATATCAATTTCTGTTCAACTACTCTTATGAGCCAGACATCCCTGCCAGATCGATGACATCACTTTTCTCTACTTAATGTAGAACTATAGGCAAGAAAATATTTTTCATTTTCAAAAGAGCAAGAGAGGGTTATAACTAGTGATCAACCGATATCGATACCGATATTTTGGCCAATGCATATCAGTATCGGCCGATATTTTTGTACATTTAAAAAAAAAAAAAAAAAAAAAAAAAGGGTTTTTTTTTTTTTTTTTTTTTCACAGGTACTTTTGTAGAGGGATCTGGGAGGGTCTAAAAGGCCCCAAGCCCCTCCTCTGCACTTAAAAGCATTCAAAATGCCAAGTTTGGCTGTTTTGAATGCGGTCTTTTTTTTTTTTTTTTTTTTAATCATGCGCCAGGCATTACCCGGAAATGATGTCACTCATGACATCAATTCCGGGTTTTAGCATGGAGACCCGATCAGAGCCAAATGCAAGCTTTGATCGGGTCTTCGGCGGCCATGCAGGCTGGTTGCCCAGGTCTCCCGGTTGGATGGGAGACCCGGGCGAACAGCGGGGGGAGGGGGGCGTCCCCTCCCACTTTTTGTAAGTACAGCTGAGCAGCTTCTCAGCCACATCGGTTGTCATTACAAGACAGCCAACCGTTGGCTATGGACACCGGTACCAGGGTGATGCCTCTAGCTGCAGGCATCACTCCGGTACATGCACTTTCCCAAAATATCGGCAATATCGGTAATCTCCGGAGCCGATTCCGATATATTGGGAAAAGTGCATATCGGCCCCCGATATATCGGCTTTGCCGATAATCAGTCGATCCCTAGTTATAACCCGAGATTTTTTTTCATCATCTATGTCCCATTACAGAGATTTCCCTTCACTTCCACTAGCCAAAACAGAAAGGGAGAGGAAAACCCTGCAAATTAAAGGGAATTTCTTAGGGACCCTAAACCATCAGGCCTAGTGTCCCCATTAAAAACTTTTCCCCCTTTTACTTTTCTGGGGACAACCCAAAATGTAGGATTCTTTTACTTTCAATGATAATGGTAAACAGGGTAAATTACAGGGTAAATCTCCCTAACAGGGGCTCAGACAGCAATGAAAACTGACATGTTCTAGTCCCTCTAAACCAGGGATCCTCAAACTATGGCCCTTCAGCTGTTGCAGAACTACACATCCAATGAGGCATTGTAAAACTCTGACAATCACAGACATGACTAGGCATGATGGAAAATAGTAGTTTCTTAACTGGAGGGCCATAATTTGAAGACCCCTGCTCTAAACGCTATTGAAAATGGGAAAAAAATGCTTTTAGTTACACTTTAAGTTAAGGAGTTCAGCTTGGCCAAAGACCCCCAGCCTGCTGACTGGACAATTATGGAAAAGCAACACACCGATGGGGTCATATTTGTACTCTCCCCTCCAGAAAACAGGTGCACAGTTTTATCCTGCCACCATTCTTCAAAGCAATAAAGCTGTAATATTGAGGGCTAACCCTTCCATTATTACTAGAGCAAGTGCTAATTGAAGTAAGGTTACAGAAATTTAACCACTTGCCGACTGCGCACAGTATATTTACTGCGGCAGTCGGCCCCGGCCAGGCAGAGTGACGTAGATCTATGTCACTCGCCTGTCACTCCTTCTAGAGCCAATAGCGGGCGAGCGCGCGCCCGCCGAGGCGCGCGCCCGCCGAGGCTCGTTCACGGAGGAGTGCGGGAGTGTGACTGGCGGACCCGATGTCCGCCGGTCACACTACGATCGCCAGTACAGCGGGAGAAAGACAGAGCGGCTTATGTAAACAAGCCGCCTGTCTGTTCTCCCTGTGTAAAAATGAAGATCAGACGGTTCTACTATGTAGAACCGTTGATCTTTGTTTTACACCAATAGCAATGTCCCACTACAGTTAGAAGCACGCCCCTAGGACACACTTAACCCCTCCCTGTCCAATACTGTTAACCCCTTCCCTGCCAGTGTCATTTTTGCAGTAACAGTGCATATATATAGCACTGATTACTGCAGTAATGTCACTGGTACCCCCAAAAGTGTCAAAAATGTCAGTCAAGGGTCCGATCTGTCCGCCGCAATGTCGCAGTAAAAAATCACAGATCGCCGCCATTACTCGTTAAAAAAAAAAAAAAAAACACCAAAAATGACAAAAATCTTTCCCTTTGTTAGTAAACGCGATAACTTTTGCGCAAACCAATCAAAATACGCTTTCTGCGATTTTTTTTACCAAACATAGGTAGCGTAAAACAAATTGGCCGAAAATGTTAAAAAATTTTGATTTTTACATTTTTTTTGGGGGGGGGGGGGAATTTCATATAAAAAAAAAAGTGAAAAACATTGTTATTTTTGCAAAAATGACGCTTTTTTTGTTTATAGCGCGTGATCAAAAAAAAAAAAAATCGCACAGGTGATCAAATACCACCAAAAGAAAGCTCGGTTTGTGGGAAAAAAAAAGGACGTGAAATTCGTTTAGGTACAGCGTCGCACGACCGCGCAATTGTCCGTTAAAGTCACGCAGTAAAAAAAAAAAAAAAAAAAAAAAAAAAAAAAAAAATCGCAAAAAACCCCCTGGTCTTTTAGCAGGAAAATCCTCCGGTGGTAAAGTGGTTAAAGACAGGTTAAAGCTGTTCTAAAGCCTAAACATTTTTTTACCTTAATGTATTCCTTGCATTAAGGTAAGAAAATGTTTAGGCATACTTACCTGAGCCTTAATTTGATCCAGCGCCATGCACGTCTGCAGCTCTTCTCTCCCTTCACTTCCGTGTCTCACTGGCTTTGCTGGGGCACCGGGAGCCACTGGCTCCAAGTGCCATCAATCAAAGCCAGTGACGAGGAGGCAGGGCCAAGTCTGTTCTCTGTGTCAATGGACGCACAGGAGCGAGCACATACGCTTGCCCCAAGGGAAGCGGCTTCCCGTGGGGGCACTGGACAGAGAGGAGGAGCTAGAAGCACTGGCGGGGGGCAAAGAAGAGGTTCGGGGCCTGTCTGTGCAGTTTCATTGCACAGAGCAGGTAAGTATAGACATATTTATGTTAAAATAAAAAAAAAATACTTTACAAATCATTTTAAGCTACCAGTTACATTTGAAGTGGAGTTTTATGTATACACAAATTAAACAGGCACAATTTTAACGAAGAGACAAAAATGTCTCCTTGCATTAGGCCTCATTCCCACCAGTGTACTATAGCATACTCCCATGCAAGGACCCTACATGGATGTACATGTGTTCTGTGCATCCCCATGCAGACAGACTTGCAAGTGCATGGCCCTAAATGCAGATGCAGAATGGGACTGTCAAATTTGGGAACGGAGGCTGTGTCCATGCAGCTAATTGAAATTAATGGGACTGGCTGCATAGGGATGCATGGAACACCTGTGCATCCCAATGCAGGCAACCATGGCCCTCGCATGGGCGTACACTACAGCATGCTTGTGTAAAAGAGGCCTTAAAGTCTCTTACTGGTCTGTGTATGTATGTATGTATGTATGTATGTATGTATGTATATATATATATATATATATTCTATATACACACACACACACACACACACACACACACACACACAGTGCACCATACAATTTTGGCATTTCTGCC